>NW_006408539.1:6483659-6529387 GCF_000296735.1 Chrysochloris asiatica | reverse complement strand
GTAGGATGAATGCTGTGGCACCTGGTCTTTAACAACAAATTAACTAATATAATAACAAAAGTACAAACAGCAGAAGACAAAACTAACTAAATGGAATCTCAAGAAAGTTTAAAACTTTTGTTCATCAAGAGACTTTATCAAGAAAGTAAAAAAATAAGTCATTGGGAGAAGATCTTCAGAAACCACATATCTGACAAGAATTGAATAATCAAAATATATGTATAACTTCAATAACAACAACAAAAATAATTCAATCATAAAATGGGCAAAGGACTTGAGTAATCATTTTACCAAAGAGAACATTTGAATGGTCACCAATCGCATGAAAGCATGTTTAATGCCATAAGACATTGTAGCTGTTAAGTGCCATCGAGTTGGTTCCAATTTATAGCGACCTTACTTACATAGGGTTTCCAAGGAGCAACTGATGGATTTGAACAGCTTGTGGTCAGCAGTCTAGTGCTTATCCTATAGCACCACACCAGGACTCCCATTAGCCACTGTTGTTATTGAGTGCCAACAAGTCAGTTTCAACTCATAGCGACCTTGTATAGGGTTTCTGAGGAGCAACTAGTGGGTTTGAACCACCAACCTTGCAGTCAGCAATCCAATATTTATCCAACAGTGCCACACCAGGAAAAATGCAAACTAAAATCACAATGAGATGCCATTTCAGTCCCACAAGGCAGGCTAAATAAAAGAAATAGTACATAGCAAGTGTTGAAGAAGTTGTGGAGAAACTGGACCCCCTATTCATTGCTGATGAGAATGCAGAATAGACGAGTCATTGTGAAAACTGCTGTGACAGTTCTTCAAAAAACTAAAAATAGAACTATCATGCAGTTGTGTTTAGATGCTACCAAGTGAGCTCTGACTCGTAGCGACAACAGAACAAACTGCTGCCCAGTTCTGTATCGTCCTCACAATTTGAAGCCGTTGTTGCAATCACTATGTCACCACATCTCATTGAGGGCTCTTCTTTTTCGCTGACCCTCTATTTTACCAAACGTGATGTCCTTCTTCAGCAATTGGTCCATCCTGATAACATAACCAAAGTATATGACACAAACTCTGGCCATCCTCACTTCTAAGGAGCCTTCTGGCTACACTTCTTCCAAGACAGATTTGCTTGTTCTTCTGGATGGGACTTTCAATACTCTTCACCAACAACATTCAAATGTATCTATTCTTCTCTGATTTCCCTGTTAATTGTCCAACTTCCACACACATTTGAGGTGCAATACAATGGTTTGGGTCAGGTGCACCTTACTCCTCAAAATGACCACTTTAAAAGTTCTTTAGCAGCAGATTTACCCAATACAATATGTTGTTTTATTTCTTGACTGCTGCTTCCATGAACATTGTGAATCCAAGTAAAATGAAATCCTTGACAATTTCAATCTTTTCTCCATTTATTCTGGTGTGTGAGAATTTTTGTTTTCTTTACATTAAATTGTAATGCATACCTAAGGTTATATCCTTTGATCTTCATCAGTAAGTGCTGAGATAACATATACAAAACTCTTAAAAGAAAAAAAATTGCCAACCAAGAATCATATACCCAGCAAAGCTGCCCTTCAAATATGAAAGTGAAACTTGGATATTTCCTGATAAACAGAAAAGAGAGGAATTTGTAATGACTGGACCAACTTTACAGGAAATACTAAAGGGTGTTCTTTGGACTGAGAACCAGCAGCAGCTGAGTTTATCATACCTGACAACACCACCCAGAACTCAATCCAGATATAAAAGTATTTATAGTAAAACAAAACTATAAGACTGAAAATAGGGAATCAGAGATATCAATTTATAATGAAGTCAACTACAAAGCAAAAAGAGGAAATAGTGTAGATACAAAACTTCCAAATAATAAAGAAATCAAGCAGATTTCAAGATAAAACAAACTTTTTTTACAGGGAAATTTTCAATAAATTACAGGGTATCCTGTAATTTACCTGTAAAATTAATTCACTTTTACATCAAAAGAAAAACAAGAGGAAAATCATAATAATTTAGTAAATATTCACACAACAGAAATGAAAATGAAAAGAATGCCTACAAACAAAATGAACTCAGCACAGAAATTTATGTGGAACAAAGAATAGCAACACCACACACACACACAAAAAAAAAAAACACAGCAAAATGACAGCAATCAATTCGTATCTATGGTATGAATTTAATTAAATGCTCCAGTCAAAAGACAGAGTAGCAGAATGGATACAAACTTGGGTATATACACACAATGGAATTCTACACAACGCTGAATAATGACTTATCTGTGAAATACATCGTAACATGGATGAACCTGAAGGATATTATACTGTGTGAAATTAGTCAATCACAAAAGGACAAATATTTATTTGTCTATGACATATACAAAACTCTGAAAGAAAAATTTGCCAACTAAGTATCATATATCCACTGTTGTAAAAAGTAAAGTAATGGTTTTCTTGCTAAAAGAAACATTCTGTGATGGTTACCAGGGTTGAGAGGGAAGGGAACATTTATCCACTGGGTAGAGAGTTGTTAAGTGCTGTTGAGTCGGTTCTGACTCATAATGGCTCTGTATAGGGTTTCCTAGGAGTGGCTGACCCGACCATGAGGTTCAAACCAACACTGAACGCCGACCATGAGGTTCAAACCGACATTGCGGTCGAGTGCTATATGCAACAAGAGGGAGGTTGGCAAAGGAAAGATGAAGGTCGTGGAAGACACAGGGATCAAGAGTTAAAGTGAATAGAGGTAAATACTGATAATTCATGGTAAGGAGCTCTGGTAGCATAGTGGTTATGAGTCAGGCTGCTAACGTCACGATCAGCAGTTCGAAACTATCAGCTGTTCCATGGGAGAAAGATGAGACTTTTTGCTCCCATAAAGATTTACAACTTCGGAAACCCTATGCAGGGTTGCTATGAGTCAGAACCACTCCATGGCACTGGACTGAGTTAATGTATACTAAATAAAGTCAGTTTGAACTGCAAGATCGGTGATTCAAATTCACCAAGGAAATCCTATGTAGGGTTGCTATGAGTCAGAACCAACTCAACGGCAGTTAACAACAACAACAGCAAATGGTACACAGAAGGTATTACAATCATTGTAATGGCACAAAGTGTATGATTTGTTGAATGTGGGACTCCTGGTCTATGCTGTGCTTTTTTTTTAACTTTTACTGTAAGTTAAGTAAAGGTTGACAGAACAGCTCCCATCTTCTTTCTTCTGCACATAGGGAGGCCAATAGGTGCACCATAAATGACCTCTCATGAGCTTTTAAGATCCCAGATGCTGCTCACCAAAGTAGGATGTAGAACATTGTCTTTGTGGACTATGTTATGCCAATTGACCATGGGGTCCCCTGAGACTATGGTCCTAAGTCTGCAGGCCCAGTAACTCATTGCTTTTAAGATGTTTGAAAATTGATTAAAGATGTTTTTATCCTTTATCTTAGGGGCATTATTAAAGGTATGTTCATAGCAAAGGTTTCTACACTAAATCCTTCAGGCAAGATTTGATGTACACAGGTGTCAGTGACAATATCTACAGAGAGAGACAGTCTTCCTTTTATAGTGATAAATAAATAAATAAATACATGACATTAAGTTTCACTGATATTACACAAGAAGAATGGGTTTACATTTGGAGTAATAAACTTGAAGCAACAATAAGAAAATAAACATATATACACATATTAAAATACAAATATATATATATATATATATATATATATATATATATATATATATATATATATATATATATAAGGTTGATTTAAGAGGTGAGGGTCTCCCTGAAGAGATGTATCTGTACACAGTTACTGAAATGTCCCCTTAGCATGAGTTCCCATGATCACCACCAGCTAACTGAACTCCCAGGATTGCTTGACACCCTCTTTCACCCTTCTCCTCTAGGTTCATTAGCGAAGTGATGTTTCTTTAAAACAAATTAAAACGTCACAGCAGTAACAACCAGAAGAAATAGAGACAGAGGGGTAGACATAAAGTTATCAGCAAATCTAAGGCAGGTTGATTGCTTGATCCTCCTGAAATTTTGGGATCTTCTTAAATTCACTTTGCTTCTTGAAGAATAGCTGGGCCAGGATGTGATCTGCTGTGGCTTGGAGATAATCATCCATGTCAAGGGTTTGCAGCTGACAGTATAAACCAGAAGATGTGTTAGCGCCAACTGCTCAGAATCCTAAAAAGATCTTAAAGCCATCTAGCTTTTGTAATACTTCTGGGTACTAGACGCTAACTTTACACAGCTATGAATTCCTAAAGATGTCACTTGAGTGCCCATATTCCCTTGTCCAGAAATACTCTCTTTTCAGTTCCTAGAAGGATGAGAAATCTGATAGCTAAAGGTGCTGAAACATCTGCAGCTTTCTTTAGAGATGACCTCAGCCCTACAGGGGAGTGGTTCTCTTTGATAAGGGCACAGGGACCTGTGACAAAGGGTTCAAAGGCCCACCACTGAGACAATCCTTGATGCCAGGTGCCCTGATGCTCTGCAGCCAGAGCCCACCCTCTGCAGCAGACAACCTCTGCCTGTCTGGTCTGCAGGGTTGGTCTCTGTCTGTCCCTGGTCCCTCTATTACTTTAGCTCCCTGGCCTTCTCTCCCTTGCTGCCTCTTTTTTCAATCGTCTCTCAATCTCTGCTCATGTGTTTCTCTTCCTGCGTGTTTTTCTCTCTGTGTCTGTGTATGTCTGTGCATGCCTGCCTCTCTTAGGATCTCTGACTCTCTCTCTGTCTCTTTGTGTGTTTGTGGATCTCTGCTCTTGTGTGTGCCTCACTCTGTGTCTGTCTCTGACCCTGTGTGTCTCTTTCTATTCAGGTGTCGGTCTGCATTCTATCTGTATTTTGCTTTCTTGGAGATCTCTCTCTAACTCTGCATGTCTCTTTGTCTCTGTGCATTTCTGTGTGTACCTATCTCTGCATATCTCTGGGTAGCTATATGTCTATGTGTCTCTATATGTATCTGTCTCTGACCCCTGTATGTCTGTCTGTCTCTTGGTCTTTTTTTTTCGGTGTTTCGCTCTTAATGTCTCTGTCTCTCTCTTGCCTTCATCCCTCATATAAATCTTGACAGTATTAGAAACATTTCCCATTATCCACATTGATCATGGGGTGGGGTGGCGGCAGGGAGCAGGGTAGAGAATACCCTCCCAGCAGGTGTAGATCAGACATTCCTAAAGTTGGGGTTAGAGGTCAAACACTTTCTACCAATCAAAAAATGATCATTTCCTTGTTGTCTGTAGTGACTCACTCCCTTACAGTGTTTCTTTTCATTAATAACTCATCTATATGTCTATAATTTTTTCAAAATATTTGTACTCTATCATTTTGGGTTTGTATTTAGTGGTTTTCATTCATCATTTGGATCCTTTCATATTTTTAATTTTTAAAATTTATCACTACTAGCCTTTCATGTCACATTAAATTTTATTTATTTCACCTCCTATGTTTATTTTAATTTCTAAACTTTTTACCTTTGGAATTTTTTTTCACTTACATAAAATTTCTATTCTATTCTTTTTTTTTTTTTTTTTGGCAATTCTATTGTTCCATTCTTTACTTTTGAAGACTCTAGCTTGCTCTTTTGAGAGTTTATCCATTCTTTTCCTATTCTCTTATATTTTATCTGCTTAGTGATTTGTTCTTACAATGGTTGTAGGGGGCAGTGAACAAGGGGGTACAGTGGCAGTGAGATCCACACCAGAATCCTTCTCCCCCCCCAAGCCTCCAACAAAGTCTATTGCTAACTTTCAGCTCTGTGTCTTTCTCACTTAGCTCCCCACAAGCCTTATCACAGGTGGCCCCAAGAAGATTTTGAGGTTGAGGGAGGCAAGTTGCCAGTCTCCCTCAAAGGAAACTAGCATCCATCACTGAGCAGCAGGAGCTAAACCACCTTCAGGCTTAGGTCTTGTTGACAATGCTGCAAATTTATGTCTCACTCTTTCCTGGAGAGGTCATGGAAGAACCACTGCTGAGAGACTTGCCCCAAGGGTGCCCACCCACTCTCAGAAGGTGACTAATCCAAAAGACTTCTAAAAATCTAAATTCCATTATTTATCCCTGTTCTTCAAACCCTTTACTCTATCTGATTAAGAAATGTTAGAATGAATTTTTAAAGCAAAAATTATTTAAATGGTGAATAATTTCTCCTAATCGATGTTTTCTAAATACAGATGATCATATTTTGTTGGTGTTATGTGCCATGGAGTCAGTTCCAACTCATAGTGACCCTATACAGGGTTTCTGAGGCTGTAAATCTTTACGGGAGCAGAAAGCCTTATCTTTCTCCCGTGGAACAGCTGGTAGTTTCAAACTGCTGATCCTGAGGTTCGCAGCCCGATTCGTAACCACTACGCTACCAGAGCTGTGCTAAAAATGAAGAATGGCAGGAAGAAATGCCACTTCACTAAAATAGCATGAAGCTTCTTGGGCCTCTATCTTTCTCTGCACTATACTCACTTCTCCCACAAAGGCAGAATGAGGGCGTCAAATCAGGAAGACTAAGCTGGGCATGCTCACATCAGCTCCTCACTCTTTGGGAGCCAATCAACCTGCACAGAGTAAGTCCTGTTCTGTCATGTCATTTGATGTATAAGGGCCTGTCTCAACATGGGAGTTCTATCTAAATCTGGGGATCAACATTAGGAACCCCACTTGCCTACAGATATCAGTCACCTTCTTTAATATCCATCTTATTTATAATAGAGATGATTTCATAATTCTCTATATATTGACAAGTCTCTGGGAGTGCAAATAGTTAATGCGCTCAGTTGGTAACCAAAAAGTTAGATATCCAAGTCCACCCAGAGGAGCTGGGGAAGAAAGATCTAGTGATCCACTTCCCCCAAAAGTCAGCCATCAAAACCCCATAGAAAGCAGTTGTACTCTGACACACAAAGGGGGCCATGAGTCAGAACCAACTCAATAGCAATAGTTACTGTTAGATGCTGAGTCTTGGGTCCTTTTTTCTCAGCTGGTTCAGAACATGGGGAATCAAGAGGAATCTGGCATATTGTACCCCTTCATAACCAAATGAAACATCTGATAGGATTCTCTGTCACTTCATAACTTAGTTCATCTAATTCATTCATTCATTCAACACACATTTACTGAGGATCCCCTTTGGCATAGATGTACAGCTTGGCAGAGTTTTCTACAAATATCTGGTACTCAACAATCTTTCTGAAGCTTGTTTATTCTCACCTGGTCTTCAGTGCTGAAGGCAAGAATGAAAAGCAAATCTTCATCACATGTATTCTTAATGTAATGCTGAGTTCCAACAGGAAAAAATATCACATCTCCAATGTGAATGTTAAACTCTATAGGACCCTGAGTAGTAATAATGCCCACCTAAGGAAGAAAAAAAAAAAAGTTGAAATTTAGCAAATCAAATCAAATATTCATCAAATATGAAAATTAATAGTGAAGAATAAGTGAATATACACAGGGACCTCTTAGGTAATGAGGGGAAAAAAATAAACCTTCCTTCATATAACATTTCCTGAGTCACTGACATAAGATGTAATCTTTAAATCTGAAACCAAAAATACTCCTGAAGTATTCTTCAGACAAAACAATAGGTTAGGTTAATATATATATACATACCCTGAACATTGTGGGGGAGTTTTAAAGAAATATCTATATGGAATCAAAAACAACTCTGGTAGCAGAGTGGTTACGAGTCAGGCTGCGAACCTCAAGGCCAGCAGTTGGAAACTACCAGCTGTTCCACTGGAGAAAGATGAGGCTTTCTGCTCCCATAAAGAATTATAGCCTCAGAAACCCTGTACAGGGTCATGCTATGAGTTGGCGCTGACTCCCACGGCACACCACCACCACCATATGGAATCAAATTGAAAACAGTAAATTGAAAAGTTAAATAGGAAACTTAGGAGAAAGTGAGTTTATGCTAACGGAGGAGGAGGACCGCCTCAGAAAGGAGGGTGGGAATGGAACGGTTGTACAACTCCAAGAATCTCTTTCATTATTCATGCTACTGAACTGTGCATGTAGTAGCGGTTGAATCGGTATGCGGTACTCTGCATACTCTCAACAACAATAATAAAACTAAAATAATTTTTTAAAGAATATAATAAAAGATATTTTTCTTAAGTAAATGTTTATCAAAAATGCATTAGTGAATTCAGTATAGCAGAAAAGTCAACGAAATCCAGCCCCAGTTCTGAGTGTTATGAATTGTGCTCCATAGCACATTAGGCAGAGGACTTACATTTCAGTCTTTTATGAATTGTGCTCCGTAGCATGTGTTAGACAGAGGACTTATGTTTCACTCTTTTATGAATCGTGCTCCATAGCACGTTAGACAGAGGACTTACGTTTCAGTCTTTTACTGCCCCCACGCCCTACTTTCTACCTGCTTGAGAACACCACTTCAGTCAGCCGTATGGCCTGGGAGCACAGGATTCTTACAGTCTTCTTAAAAGGATTAAAGGTGGTGTGAGTACGCTAGCCAATGCGCAGATACAATGAAAATAATGTCTGATCTTTGAAATATATGAGAGGTTACAATGTCCTTTTTCAATGTATGAAGCCTTAAAAACAAAGCTTTTGCTTTGTTTTTAAGGGAAGGCTTGAGAGTTGATTTCAGTTTGGGTTTGGTTCTTTCCTTCAAGAGTGAAAAATGTACAGGATAGAGAGGCCCATTCCACCTCTAGTTGGTTTCGCCAGGAAAGCCAATGAAAGTCTGGAGGAACTGAAATCAAATTACTATGTTAACATGTTACCCAGTTTGGCTTCTCTTCTGGGATCATCCAAACTAGAGCACTGTGTAAACGTGTAAAAAGAGGTGCTGCACAAGAGTACGTTAGGTGAGTATGTAAGATAAGCACCCGACTGCAATGTTGGTTTGAACACAAGTTCAGCAGTTCAAACTCACCAACCACTCCTCAAAAACCCTATACGGGATCACTACGAGTCGGAACCAGATCAACGGCACTTACCAACAACAACCAAGTAGCACTGGTGGTACATTGGTACACACTCAGCTAACTGAAAAGTCAGTTTGAACCTACCAGCCATAAAGATGCTTCTTGTTGTTAAGCGCTATTGAGCCAGTTCCAATTCATAGAGACCTTGTGCACAACAGAACAAAACATTTCCGGGTCTTGCATCATCATCACAGTTGTTAAACTTGAGACCACTGCTTCTGCCAATGTGTTAATCCATCTTGGGGGTCTTCCTCTTTTTCGTTGAGCCTCCACTTTACCAAGAAGGATGTCCTTCTCTGGGAACTGGTCCCTCCTGATAATATACCCAAAGTATGAGAGACGAAGTCTCTTGGTATAATGACTACCAAGGAACATTCTGGTTGTACTTCTTCCAACACGTATTTGTTTGTTCTTCTAGCAGACCATAGTACTTTTAATGTTCTTCTCTAACACCATAACTCATATGCATCAATTCTTCTAGGTATTCCTTATTCACTGTCAATTTTACATGCATATGGTGGTGGTGGTGGTGGTGGGCCGTGGAGTCAGTTCCAACTCGTAGAGACCTTGCATAGGGTTTCGAAGGCTGTAAATCTTTACAGGAGCAGAAAGCCTCATCTTTCTCCAGTGGAACAGCTGGTAGTTTCAAATTGAGGTTAGTAGCCCAACTCATAACCACTATGTTACCAGAGCTCCTTACATACATATTAGGCTATTGAAAATACTATGGCTTGGGTCAGGTGCACTTTAGTCCTCAAACTGATATATTGGCTCTTCAACACTTTAAATAGGTCTTGTGCTACAGATTTGCCTAATGCAATGTCATTTGATGTCTTGACTGCTGCTTCCAATGTTGTTGTTAGGTGCCATCAAGTAAGTTCCAACTCATAGCAACTCTATATACAAGAATGAAACCCTGCCTGGTCCTGCACCATCCTCACTGTTGTTATGTCTGAACCCATCACTGCTGCCACTGTGACAATCCATCTCCTTGGAGTTCTTCCTCTTTCTTGCTGTCTCTCTACCAAGCACGATGTCCTTTTCCAGGGACGGAGCCCTCCTGATAAAACATTCAACATACACAAGATCAAGTCTTGCCATGCTTACTTCTAAGGAGCATTCTCACTACACTTCTTCCAAGATAGGTTTGTTTGTTCTTCCAGCAGTTCATGGTACTTTTAATATTCTTTGCTTACTGCTTTGAAAATCCTGTGGAGGCAGTTCTACTCTGTCCTGTGTAGACTTGGAATCAACTCAGTGGTAATGGGTTTGTTTTTGTTTTGATTTCTTCCACACCTCCCCGAATATTCCAATTTCTATCATACTGCTATGGGAAGAGTAATCCTACTCTTCCAAAGGAGACACAGGCCTCCCTGTCTTACCTGAGAATGGAATTTATGAAAACTTAACCAGGTGTTCCCAGCCCTCTACCCATTTGTCACTTCTGAAATCTTCTTGTCTTCTTCTCATGCACATCCTGAATCTTTCTGTCTCATCAAACTTGAAAGCTATCTAGCAAGGTCTGCATGGCACTCTCTCTGGAAACCGTGCCCAGAAAACTATTAGCACTGAGTCTTTTAATGTTCTAATAAATGAACCAAAAAGAAGACATTCCTTTCATTACCTTCTTTCTACAGTAAAAGAAAAATCAAAAAAACTGTTCAAAGGGAAATTACCTTTCCACATCCACTTATTACATATCCCATTTCATTTGCATTAAAATGAAAATGTGGCTGTCGTAATCCATTGTTAAAAATTCTGAGTGTACTCAAAGTGAGGGCATTTTGATGCTGGAAACAAAGAAAAGTAAAAGAAATCCAGTTATTTTGCCAACATCCTACTTAGCAACTTAACACTTCCTACAACTAGGGGTCAGAACTGACTCAAAAGCACTTAACAACAACAACTATAACAATAACTAATACTTATGCAACTCTAGCATGCAATTTTCTGTAACATTACGTCATTTGCTTCTCCCAACAATTATATTAAATTTTCCAGTACTTATATTATTCTCCCCATTTACAGCCAGAAAAATTCAAATCTAGATGGTGAAGTAATTCACAAAGATCACACAAGCTCTTAAGTGGCAGAATTGGGATTTGGAACCAGGAAATCTGATGCCACAACAATTGAGCATTTTAAAACAAAGGAAAAGAGAAATCTCACAAGAAGCCTTTTATCTTTTTTTTTTTTTTTTTCCATTAGTCTAATCACTTAGGTGAAAGAATTTAGGTTTCCAAATCTACATAATAGCCTCAATGAACAGTTACCATTGATCAAGTTAGCCAATGTTGAGCTTTCCGTTACCTTCAGTTCAAAAGAAGCCTGAATCCAACATAAATCTCAAATGTCATCAATCTTAATGGCCTTCAAAACCTGTCTGTCAATTACCTGATTCAGAAATTCACTAAAAATTTTTTCATTGTTGCTTGGTTCACGTCCATTTTCCCAATATTGTGCCCATTGTATTATTCCTCCTGGAAAACGATATTCTTTTGAACCTGAGTTGGGTGAAGTTTTAAAAAATAAAAAAGTAAAATAAGGTGAAACACTTCAAAGTAGTACTACAAATACCAGCCAACACTTGAAGTACATATTCACAAAAAATGTCCTCCTATGTGTACCAAAACTGACCAGGCAGAATCAGATACTAGCCTACCTTCCAAGCTCTCCCGAAATATATAGCATAGAGTGACCTCTTTGAAACAGACTGTTCAATCAGTGGACCTGGCTGAAAAACTGGAGAGTCAACTTAAAAATCAAACTCAACATCACCACCCAAGTTCCATCAAGTCTTATCAACCCTACCTCCTCAACTCCCTGAACGTCACAACTCTTTCCTTCTCACCACTGCCATCGTGTAGGTTACCATCATCCCTTTATTTGGGGGACTACAAGAGTTCCCTAACTCTTCACCCTGCCCCCATCTGTGCTCTTCAAATCCATTCTCAATAATTCAGCCAGGGAGGTCATCAAACGAATGGTATCACTCTCCTATTTAAAACGCTTCAACTGCTCTTCTTTTCCCTCAAGAGAGTAGAAATGCTTAGCATGGCTTCCCAAAATGACATGATTAGATCCCTCCCCTCCCCATCAGCCTCTTCTCTTGCACTGCAACACATACCACTCATATCTGAAATCCTTTATCACATTTCCTTTTGTCTCCAGGCCTTTTCTCACATTTCTCAAATCGTGCATTAATGTGTTTGCATGTTTCAAACTTCTATTGACAATGACCCACCATAAAAATAAAAATAAATTTTTAAGTTTATGAGGGGGATTGAAAGAGTTCATGGAAAAGTGTAATTAAAAGGAAACGCAATTTTTCCACGTACTTTTTGAAGGCCCCCTCATTAATTCATCTAATATATATGTACACTCATATTTATCAACACTCAACTGAAAAATAGAAGCCCTGGTGGCAAAGTGAGTAAAATGTTGGGCTTTTAACCAAACGGTTTGTGGTTTGAATCCACTAGCCACTAGTTGGGAGAAAGATGAGACATAAAAAGGTACACTTCTGCTCCCATCAAGATTTACAATCTTGGTAACTCTATGGTAAAGTTCTACACTGTCCTACAGACTTGTGAGTTGGAATAGACTTGCCGGCAGTAGGTTAATTTGGTTTTGTTGGCTGAAAAATCTTCACGCACACACACAAATCATCATACCTTTAAGGTCAAAGAAGTATTTCCACACAAGGTTATCTGGAGACTGTACATAACTAGCATTCATGACCAGCTCTGCCAAGTTGGGAGGAAGGTTGACTGCCTGATCCTCTTTTTGTTTTTGGAATGTTCTGATGAAATTAATTCCACCTTCAGGCTGAAACACACAAGAAACCACGTATCTGTGCAACGTTCTACAGATTTTAGTATTGGAAGAAGGGGAGAGATTAGGTTACATTAGCATTAGCACCAGTGTGGTTTTCAGTGACCCTTTATAATTTCTGCCAGTCAGAAGAGATGACCCTTTATAATTTCTGCCAGTCAGAAGAGATGCCAGTCAGAAGTTTAGTCTTCTTAAAATTATGAAAATTCCTAAAGTGTTCAATGCATTTTGGTTTTAAAATGTGTTGGGATTTTATAGTCAGTATAAACTCTTGAAACAAGTGCACATTGGTGGTCATTTCTGCTAATACACGCCCAAACCACTCATATCTTCCACTTACAGATATAGTCCTAAATTTACCACCGAACTTCCCCATTGCCAAGCATGGCCCCTCACCCATCCCTCGAATGACCCATTTGCATCATCAGATCCACCTCTGACCCCCTACAACCAACATTATCTTCAGTCCCCCTGTGATGATACAAGTATTTGGAAAGACTGAAAATAACCATTCTTCAGGAAATGTAAGGGAACTCCTGCAATATAATTGAGAAAGCATGATTACATTATTGGAAGCAAACTTCTCCTATTAGAAAGAATAGGTGAGCTTTGCCTTTGGGGATCGAAATTAGACCCATTTTTCTATTAACTAGACCATAAGCTTTCTGAAAATTCAATATAGTTTCCTAGAGAAGTTAATCAAAAAGGAACATATAAAGCATTTCCATTTCAACAAGTTTTGTGTCTTTAGTTGGAACACAATATGTGCTCTTTTGTTTAAAATCCAACTTTGGGGCTGTGTGCTGACGACCAAGGGGCAGGCTTGCAGGGTATATCCTTTGGTTGGTTGATGATGCATGGAGAGGATTGTAATCATGGCAATGATAGGATATATGATAGGATGAATATAAAACTAATGTTCTATCATGTAAACTATCACATTGTTGTTGTTGTTGTTAAGTGCTGTTGAGTCGGTTCCGACCCATAGCGACCCTGTACAGGGTTTCCGAGGGTGTAAATCTTTACGGGAGTAGAAAGCCTCATCTTTCTCCCGCGGAGCGGCTGGTAGTTTCGAACCACTGACCTTAAGGTTCGCAGCCCGATTCGTAACCACTACGCTAACTATCACATAATTCACAATAAAACATTAAAAAAAAAAAAATCCAACTTCATCCATAGAACTAGCCAGAGCTAGGTTGGCTGCTGCCTTAGGAACAGGAAAGTTCATACTTTCTTTGTGTCTAGGTGATACTTGCTTCCATAATTGGGTTTGTTTTCAGAAATGGCACAGACCTTAAGTGACCGGGCAGCAATATCTTCAGGAATAGAAAAAAACACATCGTCAACATCCAGAGTCTGAAGCTCATCATGTGTAGAAAAGAAGAGCAAGAAAAAACAGTCTTCAGTCCCCACATTCTTTATCCAATGGAGGGTGTTTTCAGGGAAGAAAATGACCTGGCCAGCTGTAATATTGTATGTGGTGACTACTTTACCACCATCGTCAACCACCCCAATCCATGCTGTCCCCTGAAACACAAACAGAAACATACACCAGTGTCACTTTAGAGCCGCATTGCTCAAACTTTTTTCATTACTTCCCTCCAAGGTACCCTTTTAGACTTGTATTTTTCCCATCATCATCCTATGAAATTTTAATGCCACAGATCTACTATGTACTTCTGGAAATATTCATGGAAAAACAACATTATCTTTCATTTCATTTTCTCACTAACTTTTTTAAGCCCCCTGAGTATCTGTGATTTAAGTATGAAAAGAGTCATATTTTTTGTACCCCAGGAGCTAATTCCCCCTTAAGAAAAAACATATTTTAGAGTTTGAAAAGAGAAAAGTTACATGTGCAAGGAGGTAAGCATGTTCATAGGTAATCACATAGATGCATGTTAGTGAGCATCGTATGCCACTTTAGACATATGTGTATTTTCCAGATTGAAAAAAACCTGTATAATTTGTTAATAGTAATAATAACCAAACACACAGTCGTCAAGTTGATTCTAACTATAGACCAGAGTTGAGTTGCCCCGTATCTTTTCCAAGGTTTAAAACATGTTTTAGTTTGAAAAAAGTAAAGTTATATATATAAACATGCAAGATGCTCATAGGTAAGCACATAAAAGCATATCAGTGAGTATGTGTATACTCTATATAAATATGTGAATTTCCCATATTTTAAAATGTCTGCTTACTATGTTCATATTAATATTGAGTAAACCCACTACTGTCAGGCTGATTCTAACTATAGAACACATTAGAACTATCCCATACAGTTTCCAAAGCTGTAATCTTTATGGAAGTAGAACGCTATTATCTTTCCCTTCTGGAGCATCTGGTGGATTTGAACTGTCAACCTTAGCAACCACATGCTTAAACAACGCATAACCAGGGCTCTTAATAATAGCTGACATTTATTGAGGTTTCACCTCTTGTTGGGTATTATCCTAAACACTTTAACTAATTTAACTCAATTAGTCTTCAGATCAACAATACGATGCATCCTTGTATGGCACTGTAGGATAAGCACTGGACTGCTAATCACAGGGTCTGTGGATTAAACCCACTAGTAACTCCTTGGAAACCCTATACAAGGTTGCTATTAGTCAAAACTGACTCAACAGCACTTAACAGCAACAACAACAAGAAGCAAGTGCTTTTAATATCCCCATTTTACAGATGAGAATATTGAGTGGTAGAGTGACTGTATTACTTGCCCAAGGGTACTTAGCTAGGCATTTTAAAAGGTGGGATTTGGACAAAAAGTTCACACTTTTGATTACTATAACATGATTATGCCTTGCTATTGTTAGGTGCTGTCGAGTTGGTTCTGACTCTTAGCCTACCTCTTCACAACAAAACTAAGCACTGTCTAGTCCTGTGCCATCCTCACAATCATTGCTATGCTTGAGCACATTGCTACTGCCATTGTGCCACTCCATGTCTTTGGAGGTCTTACTCTTTTTCACTGAATCTCCACTTTACCAAACATGATGTCCTTCTCCAGGGACTGAGCCCTTCTGATAACATTTCTGAAGTATGAGAGACAGAGACAAAGTCTCGCCATCCTGACTTCTAAGAAACATTCTGACTGTACTTCTAGTACAGATTTGTTTGTGCTTCTGGCAGTCCATTGTACTCTTAATACTCTTCTCCAACACCCCGAAACTCAAATGCATCAATTCTTCTACGGTCTTCCTTATTCATTCCCCAACTTTCACATGCATATGAAGCTATTAAAAATACCATGCCTAGGGTGAGGTGTACCACAGACCTCAAACTGACATTTTGCTCTTGAACACTTTAAAGAGATCTTGTGCCACAGATTTGTCTAGTGCAATATATAGTTTGATTTCTTGACTGCTGCTTCCATAAGTGTTGATGGTTGATGGTGAGCAAAATGAAGTCTGACAACTTCAATCTTTTCTTCATTTTATCATGTTATTTATTGCTCCAGTAGTGAATTTTTTTTTCTTTATATTGAGGTGTAACGAATACTGAAGGTTATAGTCTTTAATATTCATCAGTATTTTAAGTCCTCTTCACTTTCAGCAAGCAAAGTTGTGTCATCTGCATATCGCAGGTTGTTAATGAGTCTTCTTCCAATCCTAATGCCATGCTCTTCTTTATATAATCCAACTTTTCAGATTATTTGCTCAAAATACAGATTGAATAAATATGGTGACAGACTACATCCCTGATGTACACCTTACCTGTATGATGTTCTTGATGTCATCCCACAACTCTCTGGTCTTCAGTCATTAGTGTCTATGCATCAAATCTGTTCTTGAAATTGTCTCTAACTTCAGATGGGATATGTTCTAGGTCATATTTTGGGTCTCATAGACTTGTTTTAATTTTCTTCAGCTTCAGCCTGAATTTGCATATGAGTAATTGATGGTCTGTCCCACAATCTGCCCATGGCCTTGTTTTGATTGATGATATTGAGCTTTTTCACCATCTCCTCCCATAAATGTAGAAGTCAATTTGATTTCTGTATATTCCATCTGGTGACATCCATGTGTCATCTTTTATGTTGTTTAAAAAAAAAAAGTATTTGCAGTGAAAGTAAGAGTCATTGGTTTAGCAATATTCTATATGTGATCTCCAGTATCATCTCTGTAACCAAGGCCATAGTTTCCAGCTCTTCATTTCCAAACTTTGCATTCCAATCACCAGTAATTCTCAATACATTTTGATTGCATATCTGATCAATTTCAGACTGAAGAATTTGGTAGAATTCTTCAATTTCATCATCACTGGCTTTTACTGGTTGGTGTGTAAATTTAAATAATAGTGTTATTAACTTGTTTTCCTTGTAGGCATATGGATATTATCCTATCACAGACAGCATTGTACCTCAAGATAGATCTTGAAATGTTTCTTTTGAAGATAAATGAGACACCATTCCTCATTTTGAGTTGTGCCCCATCAGTAAATGAGGGTCCCGAAAGTGTTACTCCAGTCACATATTCTGGTAGGATTAATAATGTTTTCAGCTTCTAGCACTATAACTAACAATGCTCTGCTGCTGTTCATAAGGTTTTCAGTGGCTAAACATTCACAAGTAGTTTGTGTCTCCTTTTTCCTAATCTGTCTTAGTCTGGAAGCTCAGCTGAAATCTGTCCACCCTGGTCAACCCTGCTGTTATTGTCGTTAAGTGCCATCGACTTGGCTCTGATCCATAACGACCCTTTATAGGGTTTCCAAGGAGCAGCTGGTGAGCTTGAACTTGAGGTTCAAACTGATTTTGGAGTCCAGTGTGAACAGCAAAAGGTAAAATCATTCACTGCCCTCTCTGCCCAGGAGACAAGCTAAAATGTTAATCAAGTTACTGAATGAGACCAATCTCCCCTTCCTCCTCCTCCCTTCCCCTCCTCCCTTCCCCCCAGGAGACAAACTAGAATGTTAGTCAGGTCACCGAATGACCAATCCCCCAGGTTTCCCCCTGTCCTCAAACAGGTCTGCAGCCTGGCCCCTCCCTGACTCTGACCCCATATAGGCCCATGTTGTGCTCCATTTGGGGCTCAGAATCTGGAAAAATTAGCTCCTCTGAGTCAGCTGGCTTAATAAAATCTGAAACTCTGCTTCACCTCTCTGAGTGGCCTTGGTTTCTTCCACCACAGATCCAGTGGTGGAAGAAACTGTGACACTCTCCAATCTAAAACTGATATAACAAGTGCATTAGCGCACAGCGCCACACCAGGACCCTACTGCTTGACCCTTCTGGTATTTAAAATACTGATAACATAGCTTCCAGCATCACAGCAGCACACAAGTCACCACAGCATGGCACAGACTGAAAACTGGTGGATGACTATGCATATATAACTAGAATTCTAAACTTTCTCTCATTCGCTAATCGGTCCCTCAGTGTTACCTTATGGGGTAGGTAGAAGATACCATTGTTCTTGTTTTATCAGAGACTCATGGTCACATAGCAGAGAATCCACAAGGGTAAATGAAAATAAGCCTTTGTTCTGTCTAAACATCCTGCACAACTCAGATCAAGGAGGGTATTAAAGATGCAGGGAAACCAGACTCCAAGCCCACATGTAGCGAATAGCAGAAATGATGGAAGTTGTCAAGGACTTCATTCTTCTTGGATCAACTATCAACACTCAAGGAAGCAGCAGTCAAGAAATCAAACAACATATTGCTTAAGGCAAATCTGTTGCATAAGAGCTTTTTAAAGTGTTGAAGAGCAAAGCTGTCAGCTTGAGGACTAAGGTGCACCTGACCTAAGCCATGATCTTTTCAAGCTGGACAGTGAATAAGGAAGACCGTAGAAGAATTGATGCATTTGAGTTATGGTGTTGGAAGAAAATATTGAAAGTGCCATGTGCTGCCAAAAGAACCAATAGATCTGTGTTGGAAGAAGTGCAGCTAGAGTGCTCCTTGGAGGCCAAAATGGCTAAATTTCGTCTCTCATACTTTGGACATATTGTCAGGAGGGACCAGTCACTGGAGAAGGATATCATGTTTGGTAAGGTGGAGGGTCAGAGAAAAAGAGGAAAACCCCCCCATGAGATGGATTGGCCCAAGTGGCAGCATCAATGGACTCAAGCGTGGCAACAGTAGTGAGGTTGGCCCAGGATCGGGCAGTGTTTCGTTCTGCTGTGCATAAGGTCACTATGGGTCAGTACTGACTCGATGGCACCTAACAACAACATCCATAGAAGGACACCAACTATTCCAAAAGCAGAGAAGAGACACACAGAACAGGGGCTGGCAGAAAGCTCGAGGCAGGGACTCATATGCCAGCCACCCTCCTGCCTCGTTCCTCCCAGGATAACTCCTTCCAAAACTTTCCTAAAACAATTCAGAGACAAAAGCAATGTCTATACATATGTATAGTGCATTGTAGTGAAGGGACTTCCTTCACATCCTGTTAGATGGATCCTCACCCTGAATGTAAGAGTAAGTAATCCTACAGTCTTCCTGGGATCTCTGTGTAGTCCACATTTAGAAACTGGCATTATAAATTCTCTGTATTTCAAGAGAGGAGCCGTGAAGGTACAATGGTTAAGTGCTCTGCTGTGAACCAAAAGGTCTGGGACTTGAACCCACAAGCCACTTAGCAGGAGAAAGATGTGGCATGGCAGACTGCTTCCCTAACGATTGTTGTTTTTGTAAAGTGCCCTCGAGTCAGTCCTGACTCATAGCGACCCTTAGAGGGTTTCTGAGGAGCAATTCGTAGGTTTGAACCACCAACCTTGTGACTAGTAGTCCAGTACTTATCCTACAGTGCCACACCAGGACTCCCTAAAGATTACAGGCTTCAGAAATCCTACAGGTAGTTCTTCTCTTTCCTGTAGAGTCACTATGGTCAGCATCAGCCCAACAGCAACGGGCTTTCTAGAACAGCCTTCCCAGCCACAGCTGGATCTCAGGGGCTATTGCCTACTGGCTTACTCCACATCAATTTCCTGGGCTTAGAGTTCATTTTAAGGGGCTGGGGGGCCCTCCTCCAGGAAAGCCACTTAGCGGCCTCTCCTTTCCTCCTACCACTCTGTCACTCCTCAACCAAAGCCATGAAATTTAGTATTTGGGAGATTATCCTCCTTTACATATTATTTATTTGTGGACTAAGATTTGTTGTTGTTGTTAGGTGCCATTGAGTCGTGACTGACTCATAGTGACCTTATGCGCAGCAGAATGAAACACTGCCCAATCCTGGGCCAACCTCACAATTGTTGCCACGCTTGAGTCCATCAATGCTGCCACTTGGTTGATCCATCTCACTGGGGTCTTCCTGTTTTCTCTCTGACCCTCCATCCTACCTAACATGATATCCTTCTCCAGCGACTGGTCCCTCCTGACAATATGTGCAAAGTATGAGAGATGAAGTATAAGATAGGAAGTCAGAAAACTTGGACTGTACCTAACAGTGGCCCACAACAGAGTTTATTTTTGGAAAAATCACCTAATCTCTCTGATCCCCTGTTGTCTCATGGAAAATAAAAAAGATTCATCTTGTGTAAATGAAACCCTAATTTCCCTCCCTGTTGGAAATTCTAAAATTCTATGAGTCATCCAAGTATAAAAAGGGGATTTATTAATGAAAAAATTACATAAAGTTGGTTACACATCTACGGAACAGGGTAAGATCACACTGATGATTGCTTCCCCAGTTCCTAAATAAATCACAGAGGTGACTAATGATGAATATTCTTTGGAATTAACAAATTATCTAAAATTCAAGTGTGGCGCTGCAGGTTAATGCTCTGGACAGCAGGTCAGTTTGAATCACAAAGATAGTGGTTCAAGCTCACCATCCATTCCTCAGAAACCCTGTACAGAGTCTCCATGAGTCATAATCAGTTTGATGGCTCTTAACAACAACATTCACTTTACCTCTACATTCACTTTACCTCTAAAACAAAAGAAAAAACCAACTAAACTCAGTGCTATTGATTCAATTCTAATTCATAGTGACCCTGGATTGTTTCAAAGCTTGTAAATCTTTATCAGAGCTGATAGCTTCATCTTTCTCCCTTGGAGCAGCTACTGGATTTGAACCACTGACCTTAAGGTTATCAGCCCAACACTAGCCCATAGTGGGACCAGGACTCCACTTTACTTACTTCTTGTTGTTACTGTTCTTAAGTGCTATCAAGTTGTTTCCAACTCATAGTGGCCCTGTATAGGGTTCCCAAGGGGTGGTTGGTAAGTTTGAACTGCCAGCCTTTGGGCTGGCAGTCCAGTGCTTATCCAAGGTGCCAAACCAGGACTCCTCTAGTTATCTCTGCATCACATCAAGAAAACTTTGAAAGGTTTGAGCCACAAAAAGGCCTCCAATTTTCATTCCATTGGCCTGATGTTAGGAGCCACAGGCTAGACGTCCGCAAACCAGTTTGTTATTCCCACTGGAGACTTTTTGCCTATCTCTTTGATAATTAAAACACAGCTGCCATTTTTAGTCCCCACTCAAAGGACTGAACAGTGATCTTATTTTAACAACAGTGTGTGAAAAATTATTTCATATTGAAGAAATAAGTTCAAAGTGATGCCAAAAATATTTTAAGCAAACAGGCTAGTGCTTTAAGGCACTCTTAATTAACCTAACTAAATATATGACCAAAGACTGGCTGACGTCTATCATTCAGCTAAGTAGGTTTTGCAACAACTAAAATAATACCCAGAAGGCACATAACACACATGCTTAGAAGCAGCATGTGAGCAAACTGGTTATACCTGCACAAGATAGCCATGTTCATTGGCATTGAAGTGCCAGTGAGGAGCCCGGAGGCCATTGCTTTTTATTCTTAGGGTCCCCAGCGTCATCTGTGATCTCTGATGGTTCAGACTGTTGCCAAAAGCCTCCTCTTCATCACTGAGATAGTCGTGGGCATTGCTCCGGTACCGGGCCCATTGGATAGCACCACCAGGGAACTCAAATACCTGGAGGAGCATAAGAAAGCAATGATCAGATTGGAAGCTGTCTCCCACAGCCAACAGAGTTAGGGGAAAGCAAGACAGGAAAGGCAATGGTAGTGGAGTGGATGTTAAAGTCTCAAAAAGGAAGAGGAACAATAGGTATTCAAGGCTCTAGGAATGGCAACAGTGGGGGGAGGGGGGAGGGAATTCAAAAAATTCATGGAAAAATTGAATGAAAAGATATTGGAATTTTTTCATGAACTTTTTAAAGCCCTCTCTTACAGCCAATACTATCAACCTTAGACCTTACTTTTAAAACATATTTAAAAACCACTGCCATCAAGTTGATTCCGATTCATAGCAACCTGTTGCAGCGTTTCCAAGACTGCAATTCTGTATGGAAATAGCAGGCTCATCTTTCTCCTGTGGAACCGCTAGTGGATTTGAACAGCCAACCCTGCAATTAACAGTCCAATGCCTAACCCACAGTGCCACCAGCACTCCTTAGACCCTATCACACATGATTTTTTTTTTTAATTTAAAAAGGATATCTGGCCAAGCAAGAGAATTAGAAGGATTTCATTTATCTACTTGCATTTCTCCCCTTCAGACAAATACAGAACTATCTATGGAAGAAAAATTTTGCCTGGGCCTACATCAACCCCATGTTTCTTGGTACTCCCTCCCTTCATCCACGTCGGTGCACAGCTGGTTCCTTCCAATAGCGAGAGAGAAAAAAATCTTAGAAATAAGCAATAGAAAGTTTGGTTTTGAAATTGCCATTTACAATAAACGATCCTTTCTCCCGTTATGCAATTCATACCTTGGATTTAGGTAAATGATTAAGAAACTGGAATTTTGGGTCCATAGGAATCACTGTTGTTTGCAGAGGCCAGTCTTCAGGTCTGAAGTGGAGGTGTGAAGAGGGCAAGGAGTTGCGAACATAAACCAAAGCCAGAATCAGTGCTGCTACAGTTGTGGTCAAGACACAGGCCAAGAGACACGCCAGGAAAGTATTCACCAACGACCGCTGCCCTTTCGTTTCCTGGGAACAACGACATGGGAAGTATTCTTGGTGCATGAGAAACATTGCCTCTTTTCTGAATTTAGTTTATTCCCTCCTTTACTTAAAAATAAGAAGGCGATTATGAGATAAATATACTTAATAACAATAATACATATCTGAATATGTGTATGTCCTGGTGTGGTGCTGTAGGATAAGCAATGAACCACAAGGCCTGTTTGAACCACAAGAATGGCAGTTCAAGCCCACCAGCCGCTCCTCGGAAAACTTATACAGGGTCGCTTCAAGTAGGAACTCACTTGACGGCACTTAACAACAACAATACATACATACGTCACACACATAAATATTTTGTGGCATCCAAATCATCAAGGATAAAAATAAACACATGAAGAGCTGAAGCAAATAATAAACTGGAGCTAGAAAACTAAGTTAACCATTTAAATACACTCCAACTCAGTCAGCTAGCCCTAATTACGTTTCTTCACCTGAATATTAAAGAAGATATAATGAATAATTGTTTCTAAGGTTTGAACAGCAAGGTCGGCAGTTCAAACTCACCAGCTGGCTCCTTGGAAACCCTATACAGGGTTACTATGAATCAGAATCAATTTGACAGCATTTAACAACAGCATTCGTAACCACTATGTTACCAGAGCTCCTTTAGGAAGCCCTAGGAATCGGCCTGCTAACCTCAGGGTCAGCAGTTCGAAACTACCAGCTGTTTCACAGGAGAAAGAAGAGGTTTTCTGCTCTGGTAAAGATTTCCAGCCTCGGAAACCCTGTAATGGGGTTACTATGAGTTGGAACCGACTCCACGGTACTTAACAACAATAATCTTTGGGAAGACCAATTTGCCTTCATTCCTCTGACCATGTAAATGACCTTCATAAGCAGTAAAGCCAATGTTCTCCCATTCGACTGCCCTTGGAGTCTCTGGTCTTTCTCCCGGAGCAGGCATTTCTTGCATCAGTAATGACTCTAACACAGAAGTTTTTAGGACTTTAAGGTTCTTACATGGTGCATTTTGTATAGCACAGTCATGTCTTATCATCTTCTGTTTAATACTATGAGCAAGAATTTGCAGGGCTGGACTACTAATGAACTAACTCGACCTCAAAAACAAACTTATTACTATCGAGTCGATACTGACTCATAGCGACCCTGTATAGGGTTTCAGATCCTACAAGTCTTTATGGGAGCAGAAAGCTTCATCCTTCTCGGGATTGCCTGGTAGGTTTATTCCAGTTAGCATTCCACTGCTTATCTTTTAGTGCCTAACCAGGATTCTTTCAATGAACTAAAGGAGAGATGAATTAAGAGTATCTGAGGGAAAAGGCCTTCCTGAAGAGGTGGGAGGTCTAGAGAGGGATTCTTTCCTGAGTTGTGTGGGTAAATCTTGGGGGAAATTAGACTCAAGCTGTAATTCCCCGCCTTACCATCCTGGAGAGCGTGTTCATCTTCCCTCTGGACAAGGGATTCTGTGTTGCATCTTCATGCATTTCAAATGCTGGATTCTCCATTGGTAGAAAAGTGGCATACAATTCCCTAAAGAAAAAAGAAGAAAAAGTCGTTCTAACAAACTGTGAGCTCCTCAAGAAGAGAAGGATGGTAATCCTTAAGTAAGCGGGTACTTATATAGAGCTGAAAGACAAGGAAATGATATAAGGAAACTGACTCTTAAACTCCAACATTGATTAACAAAAAAACAAACACAAGCTTAAACGAATTATCAAAGGAGAGATCCATAAAGCATTCCCTTTGATCTTTTATCTATTTACGCTCATAATAAGCAACTAGTTATTTCTTCTCATTTTTGTCTTGAAGGAAGCTCACTCGGCTCACTGTTGACACATACATAGATGACTATAATAAATGTGAACATTTATCGTCTTCCTTTACAATGTGCCAGGCATTGTGCCAAGTGCTTTGCATGCATTATGTGACTTCATTCTCACTGCAATCTTATTAGATAGGTGCTGTGGTTATTACCATTGTGCTGACGAGGACTTAAGACAAAGTGATGCAGTAACGACCCCAAATCACACAGCTAGCTTTAATTGGAGTCCTGGTATGGCTCTGTAGAATAGGCACTGGACTGGTAACTATACAAGATCAGTGGTTCACCCCTTCCAAGACTAAGACTCAATGGGAATACACACTGTGATTGGTGACCACGCTCGACACCGATAAGGGGAAGTGAGGGCAAAACAGCAATGAAGCGGTGAGCTAAGCCCTACAATGTTCAATAGACTCCTGTGAACCCGGGTAAAGACCTGGTTGGCCAGCCATGTGGCAAGACCTGGGAAATCTTGGGCCCAGAGTCCATGACATAGCCACAGAGGACTAGAGTGGAGAGTGAAGCGTCCAGCTGATAAGAAGAGAGGGCATATGCATAAGAACACCCACACTTTCAGATAATACCCACTTATCCTGGCTTCAGTGACTGGATGATCAGAGCTCAACCAGAAGTAAAAAGAAGAGGAAAAAAAAAAGTATTCTCATACAATTTGATGAACTTGACCTACACCTATGGAAGCAGCAGCTCAAAAGAGGAAACAAGTCCTTACAGCAAGAATCATTCCCACCCCCTCCACACACAGAGTAGACAAGGATGGGCAACTTGGACATTGGCTACCCAAAATGGGGGTGGGGGGCTACAAAGGCAAGAAGTGACTGGCTTACAAGCTTTCAAGAGGGAACCTAGATCCAGAGGGCCTGGAGGAAGGTAGAATGTCCAATGAGTAGTATTCAATCTGACTAGGCGGGGCTGATGCAATGAAATGCAGATGGGTCTCTTGTGATACAATAGTGAATAATTGTTATCAGGACTGATTGTGAGGATTGGAAATGTAAAGGTAGACGTTTTATAGCAAGGAGGGGAGTGATTAACTTTTCAGTCTAGGAGCGGAGGTCCCTAGGACCATCAAGGGAGAAGAGCAGAGAGGGGGACCCTACCCAGAGAAGCCGTGATGCCTGAAATGGAGCCAGAGATGATGACGTGGAGCAATGGAGCAGCTGGAGACTTTAGATCCAGAGAGGGAGAGCGACTGTGTGCTGAAGACCTGGGGGCTACGGGGGAAGGATTGCATGGAGGGGATTGCAACCATGGCAATGAGAAGATATACGATAGAATGAATGTAAAACTAATGTTCTCCCATGTAAACTATCACATAATTCACAATAAAACATTTAAGAAAAAAAAAAAAAGATCAGTGGTTCAAACCCAACAGCCAATCCTAGGAAAAACCTCCAGGTGGTGCTTAAAAACAGCAACAACTTTAGTGTTGGAACAAAGCAGCCTTTACCAGATGGTTCTTCTGTGACATGGATCCTCTGAGAAGTTTGAGGATGGGCAGTTAGTCTATTACAATCAGTCCTTCATCTAAATAATGGGACTGAGATTCCCATTTGGTATACAGAATAATCGTGTTACCTTAAAGTTAAATCTCTGTAAAAAAAGCATTTTTCATTGTCTTTCCTGGTAATAAGCAGTGGCCTGAGGGATCTAAACACTGCTATTATTATCCACAAAACAATCATTCATCCTTTCCTTTCCACCTTCCTATCTCTACTCCTTCCAGAAGCGTACATGGGATCTCTACTATAGTCCAAACTCAGTGCCACTTCTTGTGTGAGGGTGGGGGGAGGGGGGCTGAGGTCATTGAGAGCTGCTCATAATCCAATAGGATAAACAGAAAAGATAATGACTATATAACAGCATATGCATAATTCTAGACGTATCTACAAGTCCTAGGATGATGTAAAAGAGGAAGTGTTTGTATCTAGAAGATAGAAGAGAACAGGCCTCACTGAAATTGTCCTTGAGCTGAGCCTTCAGGTTCAAGCACAGGTTGGCTAAGTGGGCACTCTTAGTCAGTTATATGCCAACCCATATTGCTGACTGGTCTATAAGCAACTCTGAAACAGATCATGTGGTAAGAATGTACAGTCAGGCAGCCAAATTTCTAACAAGGCTGCAGGTTAATTATACTCAAATGATGGGGAATTGAGTTTGGGGTTTTCCTACCATATTTCTCAAATCTAAGATGCATATTTTTCCACAGTTTAATATAATTTACAATCGCAATCTCTTAGATTCAATGAAATATAGCATTACCCCTGTTCCTTGGTGCTGGCATGGCACTGTAGGATAAGCACTGGGCTGCTAACCAAAAGGTTGGTGGCTCAAACCCACCAGTTGCTCCTTGGAAATCCTATACAAGGCCACTACGAGTCAGAACTGAATCAATGGCACTTAGAAACAACAACATCACGCACAACCCTGTAAGACAGAGAACTTCCCCATAGGATTTCCACAGTTGTCGATCTTTTTTTGTTGTTTTTACCTTTTTATTGTGAATTGAGTGAAGGCTTATAGACAAGATCATCCATTTTACAGTAAAAAAATCCTACGCTTTGTTTCATCTCAATGATTGCAATCCCCTCCCTGCAACAACAGTTGTCTCACTTCCTCCCTGTGGTTCGTACCCTGTTTCCATTCCACTCTCCTTCCCATCCTTTCTCAACTTTGTCCTTAGGTAAACGTTGCCCTTTTGATCTTGAATGACCCTTGGTAAGCATACCTTAATCCACATACCTATCTATTGCTTGCCTTTTTTTTTTTTTACATATTTAATTTTGAGTTTTGAAAGTTGCAAATCTTTATGGAAGCAGATAGCCTCATCTTTCTCCCAAAGAATGACTAGTGGGTTCGAACCACCAGTTTTCTGGTTAGCAGTCAAGCATTTTAACTACTGAGCCACACTCATCAATTGTGTGCCATCCAGTTGGTTCCAACTCATAGTGACCATGTATACTGTTTCTGAGAGCAGCTGGTGGGTTTGAACTGCCAACTTCATGGCTGCCAGTCCAGTGTTTACCCTATAGCTCTACATCTATATTGGACTCTATTAGCACTATATTAATCTTTAAAGGAATTTTTATACCATTTTGTGTGGGGTTTTTTTGTTTTTCTTTCTTGGATATGTGAAAACAGCATTTTCTGTAAACTACAGTTAGCATTTGTTTAAGTGGCAAGACAAACAAATCAGCAACCAAACTACCTTAAAACTCATGGAAGCACTGAATCAAAGAATGCTGCAAATAGTCAGGTTCTTTTTTATCTTTGCCGGTAACAAAACCCAGGCCTGGATTGGCCAAAGTAATTTTACCCAGAAAGTCGCTAGCAGCGCTGAAAGCAAAAGCCTTACTTTCCTAAGTGTCAGTCAGAGATTTTCCAACAACATCTATTTGTTGCAATAGAACTTCATGCCTTTGACCTACATGTAAATTATTTAAAGTGAGAGACCTGAAAGCAAGATTGTAAAATTCATTTTAAGACTTGTGAGTATAGTTCTATGGTTGCTCCAAGGGACTATCCCAATAGATGTTAGGCGAGACATTCATATAATTCTCAGAAATGGAGTTCCAGGAGGTCCGACAAATGTGGCAGACAAGGAACAGAATAGGCAAAATTGTATCATAAACCCGATTCTACAGCAGCCGTCAGGCCTCCAAGTAGGCATTAGAGTCTGTAGAAAGAAGCAGAAAGTTGGATACTCCATTTAGATGTCTATGTAGCACACTTAAATTACTTTTAACAAGACCTGTACTACATATATGTTGTGGCCAGATAACAAACAAGGGCTTATGCCTCAAAACTGAGAAGAAGAATTAACAAATCCACGTCCAATACATATGTTTTCACTTCAACCCTTTCAGTTAACTGTGTAAGTTATTGTGCCTCCAATTATAAATAAAAACACATGAAAATAGTTCCCAAGATTAACTTATGCTGTCAAATCTAACACTTGCTGAGTGCAAACATAATTAAAAATAAAAACATTTGTATTTACCAGTGGCTGGGATTATACCTCATTTATTTAACAACATCTACCATTTGCCTTTAATATTAAAAATATTCAAAGTACCATGGACTGCCAGAACAAACAAACAAATCTGTCTTGGAAGAAGTACAGCCAGAATACTCCTTAGAAGTCATCATGGCGAAACTTCATCTCACATACTTTGGACATGTTATCAGGAGGGACCAGTGCCAGAGAAGGACATCATACTTGGTAAAGCGGAATGTCAACAAAAAAAGAGGAAGACTCCCAGTGAGAGGGACTGATACAATGGCAGTAGCAGTAGTCTCACACCAATTGAGAGGAAGGTGTAGGACCAGGCAATGCCTCGTACCACTGTGCACAGGGTTGTTATGAGTTGGAACTGATTCGACGGCACATAACAACCTACTGTGGTGGCTTTCATGTCACTGTGATGCTGGAAACTATGTCACTGGTATTTTAAACATCAGCAGGTCACTCATGGTAGATAGGGTTAGCAAAAACTCCAGACTAAGCCAAACTAGGACAAAGGGAACCCAGACAATTTCTGTATGATCAGCCTCTGAAAACCTTATGAATGGTAGCAGAACATTATCAGAAATAGTGTCAGAAGATGAAACCATTATGAATAAAAATGCAACTTTGTCAGATCCTGCTCCAGGAGATGAACCCCTCAGGTTGGAAGCACTCAAAATATGACTGGGGAAGAGCTACCTCCTAAAAGTAAAGTTGACCATAATGACGTGAATGGAACAAAGATTTCAGGACCTTCATTTGCTAATAGGACAGAATGCAAAAGGAGGAGAAACAGCAACAAACATCCATTAATAATCAGAACATGGAGATGTTTGTTATTGTTAAGTGCCTTCGAGTTTATTCCAACCCATAGCAACCCTGTATAGGGTTTTCAAGGAGCAGCTGGTGAGCCTGAACCACAGACCTTGCAGTTCAAATGACTTTGCAGTCTGACACATTAGCTCACAGCATCACACCAGGACTCCGAACATGGAGTATAAATCTAGGAAATTTTTAGTAGGAAATATAAATCTAGGAAAATTTTAAGTTGCCAAAAATGAAATGGAACACATAACAATTGATATCCTAGGAACTAGTGTGCTAAAATCTACTAGTATTGGTAATTTTGAATCCAATAATCATATGGTTTACTATGCTGGGGACACCAAATTGAAGAGGAATTGTGTCGCATTCATCATCAAAAAGAGCATTTCAAGAACTATCTTGAAGTTAAATGTTGTCTGTGATAAGATAATATCCATACATTTACAAGGAAGACTAGTTACTATCACTATTATTCAAATTATACACACCAACCACTAAAGACAGTGATGATGAAATTGAAGAATTTTACCAACTTCTTCCATCTGAAATTGATCAAACATGCAATTTAGATACACTGAGAATTACTGGTGACTGGTATGCAAAAGTTGAAAATGAAGAAGGATCAATGGATGGAAAATACAGCCTAGGTGACAGAAACGATGGTGGCAATCCCATGATAGAATTTTGCAATACCAATAACTTATTCTTTTCAAATATCTTTTTAAAACAATATAAAAGGTAACTATAAACATGGTCCTTACCAGATGGAATACACAGAAATCAAAGTACATCTATGGGGAGAGATGGTTGAGAAGCTCTGGATCATGTCTCTATGTCCGTGTCTCTAGGTAACACTACAAATATACCTACCTGTTGTTGTTGTTGTTAAGTGCTGTCAAGTCGGTTTTGACCCATAGCGACCCTGAACAGGGTTTCCGAGGCTGTAAATCTTTATGGGAGCAGAAAACCTCATCTTTCTCCCGCAGAGCGGCTGGTAGTTTCGAACTGCTGACCTTGCGGTTCGCAGACCAATTCGTAACCACTACGCTACCAGAGCTCCTTTAGAAGTCTCTTTTTAACCCTTCACATAACAAGAGTGGAGTCCTGGTGTGGTGCTATAGGTCAATGCGCTAGACTGCAAAGTCGATTTGAACTACAAGGTCGGCAGTTCAAACACACCAGCTGCTCCTTGGAAGCCCTATGTAGGGTTGCTATGAGTTGGAACTGAGTCAATGGCACTTAACACCAACATAAAGGTTTGAAATTATTAAATTAGTTAATATATGCAAAATCATTAGTCCAATAAATGTTGGTCTTGCTTGTTTTTAATAAACACAAATGGTCTTGGTACTTATGTAATACCCTGCTTTTAATATAGTATATTGTTGCTGTTAGATGCCACTGAGTAGACTCCAACTCATAGAGACTGTATACACAATAGAACAAACATTTTGCAGTCGTGTAACCGCCTCACAATCACTGTTATATTTGAGGCCATTTTTGCAACCACTATGTCAATCCATCCTATTGAGCATCTTTTCATTTCTAACGCTCCACTTTATCAAACACAATGTTCTTCTCCAGGGACTGGTCCCTCCCGATTACTTGTCCAAAGTATGAGAGATGATGTCTCCCATTCTTGCCTCTAAGGAGCATTCTGGCTATACTTCTTCCAAGACAGATTTGTTAAATCTTCTGGCAGTCCATGATACATTAAATCTTCTTTGCCAACATCATAATTCAAAGGCATACATTTTTCAGTCTTACTTATTCATTGTCTAGCTTTTGCATGCATATAAGACAATTGAAATTACCCTGGCTTGGGTCAGGTAAACATTAGTCCTCAAAGTGACATATTTGCTTCTAAACACTTTAAAGAGGTCTTTTGCAGTAGATGTGTCCAATGTAATACATCTGCTTCGATGGGTGCTGACTACGGATTCAAGTAAAATGATATCCTTGACAACGTCAATATTTTCTGCATTTATCATGATATTGCTTATTGGTCCTGTTGTGAGGATTGTTGTTTTCTTTATGCTGTGTGTAATCTATACTGAAGACTGTGGTCTGAATCTTCATTAGTAAGTGCTTCAAATCATCTTCACTTTTAGCAATATGGTATGTTGTTGTTGTTATGTGCCATCAAGTCAAGGCTCCTGCAATATGATATTGTTGTTGTTAAGTGCCGTCGAGTCGGTTCCAACCTATAGCGACCCTGTACAGGGTTTCCGAGGGTGTAAATCTTTACAGGAGTAGAAAGTCTCATCTTTCTCCCACGGAGCGGCTGGTAGTTTCAAACCGCTGACCTTAAGGTTCGCAGCCTGATTCATAACCACTAATTCATACAACTCTCCTAGTTCTTCACTTCAAATGACTACATCGTCATTCTTTACCTTGATTAACTTTTAACTTAAAATGCAGGATATGTACATAGTACCAAAGTATCTCTCCCAAATATTTGGTATTAGCAAAAGGAAAGATAGTAATTTGACAGTGAAGGAGAATCCTGGAAGATACCACCTTACTCAAGTGGTCAAGGTTAACATCACCCATGAAACATATTATCACCATGCATTCCATGACATGATGCACTAAAAAGGCACATCCCCTCTGATCTTAATAATGCATGCCTCAATCTAATCAAAAGAAAACTTCAGACAAACATAAATTGAGAGACATATTACAAAATTAGTTATCAGTAACGACTGACTCTTTAAAAGAGTCAATTGAGAACCCAGAAGCAAATCCATTCACATACAGTCAGCTGATCTTTGACAAAGGACCAAACACATTAAATGAGTAAGAGATAGTCTCTTCAATTACTACAACAAAAAAGAACATAGCAGGATCAGTCTTGAAGGATACTGTTGTCTGTGATAGGCTAATACCCATATGCCTACAAGGAAAACCACTATTATTCAGGTTTACACACCAATTACTAAAGTCAGTGATGATGAAATTGAAGAATTCTACCAGGTTTTTCCATCTGAAATTGATCAAACTTCCAATAAAGATGTATTGATCATCACTGGGGATTGAAATGCAAAGGTTGGAAACAAAGAAGAAGGATCAGTAGTTGGAAAATATGGCCTTGGTGATAGAAAGGCTTCTGGAGGTCACATGATTGTTGTTGTAAGTGCCATTGAGTCAGTTCTGGTTCATATCAACCCTGTATAGGGTTTTCAAGAAGCTGCTGATGGGTTTGAACTGCCGACCTTGTGGTTTGCAGTCCCGTGCTAATCCTACAATGCCACAACAGAATGTATGAAAGAATTTTGCAAAACCAATGATTTGTTCATAGAAGATACCTTTCACAAAGGCTACACACACGCTTATCTTAAATTTGGAAAGTAAAAAAGAGCTGCTATTTGCAATATCTGTAAAAGGAAGAAACTGAATGTGTATAAAAATATACACATCCTTAAATGACAGGAGCATATTTTCCTGGAATACAGTCAATCATAAAAGAATACAGTTTGTCTTAGAAAAAAATGGAATCAAGGATCTCCTGATTTCATGTCATGCTGGGCTAGGCAAAAAGCCGTGTCACTGTGAGTCAATTAGAAAATTTCCCAAGTTTTCCCCTGTATTTGTTATCTGCCTTCTATACTCCAGCAAGTGGGAAAGACTGATTGGGAAATGCTAGACAATTCTTTCTGATTACTTCCTTCTAAATGTCTTACAATAGTGATCTCATAATGTTCCTTTTATGCATATATTTCTTATCCTATTACTCAGCTTTCAGATGGCCACTGAGTATCAGAGATGTAAGAGAATGTACTATGTACCAGGCACTAGAGAATTCCCCACAAATTTCATAGAAGACATAAATCCTTGTCTCAAAGATTTTACAGCATAATGATTCATTTCCGCTAATAAATGCATAAGGAAAAGTAAACAGAAAAAAAACAATGTAAATGTGCTTTATGGTTCCCTTATAACAAACGGGAATTCTGTTCTCTGGTACTGCTATGATAGAAACACCACAAGTGGATAGATTCACAGACAGAAATGTATGTTCTCATAGTTTAGGAGGCTGTGAGTTCAAATTCAGGGTGTTGTCTCTAGCGGAAGGCTTGCTCTCTGTTGGTCCTGGGGAAAGGCCCTTGTCCCATGAGCGTCTGCTTCCTGGTTCACTTTGAGAAACAAAGTGAGCCTGACCCAACCCATGGGAATTTCAATTGCCACAAATGCATGTGAAAACAGGACACTGAGTAAAGAAAACTGAAGAACTGATGTCTTTGAATTACGTCATTGATGAAGAGTGCCAGAGAATAAACAAATCTGTCTTGGAAGAAGGACAGCCAGAATGCGCCTTAGAAATAAGTATAGTTAGATTTCATCTCACATACTTTGGACATGTTTTCAAGAGAGACCAGTTTCTGGAGAAGGACATCATGCTTGGTGACCTAGAGTGGGTCCACCCAAAAGAGAAAGCTCTTCCAAGAGATGGACTGATACAGTGGCTGCACCAGCAGGCTCGACCATATAGCAGGTTTGTGAGGACCGCGTAGGACCAGCGTGTTTCCTTCTGTTGGACTCAGGGGTGCTGTGAGTCCGAACCAATAGGATGGCGCCTAACAACCACAACATGCTAGGCTCCGTTTTATTGGAGACAAGCTAGGTGCTCTTAGACAAATAATACACACTCCTTGTGCCTGTTTCACACTTCACAGGTGAGTGAGTGAAGTCATAGTACTTTATTCCTTCCAGAAAACGTACCTCATAGGTTGCACTAAGAATCCAGAGAGATCTAGAAGAAAGTATTTTGAAAAAACTTAAAACTCATGGTCAAATTGAAAGGATTAGCCACAGCAATCTGACTTTCCTCCTTCTGAGGGAATTAAGGACCCATTTAGATTTCTCACATGGCTACGAATGCTTCCACATCGCTCTTCAAAAATCTTCACCGAAATGCATGACTGGTTGAATGTAAAACTGAGGATCTGCTCCGTAAACTTACACTTTATTCACAATAAAAAGCTAGTTTTATTTTTAATTTTACTCCCAGACGTGTGTTAAGATCTATCCTTTGAATAAATGTCTAGTTGTAACTTGGAAAGATTTTAGGTAGCCCTTTACAGATATGTCAGACTTCCTTTGGCTAAACGCTCCATAATCCTACAGCAGTCTTTTCCTTTAACACCATACCCTGAACTTGCATGCCACAGGCTGAATTTTTTTAATATACAAAGTTAAATACAGTCATAAGTATGACGTGCCTAAGTGATCACTACACACACAGACTAGTCCGTAGCCATCCTTCGCCAAAACGATGACAGGAAACCAACCCAATCCACTGCACTGAGTACTTCTACACAAGCCGAGTGCTCAGGGGCTGAGACTACCAGAACATTAAAAAATAAATGGAAATTTTTGTTTTCATAGTAGCTGAAATGGGAGGGAAAAAAAACAAAAACCCTCTGTATCAGTCTCATGACTTGCTAAATAAAGACTTTAAGTATGTAATGGAAGACTATGTAAGGAATGTGCCTATCATAGAAACTTCAGGAAACCTGTTATGAAAAATATCAGCGCCTATTGGATGGCAAACAGACAGTATGACGTCCAATGACTTCAGTGGCAGAAATTCTCACCTCATTAAACTCTTAGTCTGAAATAACATCATGTGTAAACTTTCACCCTTTTTTACTTTTTTATTTTTGCAGAATCACAAAGCATTCAGAGAACAGGGTTTTTTAAAAACTTTAAAAATACATACTTCTTAAAATCCTCAATACTACAATTTCATCTCCTGCTGGAGTAAGGCCCTTAATGCCATCGAACACAGCAAGTTCCTTGTGACTGTGGTTCACTGTTCTCTACCACCCGCCTACTAAATGTCATTTCCTTGCTCCCATCTATATAAGTCTACTGCCCTCAGACTCGGTTAAGTGCTTCTGAAAAAACACCCTGTATGTTTCATTCGGAGTCTTTGTGTAGCGCTGTAGGATAAGCACTGGACTGTAAGTTCAGTTTGGACCACAAGTCACTCCTCAGAAGCCCTATATATGGTCGTTCTGAGTGGGAACCAACTCAATGGCATTTATTAACAGCAACAAGTCGAAACCGACTCAGTGGCACTTAATAATGTTTCGTTTAAGGAGCCCTGGTGATAACAGTGGTTAAGAGTTCAGCTGCTAACCTAAAGATCTATGGCTTGAACTCACCAGCTGCTCCAAGGGACTTCTGTAAATTGTTTTCAACCTTGGAAACCCTATGGGAAAGTTCCACTCTGTCCTATAGGATCTCTAGAAGTCAGAATTGACTTGAGCAATACAGGTTTGGTTTGGTTTGCTTTAGGGGGAAGTTTTTGTTTTGTTTTGTTTTTGTGTTTTGGTATGTTTCATTTGAAGCACTCATTTAAGGGTAAATTTTGTGTTGCATGAATGCCTTATCTACCAGATTACAAATTCCATGAGGAATCCCATGGAGGCCTAGTGTACAGTCTGCACTTAGTAGGCTTAAATGAGTAAATGAACCTTATGGGTGGGATCTTTACAATTCATAGAAACACATCTCTTCCCCAAAACCATGCCAAGTCGTGATCAATGCAGTCAGCTTTCATCAGCTTCCCTGAATGTTACCTTCTGGACACTGCTAAGTGAGTAATGCATTATTCAGTGATATTAAAATTTTTTAAAAGCTACCTACAGTATGAGCAACACAGCATGCTAAATAAGAAATAGAAATTCTTACATTTATGTTCGTGTAGACGTTGTGCAGCTCTGCCCAACAACAGCTGAAATCGTAGCACTTTGACCCTCCATGCACCCTCATGTGCCTTGTGTCCAGAGTTTGGTCTTCAACACTCTGCTGTATTGTAAAGAACCAGGGTTCCTGCTTTCTCTGAAAGGGAATTGTATCCATGTCTTAGAGCAGGAAAAACAAATGTAGGCAGGTCTGGAGCATGCCTCTGATGTTATACAGCAATAATACCTCCAAGAACACCAACACAAAGGATGTTTTCAAAGGTTCCTACAAGCCAGACTGGTGACAGTTTGAACCTCAAATAATAATTATGTTATGGTTAATTGGAATATACTGAACCCGTGAAATGTGTAAAGTTTGTAAGGATAGTCAAAGGATAACAGATAATATGTTGTTTTTGCTGTTATGTGCCGTTGAGTCGGTTCTGACTCATAGTGACCCTGCACAGGGTTTCTGAAGCTGCAAATCTTTATGGGAGTAGAAAGCCTCATCTTTCTCCCGTGGAACAGATGGTAGTTTCAAACTGCCGACCTTGAGGTTAGCAGCCCAATTTGTAACCACTACTCTACCAGAGCTCCTTAAAAGATAATATAAGTGGTGATCAATGGAGTTGTAATATAAAAGGTGAAATATAATAAAATACTGTTGCTGTTGTTGTGAAGTTCTGTCAAGTCGGTTCCAACCCATAGCGACACTGTATAGGGTTTTCGAGGAGCAGCTAGTGAGCTTGAACCACCGTTCTTGCAGTTCAAATGGCTTTGCAGTCTGACGCATTAACCCACAGCGCCACACAAGGACTCCTAATAAAATATACTAGTATTTTTTTTAGTAAGTAGAAGAATATTAATACACAGGAACTTTGTTTCTTTGATTAGTGATATAACTGTGTACAAATTATAGATACAAACGTATTTCTGTGTAGACATAACAATAAACTGACGGAACAGGGAATGAGTTAACTAATACTGGGAAAAGTGGATACACTGCCCCAAACAGGAAGACCTAATGAATATGGATGATCACATAAAACAACTGGAAAGATAAAAAGCCTACTAGTGGCCATCTAAGGTACAACTATTAGTCTCTCTCAGTCTGAAGTAAAGAAAAATGAAGAAACACAAAGCTGCGTGTAAATAATTAGTTCAAAGGAATAACAGACCACAAACCCTTAGCCTCCATGACTTTGAGATCAGAAGAACTGGAAGATGTCTGGCTACCATTGCCAACCACTCTGAAGGGATGATAATAGAAGGTCGTGAATAAAATGGGGAAATATGCAGAATAAAACTCACCATCATGCAAAAGGATCAGGCTTACTGGTCTAATGGACTGGTGGAACCCCCAAGGTAAAGTCCTCAGTCACTCTTCAAGCCTGAAATTGATCTCACCACGATGGCTCAACTTTCAGCTCAACACTAGACAGGCCTTACAGTGAACAGTAACACAAAAAGGTAAGCACTCCTGAGAACCATCAACCATTTGAGATTTTAAAAAAGCAACGTTGGTTCAGGCGTAAAGCTCAGAAGGCAGGGAGGGATAGAAAGGAGGACTGATAAAAATGAGAACCACTGGGAGGAAGTGGGAAGAGCGCTGTTACTACCATCCCAAAATAAAATGTGCATGGATCACTGAATGAAAAACCAATTAGCTCTGTAAAATGTCACTCAAATAACAATGAAAATATGTTTAAAAAAATGCAAATCTAACAGAATGTAAGATGCAGCTTGAAGAGTTCAAGAAAGACATACTGGTGTTTCTTGTAGATTGAATTGTGTCCCCTACAACATTGCTGGGATAGTTCTAATGTGTGTTGTGGTATAAGCTCTGTGCCTGTGGGCACTATCCCATGGTTTCCCTCCTTATGGTAATGATGCAGGACTTGTGTGGGTCGCTATGAGTCAGAATCCACTCGATAGCACTTAACAAGTAACTGTACGGTGTGTCTTGAGTCAGTCTCCTTCAAGCTTTAAAAGAGATGAAATAATCAATCTAAGAAGCAGTGAATAGAGATGAATAGAGATGCCAAGGAACCAGGAAGCAAAAGCTGAACAGACAAGGACCTTCCTCCAGAGCTGACAGAGAAAAGGCCTGTCCCCCAGAGCTGGCACCCTGAATTTGGCCGCCTAACCTTCGAAACTGAGAGAAAATTAATTTCTGTTTGCTAGTCAGCCAAATAAATAATTAAATAAATCCTAAAAAGAAACTGAGAGAAAGGGTTCCAAGAGTTAACCAGCACCTTTGGTCCTAATAACTGAGTAAGAGAAGGGTCCAGCCACCTGCTTTAAAATAAGAGCTTAGCAAAATGCTCTAAGGGATAATTACAGAGTAAATCTTCATCTTCTAGGAGAAGAAACTTCTACATAATCCTACTGATTCTAATTCTTTAATAACACATGGGTTTTTTTTTCAATAATATCAACACACAAGGTCAATAAAATATAGTAACAAGACAATGACTCAGGTAATGCTTCTAGGATTTAATTCAAAAATTAAAATCTGTATGAAAGGCAAGTACTTAAACATTCCATAATGTAACAGCTAAAAACTTTTTTTAAAAGGACTTGAAGTAATGATCTTACAAGCAGGTGCAATATCTAAACTGTTGAGAACTTAGTTTCAGCAACAGTATTTAAAAATACTGAAAGTAATAGTACAATCCTACAAGGCTATCAAAAAAAGCTGAATAACTCTTAGAAAATACAAAATTTTACAAAGGATTATTAAGTGAAGTAAAACCATGTTTTACTTTTATAAAACTTGGTTTACATTTAAACATAACCACAGAAATGCAGAGGAGCTCTAGTAGCATCGTGGTTACGAATCGTGCTGCGAACCGCAAGGTCAGCAGTTCGAAACTACCAGTTGCTCCATGGGAGAAAGATGAGGTTTTCTGCACCCATAAAGATTTACAGCCTCGGAAACCCTGTACGGGGTCGCTATGGGTCAGAACCGACTCCACGGCACATAAGCAACACCATAGAAATGTGGAGATCTGGTGCGTAGTGGTTATGAGTCAAGCTGCTAATCTCAAGGTTAGTAGTTCGAATCTACCAAAAGTTCCATGGGAGAAAGATGATGAGACTTTCTACTCCCATAAAGATTTATAGCTGCGGAAACCCTATACAGGGTTGCTACGAGTCAGAACCAACTTCATAGCACATAACCACCGCCACCATCAGAGAAATATGGAGTCTTGGTGTAGTGCTGTAGGGTAAGCACTAGACCACAAGGTTGGTTTGAACCACAAGGTCAGCAGTTCAAACCCACCAGCCCCTCCTCAGAAACCCTATGGGACTTCGCTATGAATCAGAACTGACTCAATAGTACTTAACAACAACAATAGTAATACATGTGAAATAGTACTTGTGTATGATTTATCTATCGAAAATATTAATAAGAATTAGATATATTCATTTGAAACTATGCCTTTGAATTATGGTGTTGGTGACGAATCTTGAATATACCGCAGACTGACAGAAAAAGGAGCAAGTCTTGGAAGGAGTAAAGCCAGAAAGCTCCTTAGAAGCAAGGATGGTGACCTTCATCTCACACACTTGGGCTATCGGGAAGGCCCAATCCCTAGAGAAGGACACCATGCTTGGTAAAGAGCAGGGTCAACGACAATGAGGAGAATTCCAGTGAGATGAACTGCCGCGGTGTTAACATTCTGTCGTACCTGGGGTCACTATAACTCAGAACTAAATGGATAGCAGCTAATCACAGTTTGAAATGACACTTTAAGGAAATTGACCTCCCCTCCTCCCCCCGCCGCCGCCGTCCACACCTACCAAGGCCTCAACCACCACTGCTCCACCCAAGGATGGGAGGCAACCGTGCACCACCTAGCAGCGAGCCCAGGCCCACCCACGCCTCCGTGGCTGCCCAGTGGCCCACCAGCCTGCCGCAGAGCGACCCCTGAGCGCTCCCTCCGGAGCTCCGGGCCCAAGTCCGGACCGCAGGGCCTAGGGAGCCGCTCTGGTGCAATGGTTGGGCTGTCTCCCCGCATGCATGCCTCACATTCCTTGGAGTAGCCATCCTCCTACCCACCCCTCTTTTCATTTTTCTCCCCCTCCATCCCCCCAGGCTTTTTCCTAAATTCTAAAGGCTGTTCTGTACCCCTGTTTGAGAATCCCCTTTTAAGGGCATGACTTTGTGGAGAACTCTGGCAACTAGGTTGAAGACGGACTACCTAATTATATTTTAATCATCATTTAAATACTTGAGAAAATTTGGGGTTTTTTTTAATTTTATATGTTTAATAATTGCTCAGTTACTCCTGGTGTGGCTTTATAGGATCAGCACTGGACTGAGAACCACTAGGTCAGCAGTTCAAACCCAGCAGCTGCTCCTCGGAAATCCTATACAGGGTTGCTCTGAGCCCGAACCTACTCTACAGCACTTAACAACAAAGTACATAATCACTGGTGTTATTTCCATGTTAAGAAGACTCTAGAACAAAGATCTATTTATAATAAGTATTTTAAATATGTAGCTAACACCAGGTCTTAGGTGACAATTGAGTCTCCACAGGGTTTATAAGTTATATAAATTTGTTGTTGTTGTTTTAAGCGCCATCAAGTCGATTCCGACCCATTGGGACCCTGTATGGGGTTTCTGAAGAGCAGCCGATAGGTTTCAACCAACACTTCAAAAGGTTTCTAGAAAGATCAAATTAGAAAATAATAGAATTTTTCAGAATCTTTTTGAAGCCACCTCATATATGTATATGTATTTATTTCTGGCATATATTTATTTGGAGGTTTAATCCTCAATGCTGCATTTCAAGAATATTATTACATTGTTACTCTGAAACAGGGGTTACAAACTCTTCCCATTAAGGGCCAGATAGGAAATACATCAGATTTTGCAGTCCACATACAAAATCCAGGATCTTATGCAAATACTCACATACCAAGAGAAAATGAATTTCCATCTTTTTATTGATAAATTCAAAATATGCTAACTGAATACAATTCTTTTTTATAATACAAGTCTACATATTGAAAAAAATTAATTTTTGTGTGTGCCTATTGTTAAGTGTCATTGAATAAATTCCAACTCATAGCAACCATGTGTGGGATTTTCAAAGCTGTTAACCTTTGCAAGAGCAGAAAGTCTCATCTAGCTCTTGCGGAGTGGCTCGTGGATTTGGACTGCTTCCCTTTATGGTTCATAGTCCAGTACACACTTCACCTAATCAAGGTTCAAAGTTAGTATTCCTGCTTATCAAAATTAACTATAAATGTTCATCAATTAGTGCTGACCTATATAAGATTTGGGGAGTTCTGGTATGGTTCTGTGGACTAATGTGCAGGACTGCAAGGTCAGTTTGAACAGCAAGGTCGGTAGTTCAAGCTCACCAGATGTTCCATGGAAACCCTATACAGGGTTGCTATGGGTCAGAACCAACTTGACAGCACTTAAGAACAGCAATAACATCATCTAAGGTTTTGAAGTTCTGGATTAGCAATGGACCATAAGGTCAGTTTGAACCACAAGGTTGGTGGTTCAAACTCACCAGTCACTATGAGTTGGATCCGAATTGATGGCACTTAGCAACAACAACTTAGAAGATTTGGGGAGCCCTGGTGTGACACTACAGGATAAGCACTGGATTGCTAACCACAGGGTCAGCAATTCAAATTCACCAACGGCTCCTCAGAAACCCTACACAGGGTCGCTAGGAGTTGGAACTGACTTGATAGCACTTAACAATAACAACAAAAATATAAGTTTACATATCCCATGTTTCAAAGTGTCTTTTCACACAGATCTAAAAAATAAGTAAATAAAAGTTGTCATTGATCCCAACTCATGGCAACCCCCATGTGCATCAGAGAATTGTGCTCCGTAGGGTTTTTGGTGGTGGGTTTTTTAGAAGTAGATCCTCTTGCCTTTCTTCTACCCAGCTACCTGTACTGGGTAGACTCAAGCTTCACACCTTTTGTGTGTAGATATGTTAGCAATGAAGAACTTTACTTGTTCACACCACCCATGGACTCCACACAGATATGTTCTACCTAATACTAATATCAATCCCGAAGAAGCTTCAAAAAGTGCATAAAAAAATGGAATTGAAAACTAATGGAATCTTTCCACAAATGTGTTAAAACCCCATCATAGATTTTAGTTGAACATATTATTTGGAGAACATTTCTGAATTATATTAGATTCTACTTTTGATATTTGTGTTTGGACATGTCATTCTAGTAATTGCCTACAATTAAACATTAGATGGAAGTTTCTCATTTGCATAGTTAAATATGGAAATCTTTCCACCTGCATCAAGATCCAAAAACACTGCTGAAACTGTAATTTGAGCTCAGAAAACATATCTACTACCAATTTTGTATGGGAGATCTCACTTCTTGGTTTACCATTTGGAAGCATTGGAAGTGCTTAACATTACTTGTGACATTACCTGTCAAACATAGGTTGTTATCAAAATGACTACAACAGTATGAAATTTACATATGTGTACAAAAAAATGGCGTGGGATAGCATCTGATCTCCTCTAACTTCACAAGTGTGAAGGTGGCTCAAGATCAAGACTCCTGTGAGGTGGAGGTCAGGCATACCACCACACTCCAAACGTTTTACCGAGTCTCTCACCAACTGTCCCATGGCACTCTCTATGTCTCTGTTGGGTTCTGTAATTTGCTGCAATGTCCACACAGAACTCACAGATAATACTCATGACTATGAAGTTTATTAGAGAAGTCACAAGTTACAATTTGGAATCAGCAATGATTCAGGATACAGTTCTCCAATAAGGATAGCCTCTTCCTAGCAGTACCTGAAGACATGCCTCTCTCTGGTCCATAGCCTCTCAGTCCCGCAGTCCTTCACCTCTGCCCTGAGGAAGTGTTACAAAATTCTTTTAGCTGTGCTAATAAGTGTGCAAATGAACACCACTCTGCAAGGAAGCCTCAGGTTGAAGGTGCTCAGTTATTATTTCGTAGACCAGCAAACCTAGCTCTGCCAAGTTCCCAGAGGCACCTACTCTGCTAGCCAGCCTACTGCCTGCCCCAAAGCACTCAGCTTTTTCTGTATGTGGGCCAGGAAGTCCACTACTCTGTTTTGTGGTGGACTTTTGGTTCTGCTACCTCTGCAGCCAGTTTCTCTGCGGCTGCTTCTGTCTCTCACCATCTCTGGCTCTACAGCTTCCTGTCTCCTGGATGAAGGAAGCTCTCAGCACAGGGACCCCAGGTCCAAAAAACACACTCCATTCCTGGTTCTTCTCTCTTGGTAGTTCTTGCAATCCTCCTTTCCAGTTCTGGGATGCTCACTTTAAGCCTAACAGGATGGCAACACTGACCAATTAGGGTTCCACACTTCACCTGCATAGTCCTAACCCCACCAGGGTGCCATGTACCTTATTTATGTTATTAGCAAGCTCTGCCCTTGGTGGACCACAAACAGTCATTTGATAGGAGCCACAAACACCATAGCTAGAAGGACAAAACTAAGTACTTCATTGCACCACAAAGTGCATTTGTCTTGCGATTTTTAAATCCATATGAAACATTATGAAGTCTGCCTCAAAACTAATGTGCAGAATCATTGAATGTTCCCTAGTAGTTGAAGATGGTTCTCATTCAGAAAAATTTCAACTTCAGCTCTGAACGCAAAAAAACTCACGATACAATTTTATCACTGTTAAGCCAACAAATTGCTATGTGGCAGGGCAAGATAGTCAACATTTATTCCTGATGAAACTTCATAGAGCTGATAATGGTTAAATCCACAAGAGCAAATGATGTTCCCCACACCAGTAAAATATGGTAGGTTCAAATAGCTACTGCAAAGTACTTGCTGATGAATAACACCCTGAGGAATTATAGACTTTAAACACCTTACATTCTCACAAGATTTCTAAAATTGTCCAACTAAGCTTTTTTCTGCTCCACACTTTTTTTTTATTACCATTATCAGTTGTAACACATCCTAAAAATTCTGCTTTGGTTTTATTAATTTGTGTCTTCACAATTCCTCAATTTCTCTTGCAGGGGTTTATTGCAGACTGGTAATAGAGGCTTTCTTTAGTCATTTCAAATGCGGACTCCTCAGATGGTAACTGAGTTTATCAGTAACATCTGCCGACTCATCAAGAATCAAGAAAAAGAACCATGATTTGAAAGCACTGTTGTTAAGTGCTGTGGAGTCGGTACTGACTCGTAGCGATCCTGTATAGGGTTTACCGGGAGCAGCTGGGCAGTTTGGACCTTATTCACTGACTATTGATGTTGCCCTCAGTGTCCTCCATTCTATTTTAGCAGATAAATGTCTTAAACAAGTTTATTTTCTCTGGACACATTCCTTTTGTTGCTGCAATCAAACCTGATTTCATTAACCCACCACAGGTAAACATTCAGAAACTTACGTGGTTTTGACCTCATTTTCTTTTTTTTTTTTTTTTTTTTAATTTTGTGAAGAAATTTTGCTCAGAAGAGATATTCCATTTAAAATCTTCTAAATTGCTTTCCTGTGAGTTGGAAATTTTACAATGAGCGTCTAGGCTAGTAATATCACAGTGAATTGTATTCTTTTCATACACCTATAGCCATTCCATAACACAAAACTACATTTATTCAAATGCAAGAACAAAATAATCCACACTTCACTGTATCTTAAGATGCGACATTTGCAGTCCACTGTTCTTCCTTGTTTTGACATGATGAATGTTATTGTTAAGTGACGTCGAGTCGGTTCTGACCCATAGAGACCCTGTACAGGATTTCTGAGGCTATAAATCTTTGTTGTTGATGTTGTTGTTATGTGCCGTGGAGTCGGTTCCGACTCATAGCGACCCTACACAGGGTTTCTGAGGCTGTAAATCTTTACGGGAGCAGACCGCCTCATCTTTCTCCCACGGAACCGCTGGTAGTTTCGAACTGCTGACCTTGCGGCTCGCAGCCCAATCCATAACCACTACGCTACGAGAGCTCCTTTATGGGAGCAGAAAGCCTCATATTTCTCCCGCGGAGCAGCTGGTAGTTTCGAACTGCCGACCTTGTGGTTTGCAGCCCAACTCGTAACCACTACGCTACTAGAACTCATGATGAATATGCACTGGTAATAAAACACACAATGTAGTTCAAGGATACATGTGGTTGGTGCTCAAAACACTGTTGGGCTATAATGGTAACATTGTGATTTGTAGGGCACCAAGTGTGAGGATGGCTCAAGATGAGTCAGTATTTCCTTCTGTTATGTAGAGTGTCACTATGAGTCAGAAGAAACTCAACAATACCTAACATTAACAACCACAAACAACAATACATGGTCTGTGTTATAACCTCTCAATGCTGCTGGGTTAGAGCAAAAACAGTCATGGACAATACATAAACAAGCAAGGGTACCTGTGTCCCAATAAAACTCTACTTACGGACACAAAAAATTTAATTTCACATAAATTTTACCTGCCAAACAATTTATTCATTTTTAAATTTATTTCAATCATATAAAATGGAAGAAAACATGCAAAGCATGCAGGCTATATGAAAATAGACAGGCAGCTAGACTTGACTTGTAGGCCACAGTTTGTTCTAAGGCGTAGATAGGTCTCATTTCTCCCTCCTCTCAGATTCAATGTTGTTGTTGTTATCAGGTGCCATC
>NW_006408539.1:6477569-6480739 GCF_000296735.1 Chrysochloris asiatica | reverse complement strand
GTACAGGGTTTTCGAGGCTGTAAATCTTTACGGGAGCAGAAAGCCTCATCTTTCTCCCGCAGAGCAGCTGGTAGTTTCGAACTGCTGACCGTGAGATTCACAGCCCGATTCGTAACCACTACACTACCAGAGCACCTTAGCTGTCTTTAATTTCACCCCTTAAAGCACTTGGACCACGAGATCAGTTTGAACCACAAGGTCGGCGGTTCAAATTCACCAGTCTCTCCTTAGAAATCTATACAGGATTGCTATGCATCAGAATCAACTTGACAGCACTTGACAACAACAACAACATTCACTTCCAATATCAAAAGCATTCCCACCTTGTCCCCCCTACACACACACACACACACACACACACACACACTTTTTAACTCAAGGTCAAAATATGTGACCTTGGACAAGATACTACTAAATTATTGAACCAGCCATCTGGGTCATTTTCATCTCCTAGATAAGGAGGCCTATAAATTTAAGGAGCTCTGGTAGCATAGTAGCAATGAGTTGGGTTGCTAACCTCAAGGTCAGCAGTTCAAAACTACCAGCAGTTACACAGGAGAAAGATGAGGCTTTCTATTCCCATAAAGATTTACAGCTTTGGAAAGTCTATGCAGGGTCACTATGAGTGGGAACCAACTCTACGGCACACCATCACAACCACCACAGAAGGATCTGACACAATCTTGAGAAGTGAGGCCTTCCCATAGCCACAGGCTAGAGAATGCTGCTTTCCAGATGGAGGCTGCAGACCCCATCTCCCCGTCCTACAATTCAAGACCCAACAAAGATGAGTCAGCACTCCAATCACCCTAGAAGATGTTCCACTCTGCTCCTCACCCCGTCTTTCTAACCTCTAATTGTACTTTTATGTTTGGGGAGTTTAATTTGTAGTCATAGCTAAGTGGAGGCCTATTTACTCTGCACTTATGTTGGTATTCCACTGTGGACAGGAACTGAAACAAGGGAGAACACGAGAAGTCACACATAATCTAGGATGTGGATGTTAGCCCTTGCAAAATTATCCTGTGGGCATGGTTGCCAAGTAGGAACAAAAGCTACTCCTCAGAAAACCTATACAGGGTTGTTATGAGTCGGAAGGGACTTGAAGGCACTTAACAATAACAATCAACTTTTGTCAAGAGGAACTTAAGCACAGCTGTCAATTCAAAGGCAATGTTTATCAAAGTTTGTATTTCATGTCTTATTTCCCCTTTCTGCTTTTCCCTCAACCCCACCTGACACCTACTCTTGTCTACTCTGACTTAAAACAGAGAAAGATCTGAGCAGGTACTTTCTCAAAGGGCTGTTTATTCACTTTGCATTGGCAAAGACTCAGACAGCATCACATTATGTGAAAATGGGGTGGGCAACATGGCACAATGCTAGTCCTTTAGTGTTGTAAAGGGAACCCTAAAGCTGAAGAAGCATACTACAGGAAAGGGAAGCGACTTGGGGCAAGAGTCATACACCTTCAGATAAAGGAAAGCTCTGGTTTACAGAATGGAGAGAGATGCTTCGCCCTCCACAAATCAAAACATTTATTATTTGATGTGAGAAGGGAAGAAAGGGGAAGGAAAAAAAAAGAGCATTTCTCAAGTTTGCAAGCCAGCTTCAAGAGTTGTTAACTGGAGAAGAAATGCTAGATGCTAAACTCAGTCAGACTGTTGTTGCTGTTGAGTGCCATTGAGTTGGTTCTGACCCAGAGAGACCCTGTATAGGGTTTCTAAGGCACAGCCGGTGAGCTTTAACTGCTGACCTTGCAATTCAAAGCAACCTTGCAGCCAGATTAAAGGGTAGGCTAATAAAGCAGTTTTTTGTTTTTTGTTTTTCTCTAGTTATTGCTGGAGTCCTGGTGTGGTGCTGTGGGTTAATGAGCTGAGTTGCAAGGTTGGTTTGAACTGTAAGGTCAGTGGTTCAAACTCACCAGCCGCTCCTCAGAAACCCTATATAGGATCACTATGACTCTGAACTGACTGGACGGCACTTGATAACAACTGCCGAAGCAGAGGCCTCCAGTCCTTATTAGCATGTTTCTTCAAACTATCCACAAAGACATAGAAAGTAGAATGGTACAGCAACATTATAATCAGCTGTAACTCAGAGCCACAGGCTGGCATATGACTGTTTACAAGTAAGGACCAATCCTGAGCCCTGTGTGCCAGGCATAATCCTTACTGTTGTGTGAAGTACATTTCGTAAGCCAACTGGCCCAAGGTACCCAAGCTATTAAGAGAGAGAGATGACTTACCTATATTCCTTAAAATTTTTATTCATAATGTCACAAAGAACAAAACTACAGAAATTTGGGGATATTTGTTATGCTATGATCATTTTTAAATAGCATATTGATTCTGCTTTGACTTGTAATAATGAAATAATCTGTTTCTGAATACAATGTTTCATCAGTTTCTCCCAGAATCCTCTAAGACAACTACGAGATACTGATATGATTTGAAAGACTACTGAATCATAGTTTTCAAGGACCCCGGTGCTTTGCTCCCTGCAGCATCGCTGCTTCTGGGCCTCCTCTTAGGAGGGACTTCTGGTGCTCACTTGTGTCCTCTTCTTGTATCTTGTCCAAAATCCAAGTAAGTGGTTCAATAAATCAAATATTATCTACCACTGCAAACTAAGACAAGTCAACAGCCTTCTCAATCAAGTTATATGAGTATACTCAAATATATGCCAGCAACATAACAGAAACAGCTCTGTATACCTCTGAACAAAAATGATATTGGTCTGCATCCTAGTTTTATTATTTAAAAAAAATTTTTTTTAATTATTCCATAAAATACTGTGTTATAGCCATGGCCAGGATTTAAGAAATGGCTGCAGCAAAGGAGGAAAATTGTATTCATACCTGGAAAACAAAAGTTCAATACATGAGTGGGGACTAACAAAAAATAATATTCACTTGTTTTTAAGTGCTGTTGATTCTGACCCATAGCCACCCTGTATACAACCTATGGTGCATCCACTTCAAAGAAAAAGTTTAAACTCCAACCCTAGTACCCATAAATGTGATGGTGTTTGTAAATGGGCTCTTTGATGATTTTACTAGTTAGTACACATAATATCCATGTGCCTACAGGGAAGCCCAGTTAATACCACTATTATTCAAATTTATGCACCAACCACTAAAGCCAGTGAGGATGAAATAGAAGAATTCT
>NW_006408539.1:6473920-6477469 GCF_000296735.1 Chrysochloris asiatica | reverse complement strand
TATTGGTTCTTTTGGCAGTCCATGGCACTTTCAGTATTCTCCTCCAACACCACAACTCAAAGGCATCAATTCTTCTACGATCTTCCTTATTCAGTCAGATTCAATACATAGGATCATTTAGCTCAGTCCATTATCAGATCAATTAATCACCATTTATTGGCTTCTTTTCCATGCGGGATAGATTCTTTTTACTGAAGAAAGGGTTTCTACTGTTGTTTTATGTTGTTAATAATCTAGTTCTGCTAGAATCAACTGTTTAATCACTTTTAAGTCAGTGGTTTTAGAGACATACTTGTTGTTGTTATTAAGCATCCTCAGACAGTTCCAACTCCAAGAGCCCCTATGTACATGAGAATGAAATCGTGCCCAGTCTGCACCATCCGTACAAAAGTTGTTATGTTTCAGCCCTTCACCGAAGCCACTGTGTCAACCCAGCTCACTAAGGCTCTTCCTCCTTATTCCTGATCTTCTACTTTACCTTCTCCCTGATACCATGTCCATGATAATATGAGACAAAATCTCACCATCCTCACTTCTAAGGTGCATTTTGGCTGCACTTCCTCCAAGAGAGATCTGTTTGTTCTTCTAGCAGTCCATGGCATATTCAATATTCTTCACCACTATCATCTTTTAAAGGCATCAGTTCTTCTTCAGTCTTCCTTATTCTTTGTCCAGTTTTGATATGTACACGAGGTGACAAGTTACCATGGCTTGGATCACGCACCCCTCAGTCCTCAAAGTGATACTGTTGTTCTTTAACATTTTTAAAAGGTCTTAAGAACTTTGGAAATGCACTTTTTAAGAGATCAGATTTGTCCCATGCAATGCACTCTTTCTTTTCTTGGCTACTGCTTCCCTGGGCATAGATTGTGGAGCAATCCAAACAAAATCCTTGACAATATCAATCTTTTCTCCATTTATCATGATATAATGATGTTGCTTATTGGTCAAGTTGTGAGGGTTTTTATTTTCTTTATGTTGATGCATAATCCATACTGAAGGTTGTAGTCTTGGATCTTCATCAGTAAGTCCTCTCTCGCTTGCAGCAGGCAGAATTATGTCATCTGCATGTTTTAATGAGCCTTCCTCTAATCCTAATGCTGAGCTCTTCATATAATCAAGCTTCTCAGACTATTTGCTTAGCATGTAGATTTGAGTAAGTATGGTGAACAAATACAACCCTGACATACACCTTTCCTGACTTAAACCCACACAGTGTCTCCTTGTTCTGCTTGAACAACTGCATCTGGGTTTATGTACAGGTTCTGCATTAAGTACAAAGAATTATTCTGGAATTACCATTCTTTACAATAATTTGTTATGATCCATACATTTGAATGTCTTTGCATAGTCAATAAAATACAAGTAAACATCTTTCTGGAGTTCTTTGCTTTCTGTCAAGATTCATCTGATATCAGCAATGACATCATTCATTCCACATCCTCTTCTGAATCCAGCCTGATTTCTGCCAGTTCCCTGTAGACAAACTGTTGAACTATTTTCAAATTACCTTCAGCAAAATTTACTTCCATGTGATATTAATATTGTTTTATAATATACAACATTTCATCGGATCTGCTTTCTTTGGAAATGGGGCACAAATATAGACTTCTTCCAGTCAGTTGGCTAGATAGCTGTCGTCCAGATTTCTTGCATAAACAAGTAAGCGCTTGAAGCATTGCATCCATTTGCTGAATGGCCCAAGTAGTACCAAGAGATGATAAAAGGAATACACGAAGTCACTGTACCAAGAAGAATTGGTCAATGGTTAACCATTTCAGAAGGTAGCATATGATGAAGCCACCCCACTGCCAAAGAATCAGTTCTGACTCATAGAGTCCGAACTTTATGGGAGCTGAAAGCCTCATCTTTCTCCCAAGGTGTGACTTGCAGTTAGCAGTCCATTGCTTATCCTACAGAACCACCAAGGCTTCTATATATGATCAACAACAGATAGTATTAAAGGAAGAGTCAAAACGACACTAAAGTGATTGGTGAAGAAACAAAATTCCAGACATTAATGAGAAGCACTCAGTTGTTAGGTCCCGTCGAGTCGGTTCTGATTCATAGTGACACTATGCACAATAGAATGGACCTGCGTCCAGTCCTGCAACCTTCTCACAATTGTTGCTATGTTTGAGCCCATTGCTGCTCCCACTGTATCAGTCCATCTCATTGAGGATCTCCCTCTTTTTTGCTGGTCTTCTAGTTTGCCAAGCATGATGTTCTTCTCTAGGAACTTGTCCCTCCTGATAACATGTCAGAAGTATGAGAGACGAAGTCTTACTTACCATCCTGGCTTATACAGGTATTCTGGCTTTGTTGTTATGTGCCGTGGAGTCAGTTCCAACTCATTGCGACCCTGCACAGGGTTTCTGAGGCTGTAAATCTTTATGGGAGCAGAAAGCCTCATCTTTCTCTCGTGAAACAGATGGTAGTTTCCAACTGCTGACCTTGAGCTTGGCAGCCTGATTTGTAACCACTAAATTCTGTTGTTGTTGTTGTTCAGTGCTGTCGAGTCGGGTTCCGACCCATAGCGACCCTGTACAGGGTTTTCGAGGCTGTAAATCTTTACGGGAGCAGAAAGCCTCATCTTTCTCCCGCAGAGCAGCTGGTAGTTTCGAACTGCTGACCGTGAGATTCACAGCCCGATTCGTAACCACTACACTACCAGAGCACCTTAGCTGTCTTTAATTTCACCCCTTAAAGCACTTGGACCACGAGATCAGTTTGAACCACAAGGTCGGCGGTTCAAATTCACCAGTCTCTCCTTAGAAATCTATACAGGATTGCTATGCATCAGAATCAACTTGACAGCACTTGACAACAACAACAACATTCACTTCCAATATCAAAAGCATTCCCACCTTGTCCCCCCTACACACACACACACACACACACACACACACACTTTTTAACTCAAGGTCAAAATATGTGACCTTGGACAAGATACTACTAAATTATTGAACCAGCCATCTGGGTCATTTTCATCTCCTAGATAAGGAGGCCTATAAATTTAAGGAGCTCTGGTAGCATAGTAGCAATGAGTTGGGTTGCTAACCTCAAGGTCAGCAGTTCAAAACTACCAGCAGTTACACAGGAGAAAGATGAGGCTTTCTATTCCCATAAAGATTTACAGCTTTGGAAAGTCTATGCAGGGTCACTATGAGTGGGAACCAACTCTACGGCACACCATCACAACCACCACAGAAGGATCTGACACAATCTTGAGAAGTGAGGCCTTCCCATAGCCACAGGCTAGAGAATGCTGCTTTCCAGATGGAGGCTGCAGACCCCATCTCCCCGTCCTACAATTCAAGACCCAACAAAGATGAGTCAGCACTCCAATCACCCTAGAAGATGTTCCACTCTGCTCCTCACCCCGTCTTTCTAACCTCTAATTGTACTTTTATGTTTGGGGAGTTTAATTTGTAGTCATAGCTAAGTGGAGGCCTATTTACTCTGCACTTATGTTGGTATTCCACTGTGGACAGGAACTGAAACAAGGGAGAACACGAGAAGTCACACATAATCTAGGATGTGGATGTT
>NW_006408539.1:6420341-6471135 GCF_000296735.1 Chrysochloris asiatica | reverse complement strand
ATGGATTGGCAAAGTGGCAGCATCAATGGGCTCAAGTGTGGCAACAACTGTGAGGTTGGCCCAGGATTGGGCAGTGTTTCATTCTGTTGTGCAAAAGGTCACTATGAGTCGGTACCAACTCGATGGCCCCTAACAACAACAACGACAATAGTCATATAGAGAAGGGTGGATCCTGACACAATGAGTTGTTAAGTGCCATGAAATTAGTTCTGACTCACAGCAACTCTATATAGGGTTTCTGAGGAGCGGATTGTGGGTTTGAACTGCCAACCTTGCAATTAGCAGTCCAGTGCTAATCCTACAGTTCCAATGAATAGTATCCTTATAAATGCAAATAAGGGATACAGACAGAAGATGGTCAAGTGAAGACAGAGACAGAGATGGAGTTGGGCTGCAGCTTCAAGCCAATACACCTGGGGTTACTAGCAGCTCAGGTCAGAAAGGATCTTTCCATAGAGACTTCATAGTGAGCACTTGTTAAGTGCCATTGAGTCAATTCCGACCCATAGTGACCCTGTAGAGGGTTTCCAAGGATCAGCTGGTGAGCTTGAACCACCGACCTTGCAGTTCAGACTTTGCAGTCTGACTCATTATCCCACAGCATCATACCATTGGTTACGATTCATAGCGACCTGATGTAGCGTTTCCAAGGAGTGGCTGGTGAATTAGAACCACCAACCTTGTAGTTCAAACCAACCTTGAGGTCCAGTGCATTATCCTATAGCGCCACATCAGACTCTGAGCATGATTCTAGTGACAACCTAAATTTGGACTTCTAGCTTCCAGAACTGAGACAATTTTTTGTTGTTTTACATCACATTTGTACAGGTACTTTGATGGGTAGCCCTAGGAAAGCAATACTGCCTCAAGTCACTTTCTCTGTCTAATTTGTTCCCAGCATGCTACTGCCAGGTATTATTCTAGTTTGGAGGGCATGCTGCAGCAAATAAAACCAAATCCTTGCCCTCAATATTAAGTGAAGAAAAATGCCAACTAAGTGGGGAATAGTAATGATCAGAGTAGGCCTGATAAAGTGACATTTGAGCAGAAAGATCACGGAAGTGACAGAGTAAATCACGGGGTATTTGGAGAAAGGTGATCCCGACAGAGAAAACCCCAGTGCAAACACCTGGTGACAGAAACATACATGTAGCTATTTGAAGAGCACCAACATGGAAGTCAATCAGAGTGGTAGACATTTGGGAGGAAGAAGGGGATTGCTGAGGTGAAGGCATATTAGATAGGACATTCTTTAGGTTATGTCAATAACTTCATATTTTACTCTGAGGTGGGAAGTTATTGGAAATTTGCACACGAGGTGAAACATAATCTGACATGATATAAAAAATTCTTGTTTTCATGTGGAGAATAGAATACAGAGCAGGATGGAAGCAGCATTATGCTTATCACTAGCATTTCCTCCAACGAAATATACTATCATCTCAACCAGCATTTACTGAGATCAGATGGACCATGCATCTTAGTCTGTAAAACAAACCTGCAAGATGGATACTACAAATGGGAGAAAAAACAAAAAGGCTCAACCAAGGTCAAGTAGCTCTTCCACTAATACATGGTGGGATCATAACATAAGTATGCCTGAAGCTGAACTTTCAATCCAACATCTTTCTTCTGTTATTAGACCCTTTACTATCCAAGACATTGTACATACTTTGTCTAAAGTGAATAAATCTCTTCACCCAATTTATTTGATAGCACATATCTGTTCCTTTTCCTAAAGCAATTCGGGCCCATTCCAGAGTGAACTCTTTCTGGATTTCTTTGTTGCCCCATCTTCAGTGTTTAGTGATAGTAACAGCTCCATCTTCATCCCTCTGAAACAGTACGTACCTGGTTGCAGTATAATTTTTGTTTCTGTATTTTCCACCATTGACTTCTCCAGGGAAGTTGTGCCTTTGTATTTATTGCCTCTCCTATCTCCCCACTCCACTCTGTGCATAATGAAGAGCCCCCCCCCCTTTTTTTCCATTTTTAAATGAACATTAACAGCTTGAGAGAATCCAGAAAGGGCAGGCAAGAATGATAACAAAACATAAAACCTTGTCCAAAGAAATAATTTAGAAACTAAAAACAGGCTGAAGGGAAGGTTGAAGGAAACACTAATTTTGTTTTGTTGTTGTTGCTGTTAAGTGATCCAGTGTTTTCCCACAGCATCACACCAGGTGTGTCAGTATTAGGACTGAATGTGCAGATGAGATTATCTTGAAGGGCAGAATTAAAACCAGTATGTGCAAGAAAGGTAAAGTAAATCATGGCTTAACTGAAGCAAGAAAAACAAAGTGTTTCCATTGCAGGGAACCCTCTACTTCAAAAGTGTTTGTATAAGAGTTATATGGCATTCTGGATGAACAATAACAGTGAATGCAATGTATTCCTGATTGAGAGTACCACTCATTTGACTTCAGGATACTTAAAATAACCCCCAGCTTTCTGGTTCATGAACTATTCAGTGTGCCTTAGTTTTCTAAATGATCTGACATTTTTGGACCTTGCCTATCTGCCCACATTTCTTCCTTTGGACTGGCAATGCAATAAACACACACACATCCAAAAACTACCATCAAGTAGAGTCTGACTTATGGAGACCCATGTGCAGAACAGAAGCGCACGCCATAGGGCTTTCAAGGCTGAACATTAAAAGATTACCTCAAGGTGGATTCAAACTGCTAGGCTTGGAGTGCTTAGCCATTTGCACCCCCATTCCCTCTGCACACCTACACACCCAATGAGCAGCTGCAGCTTCCTGCTTGTCCAAGTGAGTGAAGAGAAAAGCTCTAGTGTGGGCAAACCAGCGACTTTCTCAGTCTTGAAGAGGCAATAGCTACCTTCGCCAACAAGGTCCACACCACCACTCACTGCCTTGGTGGGAGAGCTTTTCCAGGTTTGTCCTTCTTGGGTATGTTTGCTCAGATCTAGTGTATCATATAGAGTTCTCTATACCACCTCTCTTTTTTCATACTTTAAAACGTTAAGCTTCTCTTTTAAAGTCAGTGTGATTTCTGTCCCTAGACTGGACCGAGTCTGACACAATTTCCATTGCACCAGACTTAAAGGGACAACACAATACAACCAACCACTGATGCATTTCCTAGATTTAATGCTAAATTTGTAAAGCAGATTGTGCAAAATGTAAAACATTAAAAAACTGTCACGTTTTGAGGGTTGAAGAATTTAGAAGACTTAAAACTAAGACATCCACAATACCTGTATAATGGTTGGTCCTATTTGTTGAACACCAGCAACAACAAAAAACTCTCCAATAATACTTTTATTTTAAGAAGTATTTGCAGAATATCATATAATTAACGGATGCAATCTCCTTTGTCTTAACCGTGAAACATTATACAAGGAACCCAGTTTAGACTCATCAGTCAGCACTGTTTAAAACACAGCTTTTCTTGGTTAGTGCCGCTTAAGCCACTTGGAACTCGTTGAAGGATGGGGAGTGGGGGGGATACATTTGGACTCAGAAAAATGGTAGATGCCTGATCCTAACTTGTTTTCCATCTCCTTGGTTATAACACCTTTTACAGTCCACTGTATAAACAAATAACATACACCACGGTGAGTATACACGGGAAGTTTAGGAGAATCTGAATAAAGCCATTTGGCTGAAAACTTATTGTCTGAAATAAATCTGTAAGATTAGAGCAGTGATGTATATATACTAACAGTATCTTGTGAAGACCACTCAGCCTGGCTTCCATGCAAAAAAAAGTCAGAGAAGGGAGGAATGTTAAAGATTGAAATAGGAATTCGGTTATTAGGAAGCAGCTCAGTTAGTACCAGTTAAAGTGGCTGGTGGTGGTTGTATTGCTGTACAGGGTTACTGAAGCTGTAAATCTTTATGGGATCAGAAAGCCTCACCTTTCGCCCACAGAAAAGGGTGTACTTGAACTTCTGCTCTTGTGAACCCAGCAAAAAAGAAGCTTGTCATGATTTATCTTCAAGCCATATTTTGGTTCTGGTAGGTTCCGGTAGCATGGCTGCTAATCTCACAGTCAGATAATCAAAACTGCCAGCAATTCCATGGGAGTAAGCTGAGGTTTTCTGCTCCGGTAAAGATTTACAACTTTGGAAACCCTATGTAGGGTCACCGTGAGTTGGAACTGACTCCATGGCACTTAACAACAATAAATGTATGTTTTAATAAGATATATAAACCATTGAATATAAAATAACACCCCAAAACCCACATGGATACATTTCTACAAGAAATAGCATAACTAGAGAGATATACAGCCCCAAACAATTTAGTCAGAAATCTCTGGAGCTGAAATGAATTGTCACAGAAAAAAATGAAAGTGAAGTTCTTATTAATAATGACGACAATACATGTAGGTCTTGAATCTTCACATATCAGATCCTCTGATCTCAGATGAATTCTAAAATTCATCTTTTCCATTTTTTTTTTCATACTCAATACTTGTTGAAAAATCTTATTAAAATGTCTTTTTTTTTTTTTCCCATTTAGCCTTTATCGATATGCCTAACAGAGTGAGAGCAGAGGGCTGATGCATTCTGTTCACAGTGCAATTTTAAAATCTATTTGTTCTTATTATCTGCTTTAGATCATCGTCTCAGCAGTATCCTCACTGTTGTCCCTCATCTGCCCCTGGAAACCTTAAAAAACAAACAAAAAAGCTCTGAACTAGCATTTAAATATATCATTAAATCAGTTCATTAGAGAACTTCTTGGACATTAATCATTTATTTTCTTTTCTTAGTTGACCTTCTTCCCTTCTACATACTTCGTTGAAAAAGAAATTTGGAATTACTCATTCTGATTTTTAAAAAACTTTATATAAAACAACCCCTTCTCCAGATTTAACACAAAAGGGAAAATGAATGGTCCCTTAGTAAATATAAGGAACCTCAGTGGCAATGTAGGATAAGCACTGGACTGCTAGCTATCAGGTTTAAACCCACCAGCCAGAAAGATGAGGTATTCTGCTCCTGCATAGATTAACAGCCCTGGAAACCCTAGACAGGGTCGCCCTGAGTTAGAATTGGCTTGATGGCGCTGGTCATTTCTTACACTACTATTGCTGTTGTTAGGTGCTGTCCAATTGGGTCCAACTCATAGCGACCCTATATAGGGTTTCTGAAGATCTTGTAGGATAACTGCTATGCATATACTATAGCATCACACCAGAAGTCCAGTATTAGTTATAACAAAATCCTAGAACATGTTAATCTTATTTAATATTTGAGATATGCTCTTAGAAATGGAAGTATCCACTAACTCAAAGTGCTCTTCCAAGTCATCACAAAATAATCCCTTCACAGATGCTTGTCAGGCATTAAAAATAACAAAACCCACTGCCTACGAGTCAGTTCTTACTCATCTATGCTGTAGGGCAGAGTAGAACTCCTCCATAGGGCTTCCAGGGCTGACATCTTCACAAAGTAGACTGCTACATCTTTCTCCCTCGGGGCAACTGATAGGTTTGAACCACTGAGATTCTGCCTAGTAGCTGAGCATTTTCAACTACTGTGCTATCAGAGCTAATTTTATATATGAGCAACATATACAATTGGAAGTTTATTCCCTGACGTCTTTATCTTCCATGCTTTCTTTAGAATTTGCTGATCGGTCAATTTCTCTTGCCTGGACCATGATCCTGATCCACCTAATGCATACCACTTAAAACCTGTATTTTAACACCCAGCCATACTTCAACCATTTTATATTCATTGCATATTTGGGTACCCAAACTATGTGCTGTGAAGCAAAAGACCACAGAAACACCTCTAAAAGAGTAAACAAAACAAACCCCCTGGCAACTGCCTTTCAAACTGGTCAAAAGGCAGTATGGTGACACAATCTGGTCAAAAAAAAAAAAAAGCAGGGCTAACTATAGAGTCTTTGACATGTCAAAACTATACTAAGGTACTCCCATATAAACTATCACATAATTTGCAATAAAACATTAAAAAAAAAAAAACTATACTAAGGTATTAATGCAATTTAGACAAAATTGACTCAGCAAAAAATGTTGTCAGTTGGGTAGAGTTAATTTGTAGTACTTCTACAGTACACTGAAATTGCTCCATTTCATTTTCTCTCTAAATGTGCATTAATTATACTTTATGGTTCAATGTTTGGGTTTAGTGATAAAGAGGCTTCCTATTTATTAGAGGTTCACTTGGTAGAAATTGCAACATTAGAGAACTCTGTTCAGATCCAGCAAGGGACTGTGAATAGGATTCACTGCTTTTAAGAAACTCAGTTCTCACAAAATACAAGTTTATGGAAAATTCCATTATCTTCTAATTCCATTTTACCACACAGGTTTTGAAGCTCCTTATTGCTTTAAAACAGTGATTTGCTTTCTGATTTTCCATATTAATTTTCTTTATATTTATGAAATTTCACAAAGCAACTGGCCACTTACCTCATAGTTTTTACAAATCTGAGTTAATGTCAAAACTAAACTGTGGGAAATAATGTAGTATAAAAATACTAATAATGTTTTGTATATTACCAAGATTATCTTAGATATAATCAAAGCATTAATTAAATTCTCTTGAATTCAATAACATAATGGAATATTCTTTTTTAGCACCCAGTATTAATTAGTGTCATTTGAAAATACCTTAAACATTTGACTCAAGAAAACTTAAAATGAACAGACTTCCATATGGATAAGATACATAATAACCATTTTGATTTACATTGAAGCTCCTTAAATGCAGACGCTATGGGTATCAAAACGTCTGTTTAGCTTAAGAAACTATGGAAGAATCCTGGAAGAAACCTGGAAGAGTCCAATTATCCAGAAGCAGCTAGTAACACAATGAGGATACTGAAGAAGGTTAAATCCATGTAAAATCTTCAAGAACGGAAATCATTCGCCTTCAAGTACTAGACATTTGTGGGCCTCAAGTCCAAAGTCAGGTTGCCAGATCTCTGTGGGATTTCTCAATTCAGATTCTTGTATTTTAGCACAAAATGAAGTTAGGTCACAAAACCTATGAACATTCTCAAGTTTCTTCTTTAAGAAATTCATAATACTTGAACCAGTTACAAAATGATATTTGACTTACAATTACTTTGTCAGTAAAGTTATAGGGAAAAAAAAAAAAAGTTTTTGTTTTGTAGTAACTAATTTATTGGTTAGGCAGTCTTATTTTCCTCTTCATGTTTTCGGTGACTGTTTCCCACTGGTATCATCAACCAGGTCTCTCAGACGAGATAAATGGTGCAAAGCCCTTCATTAAAAAGTATAAAACACATTATAAACCAGTATTTAAGGACCGAATAGCCAACGCAGACAACAAGAAATGTGATGACATTTGTTTTTAACTTCAAAATTAGTAGAAGTAGATTTACAGTAGAATATACACAAAAATTTCAAAGTTTTCTCTTATAAAAACTTGAGATCTGAATAATACTTAAGGGTTAAACTAATGTATCCAAAGTTCTATAAACATTTATTGTTAGAAATTCTGTTACTGTTTGACATTTAGAGTTTTGTGGAAGTTAATCAATCTGCCAGGTAGTCCTATTATGATACTAATATTAAATATTATTTGCATCACAATTTATGAAACATATTTTTACATGTGACTTTTCACAACAACTGAAAAATATACCTTTCTTTTGGGAATGCTGTAGCTCTCACATACAGAAATAAAATACATCATTCATCTTTAACATTTACAGTCAAGATAGCTAAAATAAGAAAACAAATAGCACTTAGGGATCAAGTTCAATTCTGAGGAAAACTCATTTTTATTGGGGAGGTGGTGTGGGGAAAACCAATAACATATTATACCAACAACCTGGATTGTTCTCTAAAATAAAGCCAAGATTGTAGGTCAGGTCTTAGTGAAGAAAACTCAACCCTTCCTCAATCAAACCAGGACAAAAGAGGGCCTTAAATTTCCAGGTTTCCTCTAAAATCATTCTTGCAGTTTTTCCTCTCCCCTATCCTGCAGATCCTTGGGGACCACTCAGAAAATGTCACTCAATCATATTTCAGATCTCTGATAAATAAGAAAGATACTAAGGGAAACAGAGAGAGAATACAATTATGATATGCAATAATCTCTAATCTTAGTCATTTCTATGGTAAATTCAAAGACAGTGACTACAACACTCCATTCGATAGTGTCTAACACATAATGTAGTTTAATAATGTTAATTAAATATCTTCCACCTCATTCAAGACAAAGATATGGAGAAAAGTATCAGTGTTAATTATTGTATCATTAATGTCTTGTACTTCTTGGACACTTAGACATTAAACTCTCTTGTAATAAGAGAAGAATCTGGATTGTGCCACCTTTGGGGCAACATTAGTTAGTGACTGAGATTTGTATGTTAATTATTGTTACACTAGTACACAGTCATTTTCAAAGTATCTATAAACCAAGATAGCCCAAAGCCAAAATCAAATTATTGCTGTATGACTTATGATTCTGCATAAATCAATTATAGTTCACCTTTATAATATCTGAACAATGTAGTATGCTCATCCTTTACAACCCACATAGACAAAGGAGCTGGTTGCTCATATGATATAATAAGACTCTAGAAATACTGTACATGTAGAATTGTTAATGGATATATATACTGCCACCAAATAAACAAATAAATTCAGGAACGTCCCTTGCCTAAAAGTTACAACTGCATCTGCTTAAAGATGGCAAATGTCCTCTACAGAGAATAACAAATTTTTATTGAATTTCTAATATATAAATTTGTAAGACAAAAGCTAAGTATTATAGGATACAAAACAACTTCCACTCTGATTCCTATTAAAATAGAAATCCCTCTGGAAGAAACAACATTTTAAACAGTTGCAATTTAGATTTCAGCTCCAATGAGTCTTTCCGGAGAGCAGATATGTCTAAAGAGAGAGCAGAAGTCAACAGAATAGCCAAGGCAGGAAATGGAACACAAACTAAGAGCTTGGAGTTCCCCAACTCTAAAACCAATATGGAGTCCTGGTGTGGCGCTGTGGGCTAATGCGTCAACTGCAAAGGCATTTGAACTGCAAGGCCGGCAGTTCAAGCTTACCAGCTGCTCCTCAGAAACCCTATACAGGGTCGCTATGGGTCTGAACTGACTTGATGGCACTTAACAACAACAATAACCAATATCTTGGACTCCTGGTGTGGGTGCTGTAGGATCAGCACTGGACTATGAACCACAAAGTCGGCAGTTCAAACCTACCAGCTTCTCACTGGAAACCCTATCCAGGATCACTATGAATCAGAACTATGAAACTCAATGGCATTTAACAACAATAACGACCAACAATAAAACTAATTAGCCATTCAAATTGTAAGTGACAAAACCGGTTCTTTGAGGAGTAGCAGAACAACATGATGATAGGATGTTCACCCATCAGAAAAACACTGAAGCACCCAAAGTAGCAGTGGAGTTTTTGAGGAAGCTGAGTCTATCTAGTCTAAAATAGGAAAGGCTGTCCAAGTGCCTGTCTACAACATGTCTCACTCTACAAAGAAGAATCCTGAGGCTGAATTAATTTTAAATCATCTGTAACACAGCTAATCTACAGATTAAAAGACTTTGGTAGAAAATACTCTAATAAGCTTTTCTAAGTCTAAACTTACTGCTACTTTATTATAATAAACATTTAGACTTAGAAACGCTTATAATAAAGTAACAGTATTACTAACAAATAATAATAGAATATATTTAAAATAAAGTAACAGCACTACTAATAATTGTAAAATACAAAGTAAAGCTAAATTAAGACTGTTTCTTTCAGCTAATGCAACATAATTCATAGCAAAAAGCCAATTTAACAAAACATGAATCTTGCTGTCCCTGAAAATGGAATTCTACGCGTAGGCAAGACTATTTATAGTTCAGCAAACTCCTAGCAAATAAACTCTAGCAAATGATTCAAGAGGCTGTGGCTCACTGTCCATTTTTATTATGATTTAATTACTAATTTTCAACAAGAAAAACATCTTCTATAGTATAGAGAATGCATTTAGGTCTGTGACACATTTCAATATGAATACTTTAAAAAGCAAAATGAAGTCTTTATACTAGATGCTCAACTGCAGCTCTGCACCTAGTTGCAATGGAAGAACTCAGCATTATCATTAATGAGAGGAGTGTTAGGGATATAATGATGGGCCAGACAGACGGTAGAGTCAGGAGGCCTGCTCTGAATCCCAGTTCTACCTCTTGCTAGCAACGTAACCTTGAGAAAGTTACTTGATTCTCCCTGCCAGTTCCTTCATCAGTATAATGACGATAATAACAGCACTTCCCTCACAGGATTATGAAGGCTAAATGAATGCTATATGGTACACGCTCATTCAACATTACTTATTATCATCATTTCACTACATCTACTAACTATGGAACACTATATCCAAGTACTATGGCAAGCTACAAAGAAACAAACAGTATTTCTATCTGGAAGAAGATTATACATTAAGTAGAGGGAGTAAAGGGAAAAAAAATCAGACTAAGATTTATTTTTTAAACAAAAAATATTGAAACAAAAAAATATGTACATATTGTGACAGTTTAAATGCCTAGTGTTTGACTTATTCACCACTTCCTCAGCTAACAGACTCCATGCAATGTCTGAAGGGATCGATGGCAGACAGTGCCATCTGTGTCCAGCTCTGCGTCCAGCAGTTGGGAGGGAGGACCGTGGTGCCACAGCAAAATATTACATCTTAGAATTTCCTAAATTCAGTCATTCTGTCTTCTGAGAGCATTTCATGTTCATACAACTAACCCCATAAATTAAGAGCCTTCTCTTCTCCCAATATCATAATTATAGCAAAGCCTCTTGGTCACTTTTTATGTAAAGCAATATAACTCAAAAAATAAAATGAGTGGATTAACACTTTTATTAACATACATTAAGCCCATTATAGATTTTGTGGGGATATGCCAAATAATGGTACATTTAACATTATCATATTTATTAGAGAGGATACATGAAAACACATCTCAAATTGCTGAAGTTATTTAGGAATGAAAAGAGAATCTCTCCAGCTCATTCAAATCCACTGTATGCTCACAGTCTAAGGGTATCTATTCAGGTCCTAAAAACATTTCATTAAGAAACAGCACCGATTAAATAGAAAATCTCAATACACTCAAAATGTATCCAGTCTTGGAGCGACTTAATAATTCCACCATGAACATGCAAATTCCAAATCAAAGAAATGACTAAAGTGGATTTGTGTATCTACCATCTATAGAAATTAGGAAAGAGCACTTACTTTTGAAGGGACCTAGTAATAGGAATCATACTTTCCTTCAACTGCAATTTTGAAAATTCATCTTCTGAAATCTATTGTTAAAAACACCAAATACAACAAAAGTGTTTAATCATATAATCACAAATTTAAATGCTATTTAAATAAGGATATTAAAAAATATTCCTGCATCTGCATTTCCAAAGAATTCATTCTAGCAAGTAATTCTCATATTAAAATTTTTTATTTTCTCTTTGTTTTAAAAATACAAGAAGTACTAATTTGATTCATCTTTCAGTTGTCCTAAAATATGCTATTCTATGTATATTTATAAAAAATCAAATCTTGGCTTGAAAACTGTGACTTTACTAATACAAAGTTAGATAGATCCCAGCTAGGTTGAACAGCAGAGAGGAGAACAAAATGGTACCGGAAGCAGTTTCAAACTTCCCTCCTTCCACAGAAACATTGAAAAAAAGAATAGAAGAAGGGAAAAAAAAAAGGTGGCATCGACTTTATCAAAGGTTCACAGCAGCCAAGCAAACGCTAATCAAGGAAAAGTCCAGAGAATATGAGGGGAGAGCATTTTTTACTTGCCCTTGTTCTACCTACTGCCCCAACTTCAGAGTCAATTGTTGTTGTGGTTGTTGTTAAGTGCTGCTGAGTTGATTCCGACCCATAGCGACCCTGTATAGGGTTGCCAAGAAGCATGGTAAAACATAGAGTAAATTTCAGAGCTGAAAGTTATGTGCAGAAGTCTAATGATAAAAAGGTTTTCCTAGGAGACTTCCAGCAAGATGGCAGACTAGGCAGACACATTACACAGACCCTCTACAACAAAGATGGTTGCTGTTGTTAAGTGTGTCAAGTTGGTTCTGATTCATAGCAACCCTGTATAGGATTTCCAAGGAGCGGCTGGTAAGTTTGAACCTCCGACCTTGTGGTTCAAACCAACTTTGCGGTCAAGTGCTTACCCTGTAGTGCCACAGCAGGACTCCATAAACAGATGAAAATCCTGGACCCCTCAACTTCAGAGGAAGGGTAAAAGATGTGATCTTAGTGCTTACTGGGAGGAGACACTGAACAGGGGCAGTGAGAGAGGGAGACTGTGTGGTGAACAGCCGGCCACGTGCGCCGCGACTATCTTACATTTTTGTGAGCAGCTTTGGCAACACAAGGTGGCCTGGAAGAACAGATTCACACGGGAAAAGTATGATTCCTTCTTTTCCCCATGCTCCCCAAGTGACCAACGGTGTGGCCAGCTCACACTCGCATCCACCCCCAGCACAGACCCTGCTTGCTTCTCTGGGAGTTTGGAGCTGAGTGGTTGTGAGGCACGTCAGCGGAAGGGAGGAACCTGGATGTGCCACTTTGGTGCCTCGATTCAGGCTCCAGACCTACAGAAGCTGCAGAGCCACCAGACAAACATCAGTCTAGCAGAAACCCTGATAACCAGCCACCCTGCTCCCAGCTACCCTGGGATCCTAACAGATACTGAAACCATCTCCATCAAGGGCCTTCATAAACTACTGCTGAATTGAGTGCTCAGAACATAGCTAGCATCTAGGCCTATAGGTTCAGTGCTTATCCTAGTGTGGCACTGTAGGATAATCACTGGACTGTTAACCACAAGTTTGGCAGTTCAAGTCCACCAGCCACTCCTTGGAAACCCCAAACAGGATTGCTGTGAGTAGGAAATGACTCAACAGCAAACAACAGGTCTATAGGACTCCACGTAGGACTAGGAACTCTACTGTCATATCCCTCCCGCAACCACATCATACATAAGCTCTGTGGCTGCCAGGAGGTCCTTAGAGTTTTCTCCTCTCCAGGTCCAACAGCTGCACTGGTTTGCTTTTATTTTTGCTTTTTTCCTTTGTTTTGTTGTTTTTGTTTGTTTAGTCTTTCTTCTCCTTCTTCCGCTCTTTCCATTCCCTTGAATTTTATCCATTCTGGGGTTTTTTTTTGCTTCCTTTCTTCTGTTTCTCATTTCCTCTTTTCTTCTTTTTTCCTTTTGATCTTTCTTTACTATTATCTACTATCTTTCTCTTTTCATCTTTTCTTTCCCTGTTTTTTAAAACTTTTAAATTTCTTCCCTTTATTTTCTCTCGTATTTTTCTCTTCTGTAACTCCATTTTCCTGCCCATCTTTTCTCTTTTTAGTTATTGTATTCTTTTTATCTGGTTGCTGCCTGTTTTTATTTCTTTTTTTCTCTTCTATTATTTTCTCTTTTCATTGTTGGTTGCTTGTTTATTCTGTTTTGTGTTCTTGTGTTTGTGGCCGGGGGAGGAGAGGAAGTCATCCTCTTTCCCACCCAAAAGGAGACAGCAACTGTGTGCATACAGCACAGCCACAACTGTACCCTTTTCTGTTCCACCCACTGGCCAAGAGCCAATACCAGCTCCTATACCACCTGATCGATGATAGACAGCAGTCAACACCAACTTAACCCACCCTAAACTTAGGTACACGAATGGAAAACAGAGCACTGTGTACACACCTCCATTCTATAACTACACACGCAAGAAACCTAAGAGCACATCAACATACAATTATCAGTTTAATACAAATATGACAACACCACAATGTCCCAGAGACAACAGGCAATTTTAGCTCACATGAAAAAAACGAGAAAAATTCTCAAACAAATGACCAAGAAATCACAGCCAGAAAACATTTCTGAGGAAGAAAAAGTAATGAAACTACCTGAAGAAGAATTTAAAAGAATGATTTATTTAGGTACCGTTAAAGGACTGACAGAAAGATTGAGGGAAAAAAGTACACAGAAAAAACTTTAGAAGAATTCATGAAACACCACAAGAATAAATAGACAAAATGAATGCAAATGTTGAAACAATACAACTAGAAATTAGGAATCTAAAGATTACTACTGGATTCAGAAACGGACAATACATTGAAAATGCAAACGAGGAGATTTGAAGCAATGGAAGCTCAAATTAGTGAGCTTGAAGATAAATCTTTCAATACTAGTATGCTAGAAGAGTCCTGGGGTGGTGCTGCAGGTTAATGCACTGGACTGAAGGGTTGGTTTGAACCGTAAGATCGGTGGATCAAGCTTACCAGCTGCTCCTCAGAAACCCTATATAAAGTTGCTATGAGTCAGAAGCAACTCAACAGCCCTTATCAACAACAAAAATGCTAGAAAAACAATCAGAAAAAAAATAATGAAAAAATCTGAAGAAAGTCTAAGAGTTAGGTTAACTCACCATGAAAATGAATAACTTACAGGAGATTGCAATTTCAGAGAAGACAGAGACAAAAAGCACAGAGAAAACTGTTGAAGTTATTGGTAGACAACTTCCCTGACATCATCAAATACAAGACTATAAGTATACAAGAAGCAGACTGAACCCAAAACAACAGATCCAAAAGAAAATCCCCAAAACATACCATAATCAAAATTTCCAAAACCAAAGACAAGTAAAAAAAGTCCTGAGAACAGCTTGATAAAAACAAAAAGTTATCTAACAAAGGAGAACCAATAAGACTAAACTCTGACTTCTCAGCAGAAACTATGTAGGCAAGAAGACAATTGAATGATATATAATTGCCAATTAAGAATCATATATGCAGGGAAGCTGTCCCTCAAATACAATGATAAATTGAGGACAATTCCAGATAAACAGAAATTAAAGGAATTATTCAGACCAACTTTACAAAAAATACTAAAGGGTGTTCTTTGGACTGAGAACCAATAACAGCAGACAACAAGCTGAGATTAACATATGTAACACCAACCCCAGAACTCAATCCGGATATGGAAATATTGAAAGTAAAATAAACCTATAAAACTGAGAACAGGAAATTAATGGTATCTATTTATAATGAAGTCAACTACCAAGTAAAAAGATGGAATAGTGTAGATACAGAACTTCCAAATGGGGAGAAAATCAAATAGCTTTTAAGATAAAACAGACTGTTTTAAACAGGGGACAACAATTAAAAAATTATGATGGTTACCAGGGATGAGGGGAGACCTGGTGTGACGATGTGGGTTAATGCGCTAGACTGCAAGGTTGGTTTGACCACAGGTTGGAGGTTCAAATTCACCAACCACTCCTCAGAAACCCTATACAGGGTCGCTATGAATCAGAAGTGACTCGATGGCACTTAATAACAACAATAAGGGATGGGGAGGGAAAGTTATTCATAGGCTAGAGGGGAGACACATGTTAACATGGATGATGGGACAGACAATATACAACAAAGGGAAGTTGACAAGAGGGAAGATGAAGGTAGTGGGAGACACAGTGAGGAATGCAAAAGTTAAAGTAAATAACTGACAGTACATGGAGGGGACTACCATCATTATATTGAAATAAATTATACAAATTGTTGAATGCAAAACTGATGAACTGCTCTGTAAACCTCCACTCAATTCAAAACTGAATGTTACAAAAAAGAAAGGTTCTCCTAGTTTCCCCAAATATATCTAGTACTAAAAACTGGATGGTTCAGATTACATTTCTATGGTTAAAAGCAACTCTTAAATCTGTTCATAATACATAGTTGTAATACCATCATATCTAAATAGGATCTTGCATTTATAATCATAAACTAAACAGAACAATCTATTGGGAGGTAAACCAAATGCTGAAATCTAGTAGTATTCAATGAGAGCAAGTTATTACTTTTTAAAAAAAAGTTCAAACAGATGTTCTATGGCATAATAGAGAAACAGAATTTAAAAAGATATAGGAAGAAAACATATACATATTCACAGACCTCATTTCATAAATCAAATTTATGCTTACTTGCTTCATCTCTTCTGTTGGCTCTGTGGTTTTATTCTGATTAAAACTTTCTTGGACTGCTTGAAGATTAAATAGCATTTGTTTCAGGGCTTCAACAGGACCATGATGTCTGCCTCCAGAGAGGGTACAACTCTAAGATTAAAACAGATGATCATGTGGTTAACCTTGTAAACTTAGAGGGAAAAAAAGTTATATACTACTATCTTCTAATACAAAATTAAAGCATGCAAAATTAATCCATCCAATCAAATATTTGTAAAACCAAAAACTATAACTCATCACCTCCCCATATCCAGTCCTCAGATGCAATTACTTAGAGACAACCATTTGTTGACAGTATGGCATATCCTTTCTAGTCCTTGCTCTTTTAAAACAAATAGTTTGTGTTTGTAATCATAACAAATATATTTAGTACATTTAAGATCATCAATTTTTAGAACTGAAAAGGTTTTCAAGAACATGGAAGCCAGCATGATCTTTTCAAATGTAGATACGAAGTGAGTCATCAGCTAAGCAAGGACTAGAATTGGATGGAGTACTACTATAATGTTCTCTGCACACTTTTAGACACTTTTCATAGAGCATGCTGGATTTCACCTGTTCAGGGGCCACACATTCCTTGCTACCTACATAACACTCAGACTTCAGTTATCACTGACCTGGCCTGCATCCACAGAAGGCAACAGCAGTTAGCCACATTAAGGGTCAGGATTCTTTTAAGAGAATCTGTAAGGGATATTTTAAAACTTTTTTATACGTCTTATCAGCCTACTGTTTTACATTTTTCAAAGAGTTGATGTGTCCTGATAGCTATCCACAATGGCAAACAGGCCTCTTAAAAGTCTGTAATTACTTTAAATATTTTTAGTACAGAGTAATTCTCACAGCATATGCAGCAATTGTATAATCATCAATTCTGGAGGAAGCTGTTGACTAGCACAGAAATGTTAGAAATGGGTTCTCATTTGCGAAGGTACTCAAGATAAGAATAATGGCTAAAAAGATTTAAAGACACTCCCCACCACTGTATGACTAGGATAAAAGGAACAGGATATAAGAATCCAGCTAGTCTGGTTTCCCTGTACTCTTAGAGATGGCATCTGATGTTATGTGTAAATTATCCTACACTCAGTCAACTGGTTAAGAAGAATTTCTGGTTGCCTAGTACCAACCATAGGGCTACAAATGCCTGTCTCTAGAATTTGTCATGTCTGTCTCAAATAAATCTTTCATACAAATTAGTGGTCAGAGGACCTATACTAAAGAAAAGACCAGTAGTGGTGATGGTATGCCCGAACAGTACAGGGGAGGTCAGCATACTCTTACCAAGGAAGACACCAGGAAGAGCATGAGAGTTTAAGGCAACAAAAGTAAATACAATTATTGACACAGTCCTGCATATGCTAATAACAAACAATGGATACACAGGTAGATATGCCAGTTGAACAAGTGTGGGATGGCAAACAGGACTATACCCAAGTATATGTTTGGCAGAGGCTATTTCTACATATGTATTTGTACATGATGTAAATATATCCATGTATACAGTAGCACATATACTGGGGGCAAAGTTATGTAAATTACTTAACCATATAGACAAATACCTTGAGGGAATAATAAAATACTGAGCTTGGGGCTTGAAAGCATAGTCTCAGGGAACATCAAGGCATAACAGAGTCCATAAAGACAATGTTCTACATCCTACTTTGGTGAGCAGCAATTCGGAGTTTTGAAAGTTTTCAAGTAGCCATCTAAGATGCAAACATTGGTCTTTCCCTGTTCAGAGCAAAGAAGAATGAAGAAAATCAAAGACACAATGAAACAATTAGCCCAGAGGAATAATGGACCACACAAACCATAGTGTCTACTATCCTAAGACCAAAAGAACTAGATGGTGCCTACCCACTACAACCCAACTGTTCTAACTGTTATCACAGAGAATGTCTTAGACAGAGTGGAAGAAAAATGTGAAACAAATTTAAAAATCATAAAAAAGACCAGACTTACTTGTCTGATAGAAACTGGTGGAACCTTGAGGTGATGGCCCTTAAGATACCCTTCAGAGCTGGCACTGAACCAACCTCTAGAGATCAACTTTCAGCCAAACAGACCTCTCAAGTGAACAATAACACCAGTGAAGAAGGTCATGCTCAGAACAATCAAGCATGTGAAAACAAAGGAGTGGCATTTGCAGAAAAACAAAGCTCAGAAGGAAGGGTCAGGAAAGGGCAAATGTCAGTAGGGCATCCAGGGAGAAAGTGGAACTAGTGCTGTTACACTGAGGGGCTTGCAACTCATGTAAAGAAACAAACTGCATGAGAACTAATGTGCACAAACCACAACATAAAGAAACTATCTACCAAATAGATAACACCAAATGGACAGCAGATATTTTTAAAGCATAAACAAGAAAGTCGGAAGGCAAAGAGTTGAAGTAAATGGGTGTGAGACAATTAGAACAAAAGTCATCAGCAAATAGACACATGGTGGAAAATGTAACCAATGGCACAGATCTCCATGTCTAGAAACTGCTGAATGAGAATGGGTTTTGATGTGCTTTTTCACCAAAATAAAATATGATATACAACAAAGACCTAGGTAGTGAACTTAGGGCATTGCTGGGATGGGGGAGTTATTTCATAGTTAATTCATCTACCTTAAAGTGTCTGAAAGAGACCTCAAAATCTCTTTTGATTTCTCATTCACCCTGCATCTGTTCCTCATGTAAATGGTGCCAGCAGTCCTCTAGTTCCTTAGCTCAAATCTTTTGGATTCATTATCTGAATTCTTCTTCTGAACAGGCGGACCCTCAAAATACATCCCAAATCAAACCACTTCTGACTGTGTACTTTCAAAACACTCACTCCATGCCCAGCCACCATCATCTCTTCACTGAAATGCTGCACTAGTCCTAACTGGGCGCCCTGCTCCTTCCCCAGCCTCTCCTCCATCTACTCTACACAGCTGCCATTTTATATTTAAACATGTACATCTGATCATTTCATTCCCCCACTAGAAACTCACCAATGACTTCTCATCTGACTTGGAATAAAATCCAAAACCCCAATTACATAGTTTACAAAGTCTTACATGCTCTGGCACCTGGCTACCTTCTCCCATTTTACCTCTCACCATTCTTTCCCTGCTTACATAATCTGACTGAGATACACTGAATGGAAGCTGAGATTCCTTGAACATGCCAAACAAGCTCCTGCCTTGGGGCTTTTCAACTTCATTACTTCTATTTTAAAGTTATTCCCCCATGAGTGTTTGTCTTGTTCTCTCATTTCCAGTTTTTCCGTTCAAATGTTATTTACCTCATTGTTGTTAAGTGCCATCAAGTGGGTTCCAACTCAAAATGACCCTGTATGACGTTTTCAAGGAGCAACTGGTGGGTTCAAACCACTGACCTTGTGGTTCACAGTCCAGTGCTTATCCTACAGCACTACACCAAGAGAAATTATCTTCTCTATATTCCGATTCATTTTTCTGCAGATACTTGTTGTTATTGTTAAGTGCCATTGAGTCGGTTCCAACTCACAGTGACAATGGAAAGGGCTTCCAACGAGCAGTTGTTGAGTCTGAACAACCTAGCAATCCAGCACATTATCCTACAGCACCACACCGGGACTCCTCAGAACACTCACAGTACTCCTTTACATCACTTATTATATTTTTGTTTAATTTGTCTAACAAGACTCCCCAACAAGAATATAAATTCCAAGAGGGCTACGAATATAGTTCCTAGAAAAGCGCTGGAATTCAAATTTCGGTGAACAAATATCTGATAATGAAGTGTCACTCACCAAGCATACACTAATGTTTCTTATTGTACAATTCCAACATCAGACATATTCTGACATCTTCTAATCCAATAAATTTCACTGAGAAAAGACATTTTAAATATCTAAATTAATTTTTTTGTGCGTGTCCAACTCCTTCAACCCTCTAAATACTCAGATCTCAAAAGCATTATTTCATAATTTAATAGTCCTGGCTTATATTTTAAGTCAAATTACATATTTCTTATTTGCATACATACACATTTATACTTTGAGAATTCATTGTAAGATACACATATACTGATATTGTGAAAGTAGGTAGTCATTTTCTTATTTTAAATTATTATAGCAATTTATAAGGAGCCCTGGTGACGCTGTGGGATATGCGCTGAACTGCTAAACAAAAAGTCAGTGTTTCAAATCCATCAGCCACTCCAAGGAAGACACAGCTGCCTGCTAGCATATATAGTCTTGTTGTTGTTGTTGTTGTTAAGTGCCGTCGAGTCGGTTCCGACCCATAGCGACCCTATACGGGGTTTCCGAGGGTGTAAATCTTTACGGGAGTAGAAAGCCTCATCTTTCTCCCGCGGAGCAGCTGGTAGTTTCAAACCGCTGACCTGAACGTTCGCAGCCCGATTCGTAACCACTATATTGGAGTTACAATTGATTCAGTTGCATGGGTTGTAGCAATTTTTATCTTTGTTAGAAAACACATGAATAATCAACTTCCCATGGGAAAATGGAGTCCTGGTGTGGCACTGTAGGATAAGCACTAGACTACAAGGTCAGCAGTTCAAACCCACCAGTTGCTCCTTGGAAACCCTATAGAGGGTTCACCATGAATCGGAACCAACTTGACAACAGTTAACAACATGGGAAAACAGAATTAATTCTGTAATGGTTTGCTTTATGACATGTTTTCCAGAAGGAAAAATAACGTGCACACAACATTATAATGAAGTTCAACCCTAAGTCCCTCTAGTTTAGAATAATGAAATAAAATTTTCATCATTCTGGAAAGTGTGATGGTTTTGTGTTGGGGAAAATGGATTTGAATAACTTATTTTAAAATTTGTAAATAAATTAGAAATATCAACTGTTAGTCATAAATCTTCTTTCAATAAATTAAAAGGTTTTAACTTCACCCACCTGATTATCATTATTTAAAAAGTCTTCAAGGAACTCTTTCGTGTATTTTGCCTTTGAGGTTTGCTGAGGATTATCATCAGAGTCAACAGGAACAGGTGATTTGCTAAATAGGATTCAAAGGATACAAAATAGCAAATACGTTTCCAAATTATTAATTTGTCCTGATGTGGCATTATAGGTTATACACTAAGCTACTAACAACAAAGTTTGTGGTTCAAATCCACCAACTTCTCCTCAGAAAACCTATACAGGGTTGCTAAGTCAGAAGTGACTCGATAGCACTTAACAACTAACAACATATGATAAATAGTTATCACGTAAATATAAGTGCTCTAAAAAGAATCATTATGAATTTGATACATATTGATGTTGCTTGGTTAACTCCCTCCTCCTTTTCTCCCTAACTAAGACCAAAATTCAACTCCTCCCTAAATCCCTTCTTACCTGCCCTGAGTCTGGCACAGAAAAGATCAGCTTGGGAGGGTGAAGGAAGGCAGAGATCAAGTGACAATGCTCACTCCACTCCCACCTAACACTGGTGTACCCTTGAATTGTCCCTAAATGCCTCTTTCCTCTCCTAAGCAACATTATGTTTGTACCCAAGCATCACAATCTCAAATTAAACATTAAAAATCAGCTAGATTTAATTTATCTACTAAACCAAACTCATCTCAATTTTTGTGTACCAAGACATGTAGGCTTCTCATCTGTTGTGGCTGTTGCTAAGTGACATCGAGTCAGTTCCAACTCATAGTGACCCTGTATAGGGTTTCCAAGGAGCAGCTGGTGGGTTTGAGCTGCCAACCTTGCAGTTAGCAGTCCAGTGCTTATCCTATAGCACCACACCAGGACTCCTTACATAGATGGGTCTAATAAATTATCATTACCATTCACAATGTGCCTGTCACTAGGGCTTATTAATAAGCACTTTGTACACACTTAGTTGTCAAAAACAGCCCAGGTGAGATGATTGTTACCCTTTTATAAATGAGGTCCTGAGCAATGGATGTCTACCTCAGAGCCAGGATTCAACTAAAATCCAAACTCTTAAATACAATCACTGTTTCTCAGAATGAGCTCATGAGTTGGTTTAAAATACAGATTTGTATATGAGAATGATAACGTGGAGATAGAGAGGATCTTATTTTTAACTACCTTATCAAACCATCTGTGCTAAAGGGCATGTTTCCTTGACTTTTAATCTAGTGCAGACTGACACTGTTACAATGACATTTCACGGCAGTGCCTTACAAGGTCTAACACTTAATCTCACCTCCTATCATCTCGGCCCAGTGCAGCAACAAAACAGTTCAAGATCAATATCTGTCCAAAGATGATGCGTTGCATATCATGGCAGGATACTTACTTCTCTCTAGTGTATGGTTTAAATTTAAGGTATTCAGTGAAACCTTCTGCCTTTGTGCGGTTGTTAGTGGCTGTCTAGGTGGCCCCCTCTCCTGGGGAACCCATACACAATGGGATCAGGCCATTGTTATCCATAGGCTGGTTTTCAGAAGTATACCTCCAGGCTTTTCTTCCTAATCTTTGTCTGGAAGCCCCACAGAAACGTACTCAGCATCAGAAGAACATGCAGCCTCTACAAACACATAAAGTGTGTGACCCAGGCAGGCACCCAGCTCTCCCGAAGGGAAGATGAGAATTGTACCAATGAGCCATTATAGTCCTCTGCCCTCAGTCTTAAATACATAGTACTTCCCCACACAGAAGTTACTTGTTATAGTCTTAAATACATAGTACTTCCCCACACAGAAGTACTTGTTATAAGTCTTTACTCAAAGTGTTAACATATTGGCAGCTCAACCTCTTGAAAGATTAACTCATTTTCAATTTAGCCAGCACTCTAGACCAGACCTGAAACCTGACCACCACGAAATGCATGTGACCTATTTCCTACTCTTTACAGTCATGATGTCCACTCACCAGCTCAATCTTCCTAGAATGTTCCTTTCACCTGTCTCACCAGTCCTACCTCAAAAATCTTTGTAATTCTTCATTATTTAACAAATATAAATTTTTAGATCTGCCATCTAAAACTCTTAGTTTGTCCAGAGTAAACTGTTCCAGTCAAAAATGTCCTATAATTTCCTGATTTGGTGCCTTTGTTCTAAGCACTCCAGCCTCAGAACTACTTCTCCTCCTCCCTGCCTAACTCCAGCCTAACTCTAGAGGTCCAGCTCGTAACTCTGTTTCAGTACCAAGTGAGACAGCATATGTGCAAAAGACCCTGAGTGCTCTTCAGTCTAGGAGTGGAGGTCCTTGGGACCATCAATGGAGAAGAGCGGAGAGCGGGACCCTACTCAGAGAAGCAGTGATGCCTGAGATGGAGGCAGAGACATGACATGGAGAGATGGAGCAGCTGGGGACTTTAGACCCACAGCGGGAGAGGGACTGTGTGCTGACAACCATGGGGGGGGGGGCAGGCTTGCAGGGTATTTAGTTGGTTGATGATGCATGGTGGGGCCTGTAACTGTGGCAATGAAATGATGATATACAATAGAATGAATGTAAAACTAATTTTCTCCCATGTAAACTATCACATAATTCACAATAAAACATTTATAAATTAAAAAGATGCTGAGTCCTTGACATGCAATATTCAATTAAAACTCTGTCCAGTTTGAGCCTACATTGCCTGACAAGTCCACCAAGCACACTTGCTTTAAGTCACTCATTGGGCACAGTGGTTAAGCTTTAGGTTGGGCAGTTCACACCCACCAGCAGCTCTGTGATGCAAGAGAAAGATGTGGCCATCTGCTTCTGTAAAGATCTGTAGTTGTTAAGTGTTGTTGATTCGGTTTTGACCCACAGTTCCCTGTATAGGGTTTCCGAGGAGTGGTTGCTGAGCTTGAACCACTGACCTTATGGTTCAAACCAACTTTGCAGTCAGGTGCATTAACCCAAAGCGCCACACCAGGACTCCCCTGTAAAGATCACGGCCTAGGAGGCCCTATGGGGAAGTTCTACCCTCTCCTGTAGGGTCACACTATGAGTAAATGGACTTCAGGGCAATGGAGGTTTTGTTGCTGTTATTTTTAAATACAGAATTCAAGAAGCCCTAGTGGCAGAGTAGGGTAAGCACTAGAAACCCTAAGGTGCAGCTGGACCCTGTGCTATGGGATCACAATGAGTCTGAAAGGACGTGATGGCAGTGGGTTTAGTTGATATAGGATTCTGCCTGTCTTTAGTTCTCATTCTGTACTAGAAGACTCCCTTCAGCTTTGGACATGCCTTACAGACTTTAAAAATCCTCAAAACAACACATTTTCTTCAACATGTAGGCATTCAAAGCATCTTCACTGGTTCTTCAAATTAGTATAATACCTAAGCAAGCAAACTTGAGAGAAAAAAAATGTTTTATTTAAAATATAATGCTAATTTGTCCAAATTAACAGATGTGCCTAATCAAAAGCATTTATCAAGTATTTGATAGTGAAGCACTGTTTTTATAAATGTGGTAGTACATAAAAAGGTATTAATTATAAGGTGAGCCCTGGTGTGGTACTGTAGGATAATCACTGGACTGGTAACTACAAAGTTGGTAGTTCAAACCCAGCAGCCACTCTTGGAAACCCTACACAAGGTCACTATGAGTCGGAATTGACTCGACAACACACAGCACCTAGAAGATAGAAGCATTACATACAAAAGAATGAGAGAAGACATTAATAAAGAAATAGATTATGCAATCTTAGGAACTACAAAAATTATGCAATAAACAAGAAAACACACAATCATTTCAGAAAAAAATCGCTTAAAGACAAAATGAAATGCAACTGAAAAAGAAACACATGACTCATTAGAGACTATGGGGTAGCGTGAGGTTAAAGTCTAACAGAAGGAACAAGAATCCTGCAATGACCCTCCATCTGCAAAATACTTGTTTTAAGTCTGAAGCCCTTCAGCCTTCATAGAAAGATATAAAAGATTCTTTCATAATGAAACAAAAGGAACATGTATCGGAGAAGCTATACATCTAGGTTATGAAACGTGATACCATCTGGTGGTAGCAAGTGAAAACTGCAATTTAAAACACCCAACACAGAGAGCTATATTGCTCTACAGTTACCATTTGTTTAAATCATTAGGTTATATAAAAAGGAAATTAGAGGTCCCTGACTTTTTCCATTTAGAAATGAAACGGTTTTTCATTGTTGCTTACTTACAAAGTAACAGGAGTATTTTCCCATGATCTTTCTGCTTCCAGTTTATCTACTGAGCAAGGACTGCCATCATTTTTCAGAGAGCTTGGTAATTCTTCAGGGGAGTTCTCTAGATTTCTCTTGGCTTTCAGGATAAGTAATTCGATTTTGTCATCTAATTTAAAAAAGATATATGAACTCTTTAGTAAAAAATGCAAAGCACTAGAAAATTCCAAACAACAATTCATATCATTTAGAATGCACGCATATCTACAAGAGCAACCAATGTTTAAAGTGTGACGTTGAAACAGAGAAAAGGGGGGTGACCAAACACTTCATGAACAGACACCATTAAGATTTAAGAGTGAAACATAAAAAGCTCCTAGATGTGAGGTCCAATTTACATTTCACTTGGTTCTGTAAAAAAGAAAGGATTACCACTGAATGGCTTTTGGGATTGTCCTGGAAGAAGTAGATTCTCATACTGACACTGGCTACATTCAAAACCACATTTGTACTTGTTAACTAATCCTTTTTCATCCTGCAAGGAATCGAAAAAGTTTGAGTGTTCAAAAGAGTATTCAAAACAGTCTAACTTATTGGTAAGGCGAGAAGTTCTTTGTGCCTGATAGCTATGTTTAGGGGAACACTGATCTTCTTGAAGTATTTTAGAGGTCCTTTGACTGTTTGGACCAGGCAATAAGTCTTGACTGTGGAGCCAGACAGGGTATTTGAAATCAGGTATACTGGTTATCCCTGAAACATTAAGATCAGATTTCTGGCTAGTAAGCCATCTTGGATAATTCTTTTCAAGATTGTGCTCTGAGCTGTCCTTGGAAGATAACTTCTTGGGAAAACATAACGATGATGCAGAAATGCATTTTTTTGTCTTATTCACAATTTTGTGATTTTTCAGTCTCACGCGTTGCTTTCCATTTATATTTGTGTACATAACAGGAGTAACTAAGTTATCCTTGCCCATGGGAAAGAAGGATTCTTGCAAATTTGGATTCTTTTCAAGGTCCGATGAACATAGTCTTCCTAAGCATTTCTTGTTCTTCCTATTAGTTTGGTGAGCTGGTCCAATGTGAGTGGAAGAAGGTAATGCTCCGTCTGCTGGAAGCGCTAACAGATCATCAGTCGTCAAGCTAATGGAGTCCGTGTCATTAACAGTCTCTTTTCTGTAGGATAACAAGGACTGTGAGCTCTTCTTCTGATCAACATTTCCCAAAGCTGAAAAGCAAAACACAGGTCTGTTTATCTCCCTATAGTATGTACAAACAATTTATATTAACAGGACTTGAGAATTAAAATTTTGAAATTATTTTTAAATTTTTTGTCACTTTCTTATCCTTACTAAAACATTGACTAAAAGTAAAATTTAAGTCAATAAAATAGGATAGTTTTTTTCTCTTGGTCTATTTTACTTCCACCCTTTTTTCTCCAGTCTCCTGAATTTTCCTTTGTTCTCTAGTTTATTCACACTTCAACTTTTTCATCTATACATACCCAATGGATGAATACAATCACATTAATATTGATCACTCAAGATTGTCTGTAGCATAAAAATATATGATTAAATATACTGGGAATATTGTGCCCACATCCCTCTAAGAATCTAAAGTAAACGTTTTCCATTTCTGACCTACTCTGGAAAAACTCAGAAAAGAGCTACTTTTTTGTTCATCCAAGATGCATTTCCCAAACTTGTCACCATGGAAAGCTTATCAAGGAAAAACTCTTAGTCTTTTTTAAACATTAGTGTTCTATAGAAGACAGATTAGAAACACCAACATAGCACTATCTCACAAAGAAATTAAGTACAAACTAGGACAGATGGAGACTTATTCAAAGTCCTTAAGGTAAAGAAAACTAGAAGTTGATAGATTTTATTGAAGAAGACAAGACTATCATGAGGGCTTATTAGGAAGAAGTTTGAAGAAAACCAAAAACAGCATTGATGAGTACAAGGCTGGGAAGCTGGGACAAGGAATTTTTCCATCACAACAATGCACCTATTCTTTCTACAAGGATAGCAAAGGGCTGTCCTATGAGAATACCGTTGGCAAGCCTTACTCCATCTACCTACAGCCATGATATTGCCTCACTCAGACTTCTTTTTATTTCTAAAACAAAAAACAGTTAAAAGGAACATAATTTGAGTTCCCTAAGGATGCTAAGGAGTCCTGGTGTGGTGCTGTGGGTTAATGTGCCAGACTGCAAAGCCGTTTGAACTGCAAGGTTGCCGGTTCAAGCTCACCAGTTGCTCCTTGGAAACCCTATACAGGGTCGCTATGGGTTGAAATCAATTCGACAGCACTTAACAACAACAAGGATGCTAAAACTGTCATTTTGAAGTGATATAAATTGAAGAGCACAGAATTCTTCAGAGACAAGTAAGATAGACAGAAACACTGCCTTCAGAAGTGTGTACACATAGATGGAAGATACACTGAGAAACAATCACTTCACCTTTTGGTATTTTTGTTTAATAAAGGTTTCTATAAATTTTTAGCAGTACTTTTTTACTTACCTTCATACAAAACCATCTCCATCCCCAATTTTATAAGACTCATTTTATCCAAAATGAACAACAAAAAAGTCTAATTTTCCAATGCTATAGCACATTTTTAAAAGGTCTCAAATTATTGGGCATGTTGAAAATATAAATAAAAGCATACCATTATTTTCACAAATATATGTGGAGAATTTTGACACATTAGCAGCACGCTTGCCAGTGTTAATCTTTCCAGTGCTTGGATACATTTGGCTTAGATCAAAGTCATCGATATAGGCCTGCAGAGCCTGCGAAGCAGAGTTGTATAGTTTATCCTTATACTGAAAGGATCCATCAGAACTAGACAAGCTACTGCCACTCAGGCTGCAGCTTGCTAGGAGAGAAGACACTGAAGATTCTCGAGAACAAGCTCTGTGTTTTACACTTGATTTTGCCATGGCTTCTTCAAAATGGGTTATTTCTATCCATTTCTCCTAAAAAAAACTGCAAAACAAAAGCAAAAGGTTAATGTCCCAGTTAACAAGAATGGCCGATAAAACCCCAAAGCCAAATCCATTCCAGCTGACAGCGGCACTCCTGGACAGGGTAGACCTGCCTCAGGAAGGGTTCCCAAGGCTGAAATCTTGCAGATGAATACCTTTCTCCCACCAGGGCGCTGGAATGATGGCCATATACAGAGAAATTACTAAACATATAATTTTGTGTAATTTCCTTTAAAGACTAAAATCCATTCTTTAGAAATACTTTTCAGTTTATTTTTTATTTTCTATCATTTTAACTCATTAGTGGTTTAGCAAACATTGTTTGAGTACTATGTATCTGGAAGAATGTATATAGCAATTACCTGAGAATATTTATGAAAAGTACCAAGGAAGAAGCACTCACTATTTTTTAAAGTCCTAAAACTAGAGTTGAAGTCTCTTTCTTACAGTGATATATTTTATGACATCACAATACTTAACATTCCCCGGAATGGAATATTTTTCATTCTTGAGACTTCCACCATGCACTGCACATAATAGGTGCTCAAAACATTTGTTTGATGTGTCAAATGACTATTGGAAAAAAGAAACAATGGAGAAGAATCTCCACTTTCACTGTTGCAAATGTTACTGTGGAATTAATTACAAGTAGTCCTCGATTTACAACCAGGTTCCCTTCTGACAGCTCCACTGTATACTGGTTCTGAATTAAGTTGATTCTGACATCAAGTCAAGTGTCTTTTTGGTTTTCATTATTGCCTTTCGTTACCAGTATCTTTATAAAATTGATCTTTTTCTTTGGTGGTTGGAAACATAACCTATAAACATCTACAAGTGAACATCTAAGAGTGGAAGCAAAATACGGATGCAACATTGGATCTAGTACATAGAATTAATGACAAGGTTTACAAAGAAAAAAAAGGACGGTCGCTAAGTTTGGTTCATAATTAACTCAAATGCATCACAGAGGATTACTTGTAGAGTTAATCCTCCATACATAAAAAGAGAAAAAAAATCTAAAGAACAAAATAATTCATATTTTTGAAAAAATAAACTACAAGTCTTACTGCAGAATAAACTAATAAATAGTATGCCACTTTCCTAAAATAAGATTGTTAATAACCATTTCTTAGCCTTATTTCGGTGTCACCCTCATTATTTTAATTCTTACAGTAAAGACATTCAGCCCAACTCTCTTTTAAAAGTCGTTTGAAACAACCCACCCACGCCACAGAAGAAAGATCTGGCAATTTGCTTCCAGAAATATTAAGAGCCAAATAGTTTAGAAATTAACAAAATATATTCATCTTACTACTTTTCCATTTTTAAAATAAACAAAATCCCTGTCTACCTCACACAGCAATTCCCACTGCCATTGAGTGGTTCCCTCCTCATAGCGACGCAATAGGACACAGGAGAACTGCTTTGTTCCCAAGGCTGCAAATCTTTAGGGAACAGCCAGCCTCCTTTCTCCCTCCAGGGATTGGTGGGTTCAAGCTGCAAACCTTTCTGTTCATAGCTCAATGCTTAACTCACTGTGCCACTAGGGTCCTTCCTACAATCATGTTGTTGTTAATGCCATGGGCTTGGTTTCAGCCCATAGTGAGGCTACAAATCTTCGTGGGGAAACAGAAAGCTTCTTTCTCCCAAGGTGGCTGGTGGGCTGAACTGCTGACCTTGTAGTTTGCAGTCCAGTGTTTATCCTACAGAGTCACCATGCTCTCCTGATTGTTGTTGTTAAGTGCCGTTGAGTCGGTTCCGACCCATAGCGACCCTGTACAGGGTTTCCGAGGGTGTAAAATCATTACGGGAGTAGAAAGCCTCATCTTTCTCCCGCGGAGCAGCTGGTAGTTTCGAACCGCTGACCTTAAGGTTCGCAGCCCGATTCGTAACCACTACGCTACCAGAGCTCCTTATGCTCTTGTAAAATGAAGTAATTAAGACTTTCTGTAATAAAAATGAGATAAAGTTAACAATTTTACTTATTAAAAATAAAACCTAAGAATTTTCTGTACTATAATGGTTACGAATCGGGCTGCGAGCTACAAGGTCAGCAGTTCGAAACTACCAGCTGTTCCGAGGCAGAAAGATGAGGCTTTCTGCTCCCGTAAAGATTTACAGCCTCGGAAACCCTGTACAGGGTCACTATGAGTCAGAACCGAATCCACAGCACATAACAACATCATAGATATCTTGGACAAAGGACATGTTATAATGTAAAGTTAACACATCTAATTTTGGCTATAATTTTGGAAATATTGGTTATAAAAACTTTGAGTCATATTTTAATAATTGTCAAATTTGACTTTAAGTTTGAAAAGTTCTCCAATTAAATGAGAGTAAACATCATTCTGTCTCAGTTTAGAACATGCACCTGCCTGTGCAAGAAATCTGACAGTTGTCATGAGCACAGAACATAAAATAACTTATTTAGCCTTTTTTTGGAGACCTGGTGTGGCGCTATTGGATCAGCACTGGGCTGTTAACCACAAAGTTGGTGGTTCAAACCCACCTGCTGCTCCTCGGAAACGCTATGAGTCAGAACTGTCTATGGCACTTAGCAACGGCCTCTTCTTTGGTTCCTTTGACGTTAAGTACATCGAGTCAGTTCGACTCATAGCGACCCTGGAAAGGGTTTCCGTGGAGCGGCTGGTAGGTTTGAACCGCCGATCTTGTGGCTAACACCGACATTGCGGTCCTGCGCTTATCCCACTGCGCCACACCAGGTATTTACACGGCCAATCAAGTATCTCACAGGAAATCATCAACTGTTCAGTAATCATTTACTCTGCAGCAAAACCACAGGAGTCAAGTTGCTCCGGGTTCAAATCCCCTGCCTGCCGCCATCCCGTCCCACGCGGACAGATACCCTCCGCGTAGTTCCTTTCCGCCCAGAAACCATTTATTAAACAGACCGGCAGGTGACATCCTGACACAAAGCCCCTTCCCTCCATCATCAATGTGTCGTCCTGTCCCGGAACCCTCCTGGGCCCACGCAGCCTTTCCTCTAAATTTCGGTCCGGTCCACCAAGGAGTGTGACTCACGTCCTCCCTCCGTGACACCCGTCCCCGAGTTGTCACAGAATGGATCACCCCTAGACCGCTCCTTTCCGCCCTAACTCACCCACGACTACCCAAAATGAGACACAAATGTACACTTCCACAAGTCTCCGCCTCAGCCCAGGCCAGCCACCCGGCGGGAAACGCCATAAAGCCTACCCAGCCCCGCCTCCGCCTCCGCCTCCTCGCCGGCCCTCAAGCCGTCACAGCGGAGCGCGACGCCCGCGCTCACTTTCAAACTGACCCAACATGGCGCTGGCTGGCGGTGCGCATGCGCAGTAGTCGGGCGTGGGGAGGGGGCAGCCGGAGGAGGGGTTGCTGCGGGCGTTGAGTCGCAACCCCTTCTGGGGGTTGTAGTTTCTCCCTCCCCATCCCTCTGGGGCTGGGAGGCTCTGGGCCACAGCTCTTTCGCTGCCCCCCACGGCCTTTCTGCTTCTGCCACCACTACTCTCGGCCGCTCTGCGCAGGTGACCGGCTGAGCTTCCTTTGACCGGCTCCTGGGCCTTGTGAGGGGAGGGTTTAGGAAGGGGACTCGGGGACGTTGGTGGCTGCCGACCGAGAGCCACCCCCACAGCCTCAGTCCTTCCGAGTGATCCAGACTCCCCTCTTTCAGAGTACGCTACCCCAGAAAGAACAGCATCTCAGCTAGTGGAAAGCTGCCCCACACTCTTTTCCCTCGACCTGAGTGAGTGCCTTTCCCACCGCCTCTCTGCGCCCGGCCCCTCACAAGCAAGCAGATGCGGGATTGGAGGAGCAGGGATGGGGTTTACCAAACTCCGTGGGGATCCAGATTCCCGGGGAGGAATGAATGGCGGTTACCCAGCACGTATTGGGGACCCGGTCAGGCAGCCCAGAAAGTGGGAGATTATACAAACACATGTAAAGAACATGTGTGTGAACCTGTCTTCGAGGCTGGGACAGGATGTCAGGTGCGTAGAATCCAGTTTCAACCAAGTGATGTGTCAAAAAAAAAGATGCCATCTCAGTGTTGGTTTGTTTGTTTTCCACTGACCGAATCTATGAAGATACCCGTGGCCTTGACTGCATCTGACTATGAGTCCGCTCACCGGAAGTGGTATCATCAGGTAAAACGATTGTACCTTTGTTAGTTGCTGTCTCTTCTTTTCCACCATTTCCAGCCCAATAAAATTTATCTCCTCTTTTCTCTTAGCAAATGAGAAAGTCCAGGAGTTATCAAATTCAGTTTGGAAATTCAATTAAAACACAATGAGTGTGTTAAGTGCCAGTTATTTGCAATGAATAAGACAGTCCTCAGCCCAGGAACTTAGAGCATAGTGATGTGCTCCAATAATTTGGACAATTTTAGGACATTCGTTATCAAACAGGTTGCTGATAGAAAATTAAAAAACTAGTTCAAGTTAGGTCAAACCCAGGTCCGGGACCAGCCAAGGATAGCTGTGTGACATATATCTAAAGTGTTCATGGTGTGAGCTTTAAAAACTAGATCTTTATCTACATTCCATTTAAATGTCTTTTTAAATTTTTCATTCTTTATGATCATTTCTTAAAGATTTTTTTCATAATCAATATCTTTCAAATTTATCCTATTATATTGCTTTTTTCTTCTGTCATGGAGCATATGTTTCCTACTGAGGCTAGAAAGGCTATAAAGTGTAAATAAATGTAAAGGAAACTATCAAATAGATGGACCCAATTCATGGATCAGAGTAATCCTATTTCCACTTTGTTCCTTCACAGGTTAAAAGATATGGAGATCTACATGAGGACTCAGAGAGGACACCCACTAATTATAAATATTCTCAACTAGATTAGGAAAGGTAAACAGTCTACTAAAGAAGAGAAAGTTAATGATTTACTAAAACTTTTCAAACATACAAAATGGTAACTACCTATTGTGGCTTGTGGGAGAACTAAACAAAAAAGAAAATAGATTTACAATCTGACCTAAAGAGCTGTAGCTGTAACTAAGGAAGAATAGTTGTATTAAATTCTAAAATGGTTTATTGAAGTGTTTTAAGGAGGCAGCTCTTTGGAGAGATTTATAAAGGATGGATGTAAATATGGCCATTTTAAGATCTAACCTTTTTGATCACCCATAATTGGGCCCACATTTCTGAATCTTTTTTTACACTCACTTAATCTCTACAACAAGGAAACTTAGTGGTGTTATGTGCTAGGCAGTGGGCTACTAACTGCAAGGTCGATGGTTCAAACCCACTAGCCACTCCCAGGGAGACTAATGAGGCAATCTGCTCCCATCAAGATTGACAGTCTCTGAAGCCAACCTTTGAATTTGAATTGGAAACCCCATTGGAATCAACTCAATGGCCATAGATTTGGGGGAAGGATTTAACCCTTCTGACAACTTGATATAAATAGCACATCATGCTGTGGGGCTAATGCACTGGACTGCAAAGTCATTTGAATCGCAAGGTGGGCGGTTTAAGCTCACCAGTCACTCCTTGGAAATCCTATACAGGGTCACTATTGGTCAGAACGGACTCGATGGCACTTAACAACAATCCCCATTCTATAGATGTAGAAATTGAAGCTCAGAGTTTATGCATTTTAGTGAAGGCTCCATGGTGGTGCAGTGGGTTAAGTGTTGGACTGCTAACCACAAGGTCAAGGTTCAAACCCACCAGCCACTTAGGGGAGAAAGATGCCTGCTTCAGAAAAGATTGGTTTTGTTGTTGTTAAGTGGTGTCAAGTCGGTTCCGACTCACAGTGACCCTTTATAGGGTATGAACCACTGGCTTTGCGGTTCCACACCAGGACTCTGAATAGATTGGTGGTGGTGGTGGTTATGTGCCGTGGCTCTGACTCATAGCGACCCTGTACAGGGTTTCCGAGGAAACCCTTATGGGACAGTTCTACTCTGTCCTATGTTGTTGTTAAGTGCTGTTGAGTTGGTGCTAACTCACAGTAACCCTTTAGGGAGTCCTGGTGTGGTGATGTGGGTTAATGCGCCAGACTGCAAAGCCGTTTGAACTGCAAGGTCAGCGGTTCAAGCTCACCAGCTGCTCCTCGGAAACCCTATACAGGGTGGCTATGGGTCGGAATCGACTGGATGGCACTTAACAACCAGGAACAGCTGGTGAGTTTGAACCCTTGACCTTGTGGTTCAAACTGACCAGTGCTTCTCCTACAGCACCGCTGTGCCGTATGGGACTGCTCTCGGTGGCATTGACTCTGATGTCATTGAGCACTGGCCCTGGTCGTTAATAGCCATGGGGGAATTGGAATCCCGCTCTTTTTTCGTCACATTCAGAACAGAAGCAGAACCCTTCTGCTTTTTAAAAAAAAAAAAAAAACTAGTATTAAAAAAACTCAAATGTTTTTGTAATAACTACCACAGTACCTAATCCTGTGTAAGAGTTCAGCTCAAAAAAAAAAAAAAAAAGAAAGAAACAAAAACCAGTTGTCAGGTCGAGTCCTGTGCTTTCAATAGAATTGACTTGAACTTGCTCCTCTCTGAGAAGTGGCATTTAAGCAAAATACCAATTAAAAAGAGTCAATTATGTGAACATATTGGGAAAGAGTGTTCCAAATACAAAGACGCTGAGGTAGGAAACTGCTCAGTTGTATGTGAGGAGTCCATGTGATTGGAGCTAACTGGGTGAGAAGAGAGGAAGGCGGTGCTTTTGGAAAGGAAGCCAGGGGCCAGATCTGATACTCCTGAAAAGATTGCAGTGATTACAGGAGAAAAGAGGCATAATTAAGTTGTCAAAGATAATGATTGTGGAATAACTTCTGGTGTGGCACTGTAGAATAAGCACTGGACTGATAAACACAAGGTCAGCAGTTCAAACCCAATAGGCACTCCTCAGAAACCCTCGTTACAAGTGGGAATCAACTCCATGGCACCTAACAACAACAATAATTACATGTGCTATAGGATAAGCAGTGAACTGCAAACCATAAGATCAGCTGCTCCTCATAAGAAAAATGAGGCTTTCAGCCTCCATAAAGACTTACAGCCTTGGACATCCTATATGGGGTCACCATGAGTCCGAACTGACTGGACAGCACCCAACATGGGTAGGACAGTGGAGTGCATTATCTCCTTTACTCCTCACACTAATTGCATAAGGCAGGTATTTTACCAGTTTACAACATGAGGACAAGAGGAACTCAGAAATGGTAAGCAACTTGCTTTCCACAGTAGATAAAGTGGCAGAGCCCAGGTCTCTGGTGTCTCAAGTCTGTGCTCTCTCCACTAGACCACAGTTCCGCATTTGAAAGACTGTAAGGCTCTCCTTCATACATGCATCCCTTCAATAAATAATGGTTACCCAGGGAGTACTGGTGTGGTTCTGTAGGAGCACTGGACTGCTAACTGCAAGGCCCACTCTTCAAACCCACCAACCATTCCTTGGAAATCCTAAACATGGTCGCTGTGAATCAAAACTGACTTGACAGCACTTAACAACAGCAATTACTATGTGCCATCCTATAGAAATAGTATTAATAGTATGAGAATGGGATATGGCTTGGTATCATTTCTTTTCATAAGATTACACTCTTATCAGTCATTTGCTTTTAAAACTTTGCAGGTAGATGGACTATAAAGCAATTGCCCAGCAAACTGCTCAAGAAGTTTTAGGTTACAGTGAAGATACAACAGGCTGGAAAGTGGTGAAAACTTCAGTAAGAAAACTAATAGATTATCAGAGTTTTTTAATGAAATTGGTTCATTATAAAAACTTAAAAACATTTTTTTTCTTTTCCCAGCCATACCCTAGAATATGTATTGTTCTTTTGCTTTTGTTTGTTTCATTTTCATTTTTTCTGTATCTCACAGCTAATTTATTTGTGGGTTTTTATTCCCCTTTGAGAAAAAGATAACCATTTCCAGCAAGGCATCTAAAAAATTCAATGGAAATATGTGAGTACAATTTCCTATTTACAAGGATTGCTTTTAAAATTCAACACTGCCTCATTGACTCTAGCAAATTGATAATGATCAGGAAATAGACGTGAACTATAAAGTCATTAGATTGAAATGTAATATTAATGAAAAAAGAATTATGCTTTTTAATCGTTTATTTTCAAACATGAAGATAATCAGGAAAAACAAAATTCTTCCTGTCAAATAGTTCAGTAAGATAGTTCAATAAGTATGTTGTTAGGTAGTTCATATAGGAACACAGCAGCAACAAAAATTAATATTTTTGAAAAACAATGAAATGTAAAAAGAATTACTGTAAAAAGCATATGGGTATTTTCTTGCTAATGTTATGTTTTTATTGGCCTTCAAACTCTTCATCTTTTCATTAAATGAATCACTAAAAAGTAAAGTTTATTTCCTCACTTAATTTCTTTTGCTGTTTTTCTGTAAGCTGCTTTCAAAGGACAGTTTGAAGATTTCAAGTACAAGTACAAGTACACTTAGGGAATTGTGCTGATCTCTTCTAACCTTGTTTTTTAGAATTGTTCATTTATTGCTCATGCTGTCACATTACTGACATCAGATAACCTTCTGTTATTTAGCAGTTCGTTATTGAGCAAGCTTGTTAAATTCCTTTTCTTGTTGGAGTCTGATATTCTTTCAACTCACTCATTTTGTGGTTCTTGCTCTTTTTTGCATCTGACTTGAATTTACTTGCATGTTAAGAAGTTCTGATAGCATCGTGGCGTACAAGTCAGGCGCTAACCTCAGTATCAGCAGTATGAAACTACCAACCACTCCACTGGAGAAAAAAATGAGGCTTTTTCAGTCCTGTAAAGATTGACAGCCTCAGAAACCCTATCCGTGGTCCCTATGAGTCAGAGCTGACTCCACTGCACACCACCACCACCACCACCTTGTACGTTAATTCCGTTTTTGACTGTAGGATAAAGCAGCTGGTCTGCTTTCTCACTTTCATTTTAACAGTTAGAGAGATGATCTCTACCTTTGTTATCTAAACAGGTCCCTGGGTGGCACAATTTGCACTAACTACTAATTGAAAACTTGGTGCTTCAGAATAAAGGCCTGGCAATCTGTTGCCATACAGATTACAGCCATGCAAACCGTGTGACGCAGTTCTTCCCCGCACCACATGAGTCAGGGCTCAGACTTCATTTTCATTAAATAATTTTCTGCTAAAATAATCTTAATGCAGGCTTCAATACACTATCTTAATACTACCGATGGATAACCAAACCCTCACAGATCTAAGTTACTTGGCCAAATTGTTGATCTTAAACTAAAACTGAGACTAATTCAAACTATGGCCTAAGGGTCAAATCCAGCTCACTGTCTACATCTGTCCAGCCTGCAAGCGAAGCATGGCTTCTATATATTTTTAATGGCTGGAACAAAATCAAAACAAAAATATTTCATATGAGAACTATATGACAATGATATGAAATTCAGTGCCCAGAAATAGTTTTACTGGAACACAGCCATGCTCATTAACTTACACTCCGTTTAGAACAGGTCGCCTCTGCCCCAGCTGATTTGATTCACTGCAGTGGAAGCCTTGTGGCTGCAAGGCCTAAATTATTGACTCTCTGGCCCTCTATCAAAAAGTTTGCCAATGTATACTCTAGCCCACATTATATTCTTCAATTAAGAGTTAGTGCCATAAGGTATAATGCAACTATGTAAACTTCTTATCCATTACTGTTGGTTTATGACCCACACAGCAGCTAAAGGTCATTAGATACATTTTAGAATGGGCACAAATAAAGTGAAAGCAGTTATTTTAAAACAGGCAACTAAAGGAATGCAATTTATAGCTATGTAGGAAAAAAAGAATTTTGAAATAATGAATGCATATTGATTATTGCAAGGAGCTCTGGTAGCATAGTGGTTACGAATCGGGCTGCGAACCTTAAGGTCAGTGGTTCGAAACTACCAGCCACTCCATGGGAGAAAGATAAGGCTGTCTACTCCCGTAAAGATTTACACCCTCGGAAACCCTGTACAGGGTCGCTATGGGTCGGAACCGACTCGATGGCACATAACAACAACAACAATTGATTATTGCAATATATATTTTTTAAAACCTAGCTTTTCCCAACTACATATTAGTCTACTGACATGCTGATATTACCATGAAGAATTTTTACTGTTATTTGCTAAAATAGCATAACACTATACTTTGATAGCATTATGTTTTCAAAGTAGTTTACGTGTTAAATTTTGAATCTTCTCTGTTTTACTAACTATAGCTATCGTGTTGAAGGGATTATTCCACAAACAACAAGTAAACTATCTGAATTTCTCTACCTACCTGATCACAGAGTTACATGGGATAAATCATTGCAAGTCTTCAGTCTGATAAAGAAGATTGATTCGGTAATTGGTTGCTTAATATTGGACTTTTACTGTATTAGTGTACTTTTGGTTGTCTGATATCATAACGATTTGAATTTATTAAACCTATGTTACAGACACTTAGGATTTTATAGATATAAACTGATTTTAAATCTTTATTAAAGCCTTAATGCTCCCCTCTTTTATTAATCCAGGGCTCAGGTCCAGTTAGCTTATTTTGTTTGTAAATGCATACCACTTTCTGAATCTAGTCTGCTGTTTTGGAGATATGTGCTTTTGTTATGAAGGGATTTAGCTCATGGTTTTAATAATAAAAAAAAATAGAGTAAGCACTTCATTAGACTTATCATAAGATAGCAGGAACATTTCAGATATATCTTGTGGTGACTTAAGAAAAGACAGCAAATAGTTTGGGTTTTGTTTTCTAAAGAGTAAAGTATAAAGTAACATCATGCAGATTTTCCGTTTTAAAAGCACTTTAACACATAATATCAGCTTAATAGATCGACATGAAGAGAGAAAAGGAAACAAAAGCGAAAAAAAATGCAAGTACAGGTCTTCGGAGTAGAAAGCTGAAGATACAGAGAGAGGAGAGGAAAGAAAGGAGAATGAGAGGCAACAACAGTTTTGTTGTTGTTGTTGTTACTGTCGAGTTGATGCTGACTCGTAGTGATCCTGTATAGAGTTTCCAAGACAAGACTGGTGGATTTGAACCGCTGACCTGTGGTTAGCAGTCCAGTGCTTATCCTACAGTGTCACACCAGGATTCCAAAGGACAGTGTGAAAGGGGAGAAGGAACAAAACGAAAGCTCAGTATAATGTAAGGGTTGAGTGAAAGCCCAGGAGGAGGGCAACAGTGAAATGAGAGAGGGCCGATACTCCATGGAGAAGAGCGCACAACATAGACCACCACTGTAAAAACACCATCACTGGCTTGGGCCCCATAATGCTCATCTCTAAATGAGCAGTGAAACCCTTCTCCATTCTGGTTAGTGCTTTTGTGGTTTTTGCATATTTGTGTGCCCTCTTGCCAATCTGCTTGTGAGTATCGTGACTTTGTTCCCAACAACCCCTCCCACATAGACAGATGTTTAAGTCTTTTTGAGCAATTTATTCATTCCACGGATACTTTTTTAGCATCGATTTGAGCTACATACTGCTGTTCCAGGCAAGGTCAGCAGTTCAAACCCACCAGCTGCTCCTCGGAAACTCTACACAGAGTGGCTATGAGTCAGAACCAACTCGAAGGCACTTAACATCAATTGTTCCAGGCACTGTGGATACATAAGACAGAAAATGCCCCAGCTTTCACAGAACTTATATTCTATTCAGAAGTAAACAATAAAACCAACATAATGTCAGACAGTGATAACCATTAGGAAGGCTGGGAGTGGTCCGAATGTTAAGTATTCTGAAGGATAATCAAATAGGCAATGAGCAGGAGGAACTACTATAGAAGAGGGTAATCAGGGAAGTCCTCTCTGATGAGGAGCAGGTGAGTAGAAGCCTGACGGCAACATGGAGGCGATGGAAACTGACATGGAAGGAGGAGAGTGTAGCAGGCAGAAGGGAAAGCAACTGCCAAGGCCTTAAGGCTGGAAAGAGTTTGGTAATGTTTAATGAATAGAAAAGCATGTATAGGGCAAGGGAAAGAATGACAGGAGATGAAACTGAAGTTAGAATGGGATATGATGCTTTACGAGCCGCAGAGGTCATGAAAAGAAATAAGTCTATGTTCAGTGGAAAGCCACTTGGAGAGTTTTTTTAAAAGACTGATGTGATTTCTACTTTTAAGGTAAAAAAGTGGAATGGAAATGGATTATAAGAAAGCAACAGTGCAAACAACAAGATCAGTTAAGAGGCCATGATAGAAATCCAAGCGAGAAATGGTGGTGACTTTGGGTTAGGATTGAAAGGTTTTAGTGATACAACCAACAGAACTCACTGGTGGAGGGAAAGAGAAGAGCTAAAGAAGCAGCCTCCAAAAGTAGACTGTGGAGCTGGTTACAAAACTAAAGAAATCTACTTTTGTACACTCACTGAATGGTACACTTAACATTGATGAAATCATGGTATGTAAATTGTATATCAGTAAAGCTGTTTTTAATAAAGAGAGTCCTAGGGTTTTGGCACCACCACCCACCCATCTGTCATATGTCATGCTGTGGTGGCGTGAAGGTTGCTATGATGGTAGAAGCTAGGCCGCAGGTATTTTAAATATCAGTACGGTCACCCAGGGTGAACGGGTTTCCGCAGAGCTTCTGGTCTAAGACAATCAAGGAAGAAGGAAGAGGCAGACCACTTCTGAAAAATTAGCCACTGAAAACCTTATGAATATGTAGAACATTGATACAGTGCTGGAGGATGAACCCCTCAGGTTGGAAGGCACTCAAAATACGACTCTGGGAAAGAAGTACCTTCTCAGAGCAGAGTCAACCTAATGATATATGTGAAGCAAAGCTTTCGGTACCTTCATTTGCTGATGGGGCATGACACAAAATTAGAAGAAACATCTGTAAACATCTGTTCATGATTAGAACATGGAATGTACAAAGTATGAATCTAGGAAAACTGAAAGTTATCAAAAATGAAATGAAACATATAAAGATTGATAACCCAGGCATTAGTGAGCTGAAAAGAGTTCCTATTGAATTCTCTACACTTGCAGTTGAAGATCTAATCCTCCTTTAACACTGAAAATGCAAACTGACCTGATGATAAGGTCTTAAACCTTCAAAGTCCTGCTTTTTCCAAGTAGAGGGCAACCTTGTATGATACAGTTCTTTGGGGATTAAAACAAAAAAATTAAAATAATTGTTGCAATCTTTATGTTTTGATTTGTTGCAGGATACAATGATATGCCATACTATTACACAAAGCTTTGCCCTGGGCTCAATTTCTCCCCGAGACTTTATTGACTTAGTACACATCAAGCACTACGAAGGGAATATAGTGATTATCAGTTGTAAGTTGAAACATTTTGAAATTACTATGTCATTAATAATTTTTCCTTGAACTCATATTTTCACTGGGCTTCTGGTGTGGCGTTGCCAGTTAATACGGTAACTGGTGTTGCCAGTTAATACTGCAACATCAGTTTGGGCTGTTAAGGCCGGCAGTTCTAACTCACCAGCTGCTCCTTGGAAACCCTGTACAGGGTCGCTATGAGTCAGATCCCGACTCGATGGCACTTAGAAAAACAGAAAATATTTTCATTTATTTCCCTTGTTTTTACTTACTCAATGGGACCAATAAAGTTCATGTGTCATGTAGACCAGTCTGATGTTATAGGCACCTTCAGCAGTATCGATTACATCATCCTCACCAGACGACGGCACCTCCTGACTTTGTGGAGCGCTTTCAAACCCTGCAGTACTGAGTTTATAGATGTATACTTGTAAGCTGAGATTTCAAGGTTGTTGCTAGTTAAATGCTGTCAAGTCAGATCTGACTCATTGCAACCCTGTGCAGGGTTTCCAAAGAGCAGCTGGTAGGTTTGAACCACTGACCTTGTGGATAGCAGTCCAAGATATACATTCTAAATAACAAAGAAACAAAACTAAGTGTTGAATATATAATTTTAAATAAAATTTATATATAATATATAATTTTATATTTGAAATGCTTTGAATGGGCATATCCAGTCACTACTGGCAAGATTTGCCCTAGTTGGGTCTTGATATAATATGCTCATGGTATTTTCTTTAAAAATTGAGGTTCTGATATAGTCCTAGTCTTCCCTACAATGCATCACTCTGTAAAACATACAAATGCTTAACCATTTCCTAATTTGCATTATTCAAAACATACCATAAGAATCTTTGGACTCAGAGAACTTAAAAGACCTCATGTTCAAGGGACTTCGGTCAGACAGATACATAATGCCGTATTTCTCATCCATGTTGTTGGTGTTAACTGCTGTCGAGTCAGTTCAACTCAGAGTGACCCTGTATAGGATTTCCGAAGAGTGACGGGTGGGTTTGAACTGCCAAGCTTGTGTTTAGCATTCTACTGCTTATCCTATGGTGCTACGCCAGAACTCCATAGTTCAATTTAATCATATCATTACTATCTGAGTTGCTTCCCCCTACTGTAAGTACTTGGGTGTGGTTCGTGGTTATGAACCACCAAGTCAGTTCCAACTCATATGGACCCTGTAAGTGTTTCCAAGGCTGTAAATCTTTACTGGAGCAGAAAACCTCATCTTCCTCTCTTGGAGAGCCTGGTAGATTCAGACTGCTGACCTTGCTGTTAGCAGCCCCGTCCATAATCCATTATGCTACCAGGCCTCCTTACTTAGAGGCAGGGGCAATTAATTTTGCTAACTTTTATTTTCCAGTGAAGTTTCTGGTCTCTGATATTCCTGTAGTGATCTTGCAGACCAGACTCATACCTTTCCTAAGACATTCAAACTCAGGTTAGCACCATTTGCAGCATACCGTTACGAGCTCATGGTCTTAACTTTCATATTTTTGGTTTAATTTTTTAAGTAAAACAATTATTCACTGTCTACAACACAAAATACATACAGAAGCTGTTATGTGCCAAATTATGAAAGTAGACTGTTTCTCTTATTGTTAGTAGTCAGAGAAGGTAAAAAAAATAACAGGGATAAAAATCACTGTAGAAGTAATCAGTCGCTTGGTCACAAACCACAACTGAATTTGCTCTAAGTAATTTCCTTTAAAGGAATCTTTGATGAACACTGAGTTTTCTTCTTAATGTTTCTTTTTTTCTCTGTACCTAACTACACATCTTACTATGCACCTTGCTTAAAAAAAATTTTTTTTTAATACACATTGCATGCAGTATCTTACTACTGAGGAAACTGAGGTTCCCAGAAATTAAGCAGTTAAGAAGACACATAGCTAATAAGTAGCTGACCCAGAATTAAAACTCACGCCTTTTTGATTCTCCAAAATCTGTACTAATTACCATACTATATGTTTCATGAAAAAGCCCAGACTGTCTGTGTAAATTAACACATTAAAAAAGAGTGACAAACATAATCTTCATTTTTAAATAAAGGGAAAAAAAAAGTGTTTCAATATCACCCCTGTTGAGCACCATGTTGTCATTACCAACATAACAAGCTCTGTTGAGATAGATGATGATGTAGGTCAACTGGTTGAAAATGGGGAAGTAATTGCACCATTTCGGGCTCTAAGCTGCCACTTCACAACATACTCCCCCAAGAATTGAGAGTTTATTTTGAAATCACAAGAAAAGCCATCTTATTTGACAAGAGCAGAATCCAGTTGCAAAGAAGGAACAAATAACTTTTTTTTTTTTTTTTTAGAAAGGGTGTGTGTATGAACATCATAAACTTAATAGTCAAATTACCTCCTCTACATTCACACAGCGTAGTGGTTACCAGTTGGGCTGCTAACCTCAAGGTCAGCAGTTTGAAACTACCAGCTGTTCTGCAGGAGAAAGAAGAGACTTTCTGCTCCCATAAAGATTTACAGCCTCGGAAACCCTGTGCAGGGTCGCTATGAGTCAGAGCCGACTCCACAGCACAGAGTCCCAAAACTCTACTGATATCTCACATTTTCAGGTTAGCTTAGAACTTTGACAGAAGGCAAGGGACAGGTCAGAGGAATGTAGAAGAGGTTAAACTATCTTGATAAAACTTACAAGTACTTTAAATATATTTTTTAAAACATAATTGATAAAAATCCACAATCCTACTGCTATCCTGATAGAAGTCTTCTTTATAATTCCTTCAAATCTCAGAGAGTAATTAAATGATGCTTGAACATTTTTCCTTCATAAAAAAAGGTAGCAGCATCTTTAGAAATACCAGCCAGCATTAAAAAGTATAAGAAGACAATAATGCCATGCTGGGATTTTTTCATTTTTAGCTCACTTGCACATTCGTATGCACAAACACATTGTTGCTGAGTTCTGTCCAGTCAGTTCCAACTCACAGTGGTACTGTATAGGGTTTCTGAGGCTGTAAATCTTTGCAGGAGCTGAAAACCTCACCTTCCTCCTACAGAGCAGCTGGTAAGCTAAAACCACCGGCCCTGTCGTTTGCAGTCCAGCGCTTATCCTACAGAGTCACTGAACTCCCCAAACATACATACATATACATGTATTAAACTAATGTTAATGTTGATAATAAATAAACTGAATAATAGATCATACCTTGTTTTAAAATATGCTACTGGAATTAGAGTTTTTCATCAACAGGTTTCATTTTAATTTTTTTGAATCACTTAGCTAATAGTGTGGATGTTCCAGAATATCCTCCATCTTCAAATTATATCCGTGGTCATAACCATCCTTGTGGCTATGTTTGTTCACCTCTGCGAGAGTAAGTGTTATTTGCATTTATTTTAATAGTTTTCTATTTCAGGTTTTTCATTTGTCCACTAAATGATTCTTGGTTCATCAATAGAAATACAAGTATATGCCAATATATTCTGTTGGGGGAGGGGAGGAGTTGTTCCTAAATGCAATTTTTTAAATATTTTAAATAATTGTTTATATATTAAATATAATCAGAATGGTTACTTCCCTATAAAGTATAATTTGAGGTTGTTGGTAATAATCTCTCTCTCATACACACACACACACACACACACACACACACACACACAATTTCTCCTTAGGTAAACTTTACTAATGATGTTTAATGATTCTCTGTTAAAGTCACTTCTATGAATTGAGGATTTTTTTCTGAATTAAAAAGAAGATTTCCCTGAAATTATAACACACACGTATCAGCGATTAACACTCTACCTTGCATAACTTCTCTCCAATCATCTGTCTGCTGAGAGCCATATTGAAAACCTAAGACATATTATCAGGAACAATGATATTCTCTAGTAAAAATTAGAAAAGGTTTTCTCTCAACTATGTGAAGCTCTAGTAAATTCACAGCGTGATTCAAGACCATATATACTGCTCTTAAGTATTCTGAATGTAGCCCATTTGAAGCACTTAGAGTTAACTTTGCATAGAGAATATAAAGAACTGCACATCCAAATTGCTGGTGGGAGCAGTGTCCTCATACCCAAGAAAAGGATTCTGTAAAACTGTGTTGCCCCATGTATTTTCAACTGAATGTTAAAATGTTTCATAAGTTTAAATTGATGAAAAGAGTGCAATTCTAACGTACTGTAAATATTGATTATTTTTTAAGATGGCGAGATGACATATATATATATATATATATATGTATATATCCAATAGAATCTAAATACCATAGCAACTTGCAACCAACCACTAATTATTTCAAAATGCATACAAACGGAATCAGAAAATTTCCAGCATTTGTTTCTTCCTTGAACACACTTCTATTCTTTATCCCTCACATTTGATTCTAACAGAATATATTTTATGCTTTCATGTCTTTTATTAGCCACCTATCATTCCCTGCAACAAAAATATGGATTTAACTTAGCATTTTTAACTTTTCTTTTCTGTGGACAGAATAGCTAAGTTAAAAAATACATAAGCCTGACAGATGAAACTATCATTACACAGTGATCAAAATAAAAAACACATATTAAGATTTTTGCTAAATAATTATTAAACATAAGAAGCAAACTTATGGGAAATACAGCTTTTATTATTAGCAAAACAAAGATGGCACTTACTATGTGTCAGACACTGTTATAAACAGTTTATATATATTGACTCATCTGAAACACACAATAACCCTTTGTTGTTGAAGTAGGTAGAATTGCTATCCACATTTTGCACTAAAACAAAAGGAAGCCTAGAGACCTTAATTAACCTGGTTGACATCACCCATAGGAATATCTAAGCTGGCCTTCAAATCAAGGCAGATCGGTTGCTGGGTTCATGCTTCTAATCATCACGCTCCTTTAACAGTGGCTGTATGTTACTTATTAATAAAGCAAGATAGTGTTCAGCATCAATATGTAGTCCTGCTTTTCATTTTTGTAGATAGAAACTGAGACATTTTCCTCAAATAGACAATGGCTTAAATGGAAGCAGAATAACTTCATGAGTATCACTCAACCCCTTGGACTTGTCCAGTGTTATATACCAAAAATTACACATTGGTCTATCATCCAAAAATATTTTTAATGACCTATCAGCTGACAACTCAGTGAGATGCTTCAATTTTGTTGAAACAAAGAGCTGAAAACATAGTACATAAAAGAATTCTGTTGTCCCCAGGCATCAGTTGTTCACTTTCTCAACGCACTTCCAACAGATCAAATTTTCTCTTTTGACATCTCCAAGATTTTTATATGCAAAGGTATAGCACTATAGTACTGTCAGGGACTAGGACAGAGAAAGAAAGGTGACTGTGAACAGGCAGGAGGACAGGAACCAACTTCGTCCCCTCAGAGCCTTATTCTCAGATCAGTGAAGATTTGAAAATGTGTGCCTTCAGAAGTATTCATCCATCCGTACCCCTTGAAAAGACTGTACCTGCTCCAATTGGGTTAGAGTATAAAATACTGCAATCTCCTAAGGCAACTTGGAATATTTCAAAATGTTCAGTGCACTAAATCTTTGACTTAGAGATGGTAAGTATTTACAGAAAATTAATATATTATAAAGACGATGCAGCCTGATTTATAGTAGCAAAAAGTGAGAACCAACGTAAATGACAGTCAATGAGGGGGTGATGAAGTAGAGTATGAAAGACTATATACAACCATAGAAAAACAAGCAAGTCACGTATCAACAAAAACGAAGTGTATGAAATGCTATTAAGAAAAAAGAAAACCAGTTTCATAAAAATGAATTATTGCTCTTGTTGTCAAGTGCCATAGAATAGGTTTGGACTCATAATGAGGGATTTCATGAAGCAGCTGGTGGTTTTGAAAAATGTATATGTGGATATGATGAGGTATATACACATATAGGAATCCTGGTGTGGTGCTGTGGGTTCATGCGCTGAACTGCAAAGTCCAACTTGATGGCATTAACAACAACAGCAACATACACATAAATGTACATAATGTATGCTATCTTTGGTGTCCTGGTCTGGCACTGTAGGATAAATACTGGACTGCTAACCACAGAGTCAGCAGTTCAAACCCACCAGTCACTCCTAGGAAACTATTCAGGTTGCTGTGCATTAAAATCAACTCTATTGCGTTTAACAACATAGTCTTTGGAGTTCTGGTGCAGTGCTGTAGATAAGCACTGGGAACTGCTAACCGCAAGGTGTGCTGTTCAAACCCACCAGCCACGCCTCAGAAACCCTACATAGGGTTGCTATGAGTCAGAACCAACTCAATGACAACAACAATCTTAAAATCTCTCTACCTTTTTCTTCCCTTCATTAACTATGTATTTACCCTTTGGTACATGGTTCAGACTCATCAGCCACTTCTTGAAAACCCTATACAGAGTTGCTATGAGTTGGAACCGACTCAATGGCACTTAGCAACAACATGCCCTATGAAGGGAAATCAATTGTGAAAACACAAGAATCCTGCTTCCTCTAGCCTTGTAAATTTCATAGGTAAACTTCAGAAATCTTTATCTTTTTTCAATTTCTTCCTTTGTTTGTTTCCAGGAACCCAGCACATTCTAAACTAGTGATGTTTGTCCAGACAGAACTGAGAGGAAAACTGTCGCCATCGGTAATTGAAGCAACCATGCCTTCTACCTTAATAAGTGTCATGTACAATGTGAAAGATGGAATAAAGGCACTCAGAAATACACCAGAATGTTCAGCCCATCAAAAGGCTCATGCATCATGCCTGAAGAAGAAATGAGGCCATTCTGCTAGAAAATCATGTGCACAGATTCCTTCCAAGTCAGTGTGCATAAATGCTGCTAAACTCTCCTAGGCAGGATTCTTACACAGATTATTGATGGTACTTTGTGAAACTGTGAACTCATGGTTGTACAAGATAACAGCAATAAATATAGTTTTTAATCTCAGATAAGAATGATGTTTAATAACAATTATACTGAATACATCTGTATGTTTTGCTTTTTTTCTTGACGACTCTCTGAATAAGATAAAGCAAATAGTCAGAAGTCAGTGTTAATTAACATCTTTAATTAAAGATCAAAGTACATTTTAAATCATTTTTCTCTTTACTTACTGCTTAGGTTGAGAGCTAAAGGAAACACAGACATAAAAATTGAAAGGAATTCAGCTGGAATACAGGACTAACGACATTTAGAATTTAAAATTAAGCAAGTCATGAATCAACTTCTGCATCTGGCCTAGATGTAATTGCTCCATTCCTCTTAACTCTGAAAATCTGCAGCCACACACAGCAAGTAACCACAGGGAGATCTAAAGCATAGGAAAGAAGGTGGCAGATTGTCTAGTGATCTTGTTACTTGAGGAACAACATAGAAGTGAATTCTCTGTGTTTTTTGATTGTCTCATACACCCTGGACAGAGCACTGCAGAAGGCTCTGTACCAAAACCATCGACAGATTCTGACAAAAAATATTCCCTCTGGCCATAAAAACCCACTGTGATGGTCGATTCTGGAGTCCTGGTGCGGTGCTGTGGGTTAATGTGCTGGACTGAAAGATCAATTTGAACCACAAGGTTGGTGGTTCAAACCCACCAGCCGCTCCTTGGAAGCCTTATACAGGGTCGCTATGAGTCGGAACTAACTCAATGGCATGTAACAACAACAACAATCGAGTCTGATTCACAGCAACCACATAGGATAGAGTAGAACTGCCTCCTAGGGTTTCCACAGCTGTAAATCTACCGAAGCAGATAGCCTTTTACACAGGTCAGCTTAGGTGCCAAGTGCCGAGCTTTCAGTTGTTAAGTGCTGCTGAGTTACTTACTACTCACAGCGACACACCCTGTATAGGTTTCCGAGGCGTGGCTGGTGAGCTTGAACCACCAACCCAATAATTAGCCCACTGTGCCACCAGGGTTCCTTCCAGAAAAAGGAAAGTTTAACAGAAAATACCACCCCCCTCTGCCCACCAAGCACCAACCGAAAGGCCCCCTCCCTATTTTCAATAGGGCAGATCTGGGATATCTTCCACCACTCTCTCCCCCCACCCATGGAGGCAGGCTGCTGATGTTTGTTGTTAAGTGCCATGTTGGTACCAACACACAGTGACATTGTATAGTGTTTCAGACAAGTGACAGGTGGGTTTGAACCACCGACCTTTCGATTCAAACCAATCTTATAGTCACGTGCTTATCCTATAGCGTCACACCAGGACTCTTATGTTGTTGTTAAGTGCTGTCGAGTAGGTTCTGACCCATAGTGACCCTGTATAGGGTTTCCGAGGAGTGACTAGTGAGTTTGAACCACCAACTTTGTGGTTCAAACCAGCTTTGCAGTCTAGGGTGCTAACCCACAACGCCAGACCTCTGGTGTTGCTGGGGCTGAAGAGGGAGGTAATCGTCCATCTTCTACCAGGCAGAGCATCAGATTCCACCTCCAGCTGGTCAAGCAGTTTTCATCCTCTTTCTGGCAAAAGCAGATGATGATGCTCAGACTTCCTGCTGGGATAGTCTCGGTGAGATCCTGTGGCAAAATGAGCACTCCCGGATTGCTGCTACACGGTTTACAACAAAGGCCAAAGCACAGCTAGCCACTGCTTCCTCTCACCCCTTAAGCCCTTCCACCTTCCTGTCTGCAGGGCCAAGCAGGAGCCTCCCACCATCAAGACCTTAATGTTTTTTGTGTAGCATCAGATTTTGACAAAGCTATTCTGTCTGCTGTCACCTCGGCTCCCTTTGCAAGGAATCGTTTTATCGATTTTTCATACTGTCACTTTCAAGCTGTTTCTGAATTGGGCCTAAAGTTGTGTATCTTGTAGACAGCACATAAACTGATCATTGTTTTAAAATCCTTTGTGCATGCTCTGCCTTTTGATTGGAGAGTTTAATTCCTTTACATTTAATGTAATAAATGGTAAGGAAGGACTTCTGTGATTTTGCTTTTTCTTATGCTTTTTTTGTGACAAGTGAAAGTTTACAGGGCAGATGATCAGTTTTACATTCAACAAGTCATATTTTATTTAATTGCAATGATTACCATCCCCTCCATGTACCAACATTATTATAATTATTATTATTATTATTATTTTATGTACACCTACCACACTCCCCTGGCTTTTGGTTATCTAGGAATGTCTTAATTTTGCCCTCACTTTTAAAAGATAGTTTTTCTGGATACAGAATTATTCGCTGACAGTTCTTTTCTTTAAGCACTTTAAATGTGTGGAATGCACTGCCTTCTAGCCTCCAAGTTTCTGAGAAGAAATCAGCATTTAGTCTTATTTAGGATTGTATGTAATAATCAACTATCAACATTCACAGAAGCAGCAGTCAAGAGATCAGACAACGTATTGCACTAGGCAAACTGCTGCACAGGAACTTTTTAAAGTGTTGAAGAGCAAAGATGTCAGCGTGAGGACTAAGATGCACCTGACCTAAGCCATGGTATTTTC
>NW_006408539.1:6398727-6419541 GCF_000296735.1 Chrysochloris asiatica | reverse complement strand
GTGGAGGGTCAGAGAAAAAGAGGAAAACCCCCAACAAGATGGATTGGCCAAGTGGCAGCATCAATGGGCTCAAGCATGGCAACAATTGTGATGTTGGCCCAGGATTGGGCAGTGTTTTGTTCTGTCGTGCATAGATAGGGTCGCTATGAATTGGTACTGACTCAATGGCACCTAACAACAACAACAAAGTTCATTGGGTTCCAATTCTGTTATCTCTGCAGTCAGTTAGTAGCCTGACATTTCACCAAAGGGCACGTTGATCCTTTAAATCTACCAGAAGAGTAAAGCCACTTCTGGGAGAGGGTTAAGACAACTGCAAAGACTTGCACCTGCCCCTCAGAGCACTGAGAGACCAACCCATACGTGCAAACTGTGCAACCTCAAATCCCTGGAGGTTTTGTCAGCCCTGACACCAGCCTGCCAATCTAAGGACACTGGTCACCATCTGCACCACTGCTGTGGGACTGAGGAATGGGGGATGGGAGCCAGTGGGCATACATACTTGACCTAAGAAAAATCAGCAGCTTGTCTCTTCACCAGTCTCTCGTTAAGTGTCCTATCCAGATAGAGTTCCAAAACAGTTGGTGGAGGAATGGGCCTTTGGAACATTCCAATCCACCCTTTTGTGTAACTATTCAGTTCTCTTGAAAGTTTCAAATTCTACAAGAAGCCAACCTTTCTCACAGAATCCTGAGATATTTTGGGTCTTCTTCAATCATACTAATTAATTTCAAGTGATTCAGAGTGGCCATAGCTTATAGGTGTTGCTCACTGCTTCCCACCCTCAGTCCTATAGGAGCCCAGAGGAGGGGTAAATTAGACAGACAGATATGAATAGTCACAACAGTGTGCTTGCAACATTAGTCTGTTCTGCCCACTTCTTAGTCACAGAGGGGTTTCTTTCTGGTTCGGGTTTACCATCAGTACCACTGGCACTGCCCCATCACCTGCTGCTGCAAAGACCCGGAGAGGAAAACTCTAGAGTATAGAGAAAGCTGCTCCGCTCTTCTAAAGTCCGTTTTTCCTTGATTCCATTTTCCCTAGATGCTGGAACTCTTTGTCTAGTTTCAAATGTTCTAAGTCTGTTGGTTCTACCACTTTCTGTTTGGTTTTGTTGTGAGGAGCTGAAACAGGAAGTTGCTTACCCCACCATATTGTCTTTCACCCATAAGTCTCTAATAATTACCCTAGTCACAGAATCCTGCTACTAAATTTGTATATGCATTACTGGATGTATCCAAAAATGTTAATATCTAAATGAATCAAGTACTTACTCCCTATGCGCCATCATATCTTGTATGTTATTTATCATAATTTCTATAGAGGGGAATACAACATGATTACTGTGTTTTTACACAAATAATGCAAGCCTTTTATATTTGTTTGCCACCAGCTTCCTCCCCACGGTATTTTCATAAGCATGCTATACATAGAATTTGCAAAAATACCTCTCAGGGAGGGGTACAGTGAGGGAAAAACCTACAAGGCAGGTGCATGATATTTACATAAAAATACTGCATATCAGTTAAGAAAATGTTAGTCTGCACGCAAAAGACAAAAGTGACTTAAGAGTGGACATGCTTGTGAAGAACTGAGACCATTCACACAACTGTTCACCCTCTGACCATACTGACATTCCTTCTACATAAAACATGCAAATGTTCAGTCACAAGACCCACAAGTCCTGTATGACCGTAGTATCAGTCTTCAAGTGTCTATTTCATGGTATACATCAGATCTAGATGTAGGCCCCCTGGATCTAGACTATGGGCTAAAAAGATGTTACCTGCCCGACCCCTTCTTAGCACATTTACATCCAATATACGGTAGTGAGTAAGAAGCGTGATAACCTTACCAAACACTCTAATTTGAAAGCACATAGTCACTGGTTCCAATGATATCCCACCGGAGAAATGGAGAAATGTCCCCTGACAAGATCTCAATTTTCTTCTCTGGAAGTTATTCCATAGTCCATTGTTCATCACAGCTGTAAGTTATGATCTCGGAGTTGTCCCTTTTCCATCCCCTTCCTTTATTCTTTCTGAAGAAATGGTCCTTGTTAGCAACTCAGTAAGTTTCTCAGGTTGCTTCTGCTCTAAGGAAAGTTAGGAACCTAGAGACCTTTTTACAGTTTCAAATATCTTTTATCCAGGCAATTATTGGTTTTACAAGTACCACTAACTTTAAAACTTTGAGTCTTCTCTCAGATTACAGTCCATTCTGCATCATATTGGGTTACATACTGGTTTGCTGACTACCAGGTCAGCAGCTCAAATGCACCAGCTGCTCTTTGGGGAAAGATGAGGCTTTCTGCTCCTGTAGAAATTTATAGCCTTGTAAACTGTGTACAGAACTGACTCCACCGCACACCACTGCCACCACTAGACCCCAAGATTGTCTAGATGTCCTGACTGCTACTTTTGAATCCGGCTTCTCTAGGACCACACTTTTTTTTCCATTTGAGAAAATCTACTAAGCGCCACTTTAACTGTCTCTCAGTGGTCTTAACAGTGAGTTGCTTGGTCTGGGGGCTCAGGACCCTAGTGTCAGGGGACACCATGGTCAACTGGCATAACACAGTCCACAAAGACAATGTTCTATACCCTGCTTTGATAAGTAGCGACTGGGATCTTTAAAAGTTCATGAGTGGCCATCAACTGGGCTCTCTATGTGCAGAAGAAAGAGTGATGAGAATTGAAGATACTTGAAATCAATTAGTCAAATAGACGAATGGAACATGTGAACATCAGTCTCCATGACTCTGAGACCAGAAGAACTAGATGGTAGCCAGCTACCACTCCCAACTGCTCTAAAAGGGATCACATTAGAAGGTCTTGGAGAGAGTGGGACAAAACTCAAATTATAAAAGGAAAAGGAAAAGAGAGAGGCCGAGCAAACTGGTCAGAAAGAGACTGGAGGAAACATAGACTATGGCAAGGAACTTACCTTCTTGGACAAATTTTCAGCCAAGTAGTATTTAGGTATACAGGGGGGACAACACTAATAAGATTTGCTCACCATGGAATGGTCAATCGTTTAAAATCAAAAGGACAACACTTACCTAAGGACAAAGATGAGAAGGAATGGAAAGGTGGGTAGAATGCAACCAGGAACCTCAGGGAGGAAGTGGGATCACTGTTGTTGCAATGGAAGGAACGGAATCATTAAGGTGAAACACAATGATGATTTGTTGAATGTAAAACTTATTATCTTGAAAGCAAACTTTCACTCAATTAACAATAAAAAGTTAAATTATATATATATATATACATTGTTGGTGGTGGTGGTGGTGTTCTGTTGCATCAGTTCCGACTCATAGTGACCTGTTTCCAAGGTGCGACTGGTGAGCTTGAACTGCCAACCTTGTGGTTCAAACCAAGCTTGCAGTCCAGTGCATTAACCCACAGCACCTAGAAACCTTAAAGGGAAGTGAGTTTGTGTTAATGGGGGAGGAACAATTCAGAGAAGGAAGGAGAGTGAGAATGGCTGAACAGTTGAACAATGTCATCACTGTCACTGAATTGTCCGTGTGTTATGGTTGCTAAGTGTCTTCCAGTTGATTCTGACTCATAGTGACCCTGTATAGCTTTCTGAGGTGTGGCTGGTGGGTTTGAACTGCCAACCTTGTGGTCAGCAGTCCAGTGCTTACTATATAACGTAAAAAATTATACCACAAAACATGTTCCTTCAAATATTTGTTAAATTGATATATGTGTTGCTGTGTATATTCTCAACAACAAAATAAAAATGTATTTTTCAAACAAAAAAATTTATATATCTCATACGGTGCAGCCTTGATTTGATGTTTGACCTGTGGCCATGTTTTATTTTCAGACTTGTTTGCTAGCTGAAGAGGCTGGGCATAAGACCACAGTTTTATTTTCCAGTTTAGGCTCTGATATCTCTATCTTCTCCTTAAAGTTCTGCTTGTAAACTTGCAGTTGTTTGGTTTTTAGCTCCATTCTTTCTCGTAGCAGTTTATCACCCCTGGTGCTTTCTACATGGTGAATGCAGCTATCCAGGTCACTGTAGGATGAGCACTGCATCTAGAGTATATAGACTACTAACTGCAAGGTCAGCAGTTCAAATCCACCAGCCACTCCTCAGAAACACTATACAAGGTCACTACGAGTGGGAACCAAAAACTTTATGGCATTTACAACAACAATCCAAAGTCAAAAGTTTACGAGGTACTATTTTGTTTTTAAAGCTACCATGGGTATCTTTTTACTAGATCGTTCATATCAGCCTTTTACAGCAGTTTTCTATTATTTCAGCTTACTGCTCAAAAGCCAATAACACAAATTTTAGGTTTGGGTTGTGTAGTCCTTCACTTCTAGATACCAACTTTTGAAGCAATTATCTATTATCAAAATAATGCCACAGAACAAATAACTATACATTTTTGACTGAAGAATATAGGTTCATCATAAAGTTCTAATGCACTCTAAAGAAATGCATTAACTATCAATCTCTTTTCCTACTTAATAACTGAAAAGATGTTAATAATTATTTTGTATATAAGGTAATAGTAACTTACAAAATTGCCAGTACCATCTGCATTTTGGTATGCATTAATAATTACAAATTTATACTTTGATAGAATTATAACAAAAACACGAGTTTTTTTTTTTTTAGTTAATTTTGTTGTTGTTGAGAACACACACAGCAAACAGACACCAATTCAACTTTCTACATGTACAATTCAGTGCAACCTTTCTCACTCTCCATTTCTGAGTTGTTCCTCTCCAAGCCCACTCCACCCCCGCTAAGGTTCCTAGCTAGTCTTTCCAGATGCTTTTGTCAACTTGGTCCCATATGTTGTTGTTCTTAAGTGCTGTCAAGTCGGTTCCAACCCATAGTAACCCTGTATAGGGTTTCCAAAGAGCAACTGGTAAGCTTGAACTGCCGATCTTGCAGTTCAAACAGCTTTGCAGTGTGGCGTTTTAACCCACAGCGTCACAACAGGACTCCTGGTCCCATAGAGAAAGAGCTTAAAAGAGCACAGTGCTCAAGACAGACACTCTTTACAAGTAAGCTAAACTATTGTTTGGTTTTAAGAAGACTTCAGGGGATAACTTTTTGCTGTAAGGTTTAAAGATTGTTTTAGGGCAAACAGTTTCAGGGGTTCATCCAAACTTGATGGATCCACAAAGTATGGATTCCATAAGAATTTTCAAATCTGTACTGCAACACCCCCCCCACACACACACTTTAATCTGAATTCTTCAATAGAATCCAAATGCTCAGTAATTACAGTCAGTCTCACGTCAAAGGAAGAAGTGTCTTATGGAGGCAATTAGCCACACATTCCATTTTTCCCTCTTCTTCCTGACTCTCCTTTCTCTGTTGTTCTAGGTGACTAGAGACCAAGTGTGTCTTGAATGGCCCCCTGTAAGCCTTTAAGACAGAAGCACTAAACACGTTATTAGGGAAATTAATCATAACCCTAAACCTCCAAACCAAGAAACAAAATCTTACAAGCTATTTGGTTAAACATACGAGGCCTTGACAGTTATTTTATTTTTATTTTCTTGTTGTTGTAAATATATCACAGAACTTTTGCCAATTCAGCATTTTACAGATGTATACCATCGACTTTATACAGATGTACAACATACTGACAGCAATTACATGGCAAAAATAATACCAAACAGACTTGCACTCTTGAGAGTTCTCTTGCTATAAAGTACTAGATGTAGGAAAACAACAGAGCCTTTTAAATTATGAACTACATTATTAGGTTTTGTACTAAATAAGGAAAATTACCAAGGTCCTCCCTGTCTACATTCACACAAAGAAAAACACAAACAACAAAAAAAGCTGAAACAAAAGCAGGAAAGGAGCAGGAAACATCAGGTCAGAAGCCAGCTTCTACGATACAGATTCCTAGTGACCCTATGTACAAACTATGAGTTGGAACCGGCTCGATGGCACTTAACAACAACAACAACAACTATGTACAAATAAAGGAAACACTGCTCCGTCCTGTGCTGTCCTATTTGTTCCTGTGTTGCACCCACTGACCACTGTGTCAGTCCATCTCATTGGGGGTCTTCCTCTTTTTCTGCTGACCCTCTACCAAGCATGATGTCCTTCAGGAACTAGTCCTTCCTGATACCATGTCCAAATACATGAGATGACGTCTCACTGTCCTCTCTTCTGAGGACATGTTGGCTATACGACTTTTAAGAAGGGTTTGTTCAATCCATGAATACTTTACCACTGGAAACAAAACCTTAGGTCAGTGGCAAAGTGTGGGAGCTGAAATGAAGTCAACTGCACCTCAGTCAGGAGCTTTGAAGGGACTAAAGTGAGACCAAAAGGTTGGAAATACCTCAAAGAAGTGACACATGCAAATCAGATCCTAGGGCCACATCACACCTTCAACTGATGTCTCTAATTTTCCCATAAGGAGCTCTGTGGGAGTGGTTATGAGTCGGGCTGCTAACCTCAGGGTCAGCAGTTCAAAACTACCAGCCGTTCCGTGGGAAAAAAATGAGGCTTTCTGCTCCTGTAAAGATTTACAGCCTCGGAAACCCTACGCAGGGTCGCTATGAGTCGGAATCGACTCCGTGGCACATCACTACCACCACCAACAACAACTTTCCCATACATGAAAGAAAACAAGCCACATTAGTATGCAACAACCACCACAAAATGAGACTGATGGACTTCAAATACTGAAATTTTCAGAAATTGCAAAATATTTGTATTTTTTTTTTTAATTAGAAATGGATTTACAAGAGACTAATGAATCTAATTGTAAACTAACTCTTTTGTAAATCCATTACTCCTTTTTAAAAATTCAAATATTTTATATTCTATTTCTGAAAGTTCAGTATTTAAGTCTGTAAGTCTAAATCTGTGGTCTTGGTAGTATATTGAGTTATGAATTGGGCTGTTAACCCAAGGTCAGCAATTAGAAATTACCAGCCACTCTGCAGGAGAAAGATAAGGCTCATAGAGACCCTGTACAGGGAGGGTTTCTGAGGCTGTAAATCTTTAAGGGAGCAGAAAGCCTCATCTTTCTCCCACAGAACAGCTGGTAGTTTCGAACTGTTGACCTTGAGGTTTGCAGCCCAATTCATAACCACTACACTACCAGAGCTCCTTAAACAGGAACACAGAGCTGATTAAAATACCCAACATACAGCACAAGAGAAACAAGATGTTTTTTTTGTTTCTTGGAAAATAGACAAGATTTAAGGGACATGAGAGATAAAAGGAAAAGTTCATCATTTGAACAATCAGAGTCCTAGCAGAACAGTGGAGAAATAACAATTGAAGAGCTGTGGCTGAGAGAGTTTTACAAAATTTAACATGAATGAGAATCTATAGCATAATGAAGAAAAATAAGTAAAAAGAAACTCATCCCTCCAAACATTACAGTATATCTTTAGAAAATAAAAGGGGAAAAGAGATGATCTTAAAAAACAAATAAAAAATAAGATTTAGAGACACAAAGATGTCAAAAAAGGAATTTAGGCCAGAGAATAAATAACAGTTGTGATATATTCCGGGTGTTCTCATTCTACAACTTGTACTTTTTACCATTGTCCTATTACTTTTTACATCTCTTGTCAGTGGGGGACCAGTCCCTTGAAAACAACAACATGCTTGGTAAAGGGAGGGTCAGCAAGAGAGAGGAAGACCCCAGTGAGGTGGACTGGCATGGCAGCCGTAGGAATGGGCTCAAGTGTAACAGTTAGGAGGATAGCGCAGGACAGTGTTTCATTCTGCTGTGCACACTCAAAGGCACTGGAAAACAACATTCTACCTACCTTTTTTTAAAACCAGCTAAAATTGCTTTCTTTTTTTCCCTCTTAGAACCTTTCCAGCTATCCATGTAAAATTTTGGTATCATCACAGGGATCATCAGAAATTTTTAAAAAACGAATTATCCTCAAAAAGCATTATATTCCTTTTATGAGTTTAATTAGCTTACCAGTGCTCTGCATAATAATCGCTAGACTGCGAGCCACAAGGTCAGCAGTTCGAGCCCACTAGCTGTTCCGAGGGAGCAAGATGAGGCTTTCTGCTTCTGCAAAGATATCTGTTGTTGTTGTTAGATGCCATCGAGTTGGTACCGACCCATAGCGACCTTATGCACAGAAGAATGAAAAACTGCCCAATCCTGGGCCAGCCTCACTACTGTTGACACGCTTGAGTCCATTGATGCTGCCACTTGGCCAATCCATCTCGTTGGGGGAAAGACATACAGCCATGGAAACCGTACACAGGGTCGCTACGAGATGGAACCAACTCGATGACACTTAACAACAACAACCAGAATGCTACATGTAGAAGGTACTACATGTCATTTACAGTCTTTAATCCAGAGTGCTAAACAGCTGCGTGAAGAACAACTTCTTGTTCATGTTATTTTTGAAAATCCAAATTTCTTGTTAAAAGTCCTTGGTGGTTAGGAAATTTTTTAAATCCAGGAAATCTGAAACAAAGTTAAAACTCTGACACCAAAAAAAGTATTTTAAAACTAAATTAAAAAAAAAAAAACTAAACAAAAACACTGTATTTTTAATCACTTTATACTATTTTTGTGTGCTTTGTTTATTTAATATCTTATTGCCCTTTAAGTGAAAGTTTACACAGCAAAGTAGGGTCCCATTTAATTCACAATTTCCATTCATATTGTTCAGTGACATTAGTGACATTTTCCACATTGTGTCAATTTTGTCATTATTTCCATTCTGGTAGTTCAGTTTCCACTATTGTTGCTCCCCACAGCCCCTCCTACCCACCACTCTCCTCCCACTCCCTACACCCCAGACCATCTCATCTTTATGTTAAAGAACTCTGGTAGCATAGTGGTTATGAGTCGGGCTGCTAACCCAGGGTCATCAGTTCGAAACTACCGGCTGTTCCGCAGAAGATGAGACTTTCTGCTCCCGTAAAGATTCACAGCCTCGGAAACCCTGTATATAGGGTCATTATGAGTCGGAACCAACTCCACAGCACATAACCAGCAACTCACAGATGACACTGTCTACAAGTCAATCTGTTATTTGGTTGAAAAGTGACCTCCGAGACTAGTTTCTGTTCAAAGTTTAAAGCGCATCTCACTGTAACGGTCTTGATTCACCAAGCCTCTGACAGTCTAATTTAAATTTTAACTTTTGTTCTAATATTTTTCCCATTCTATCTGGGACCATCTATTGTGACTCTGGTCAGAATGGTCAGCATGTGGCTGCCAGTCACCACTTAGTTCTTCTGGCCTTTGGAGATGGTCCTGTAAACTCATTCATTCCCTGAGTCTTTGATGTCCTCATTTGCTCCAGAGGAACACACCAATAGTTGTATTGTGTGCTTTGTATTCAAGTCTCTCTTTTTTATAATTACCTAGATTTCCTGTTTTATTTTTAACATTCTCTGGTAGACCAGGGAGGAAGTAACCTTATATTTATAGTCAGTTTTCATTTTAGTTAGAAACTCTTGACTTTCTACCTACCCCCAAAGTCTGGGTTCCCAAGTACTAAGAATTCCTTTTTTGACTGTGATTACATTTATTTCACTGGTTTTCTTAGTTTGAAAGCACTAACATTTTATACTCTCTGGGCAAGCATTGACTTTTTTGTTGTTTTCTTTTTTAAACTAATTTTTGTTGTTGCTGCAGAACATACATCAACTCAACATTTCTACCTGTGGGACCCTTCCACTGCTGGCCTAAATCTCACATAATCTGAAGACACCTGACTCTGACTCTAGTCCTTCTTGGTCTAAGGCAGCCCTCACCACAGGAAATCTCACAAACTGGCCCATTTTCCAAAAGGTCAGAAGTAAGTAAAGGAAGCCACCGTTCTAAGTACCCTGGACATTGTAACTTACACACTCACTCTTTTATTCAAGCGCATCATACATATTGACGAATGTCCATTTCGTTTTTGTGGAGCTGGTAAAAAGAAACCAAGACTCCATATGGTGGCTTGACTGGAAGTCTAGCCCAGTTGAGGGTTTCCTGAGCCTTATCTCCAGTCTCTTCCTTTGTTGATTGTTAATATTTTTTTAAAAATTTTTTCACTTTCTTGACAGTGCTTTTAATTATTAATTTAAAAAAAAAAAAGATTAAGGACATCTTATCATTTGCAAGTCGAGGCTCTGAGGTAATTTCTAGAGCCCCAAAGTATTTCACCTCACTGGTCTGGGAGAACAGCAAACACACACACACACAAAGTCACAGCCTAGCTCTCAGGTGGTGCTGATGGTAGTGGGGGGAACACCTTGAGAAGCGAAGGCTGAAGATACATGGTTATGAGGAAATCCCTTGGAAATGCCAACCTGGTTTAGATGTGCAGAAAATTTTAAGATGCTTGCTTTTCCATTTCTACCAGGGAGTTCAATCATTGCCATTCCATTTAGTCAATATTTGGGTGTCCAGTGTGTGCAAAAGCACTGTGGTTTCTCCTTACGTCACATGAGAATCATCCAGAGAACTTTCAAAATGACTGAGGCCTGGGCCCACCTCCAGGGATTCTGATGTAGTAAGTCTTGGTTAGGGCCTATATCATCAGTGTTTTTAGGAGTTCTGCTGTGATGCTGTACGGTTAAGCACAGAACTGCTGACCACAAGGTCGGCAGTTAAAACTTACCAGCAACTCACTGGAAACCCCATACAGGGTTGCTATGAGTTAGAACTGACTCAAGAGCACTTAACATCAGTGTTTGTAAAATGTTTCCCAGAAATTTCTGATGTACATCCTGGGGTTGAAAACAATGCACCGGAGCTGTGCTTGCAATTGTCAATCTGCATTTGCATCGTTAGGATTTTGTTAAAATTCAGATTCTGAATATGTGTGGGGATTGAGACTCTGTATTTCTAACAAGCTTCCAGGTAACGTTTGTGCTGCTGGTCTGTGGACCACACTTTGTGTACAGAGGGATTAGAATCGTGAGTCTCACATTTTACCATACATCAGGAAAATCTGAAGCACTTGGTAAGATTGAGCCCCAGTAGGCATCCTGGGTGGCTTAAGCACTCAACTGTTAACTGAACTCACCAAGGCACCTTGGAAGAAAAGTCTGGCAACCTACTTGCAAACGGTCATGGCCTTAAAAACCCCAGGGAGCGCACCAGTCTACCCTGCAGCACAACAGGCCAAACGAAGACCAACTCAACAGCAGTTAGTTTGGCTTTTTAAACCTAAGGCCTAAGAATTTGCATTTCTAGAAGATGCTGAATATGCAGGCTGGGTGGCAAAGGGTGCCCTCAATTTTATGGTCATTTTTTAAGGTGACAGACACAAGAGGAAGACAGTGGCAACACTGAGAGGGCATCTGCCAATTTAGTAAACATGTATAGATACTATCTATACTCAAAAATGCAGACAAGGTCCAAGAAATCGATTCCTTTACTTTCAGACCCTACAAACTGGCTCGATGTGTCAATTATCCAGCATCCTTGATGGCCCGTGACCTTGTGTTTCTAGTGTCCCTAATTACTCTAATCTCCTAGTATGCACAGCTCTAATATTCTGTCCCACACAACCATCCACTTCTGTCTAATGCCCACCCAGGGCCTGCCCCACAATTCATTATTTACTGGGTGTATCTGGGTGCTGTATATTACATTAGGTTCTCTGTATACTAAGCACTGACTAACCATGAACTGATACGGTATTTTAAAAAACCAACTTATTAAATGCAACGTAGCATCTGAATCAGAGATCTACATTTGTAATATGCTACTTAGCAGTTGGATTTCTTATTTGCTTGTCTCCTAATGGACTGAATTATTCCACATTTCAAGTGAAAAAACTGTTCTTTGCCAAAGCATACCAATGATTTTGTTCACCCATTTGGTTCCTCTCAGACATATACATCTTCCTCCCCATTAATGAAAATGAACTAATGCAGACCATGATATTCTTTTTATTGAAAAATAACATAAAATACCTTTAGAAATAAGATCATATGTTACATGATTTATTTTGCTACATGTTATGATCTGTGTAGGAACTGACTTCCTGTACCAACTCTTGCTTTCTCTGGAACATTTTGGACCCGATTTCTACATTATTATCAGTTAATATTTAACTTACAAGAACTTAGCAAGCTGCTAATCTAGGAACAATGGCACTTTCCTTGCTTTTCACACTTTTCTTATTTCTGAACAAGCCTATTTATGTACAAGTTGGAAATAGGATCCTGCTCTCTTCCACTCAGCCAGCAGTTCTTTTTGTACTTCTTCTGGGAGTTCATAGAAAACTTCAGGATCAATATCAGAAGGAAAAATTGTTTTCTCCTCAGCAGAACTTTGCTGGCTATTTTCTGTCAACCCTACATGGTGAGAGACTGTTGCTACGGGTGGCTTATGGCTATCTGTAGTATGGTTTTTGGAAAACAGTCGCTCACTTTGCAAATTTGGAAATGAATGGACAGCAGATACAGCAGGGTTGGTATTTGCAAAATTGAATCCTTGAGAGTCTTTAGGTCCTTGACTCAGTGGTTCATCTCCATAATCCTTGGGGCCAGTCAGATAAGAACTACTGCTGTTTAAGCCTGATGTTCCTGGTTCACAGGGAGAGACAGCTGATACCTGCGTGCTACTGGATAAATGGTCTCTAGGGTTGGTGGGAGTATTCTGCAACTGTTTTCTAGAAAAGAAAGATAATACTCCTCTAGAAGCATGTAATGGATAACTCAAGCTCCCTTGCTCTTGAAATTTTTCTCTCGATTTTCCAGAGAGGATTTCTTCTTGAATATCTACTGGAAGCTGCTTAAAAACATCTTGGTCAATGCCCTCAGGAAGTGAAGAGAGTGGACGTTCATTAGTATCTTCAGAAAAATGTGTAGTATCCAGGGAAGACATCCCACTTCTTGTACTTTCAATTCTTCCACTCGGTAGAAAATCCCGGTTTGTTTCCTTGTCTTTTGAAAAATCTTCCATGTGAGTGTCTTTGATTTTCTAGAATACAAGGATAACAGAGTTATTTAGATATCTGATATTCTTTATGTATCCATGCTCTTGAAGTGTGCTTGTAGCTGTTATGTGACAACATGCTTCTAACACATACTCAACAACTTCAATCCTTTTAGGTCAGTTCCAAACAACTAGAAATCATGTAGCCACCACCATCAACTACACTACTGTATGAATCTTAGCTCTCTATGCTAGACAGAGATGGCACTGAGCCAGACATTAAACGTGCACTTGGAAACCTGGAAAAGATCTTAACAATCACGTATTCAATCTTCCAATTTTGTGAATAAAAGAAGGTAGCCTAGAAGAAGTATGTGACTGGCCTAGGGCATTACAAAAAACAATACATGTACAGCACATCAAGGGCTGATATTCTAAGAGTTGCTATTCTGAAGTATAATGTTTAATGAGAGTACGTACTTTTATATTAAAATCCAACATCACTATTACGATGTAATGCCAGTTCCTGTGGTGGTTAGGTGTGGTTGAATTGATTCCAACTAACAGAGACTCAGTATAGTTTCCAAAGCTGCAAATCTTTGTGGGAGCAGAAAGCCTGATCTGTCTCACAAGGAGTGGCTGGTGGAGTAGTACTGCCGACCTTGTGGTTTGCCGTTTATTGCTAACCCTACAGAGCCCCGATGCTCCATACCAGTATATATTTACTTAAAATGAAGTAAATTTTAAATCTGCAATTCTAGTTGTATACATTTTCAAAGTAAAGTATTGTACTAAATTTTCTCCTCTAGTTTTAAGAATCATAAAAAAGTATGCACAGCCAAATGTAGGCATTAACATCAACACAACAGTAATGTCAAAAAATAAAATGAAAATAAAAGAAGTGATTATGGTCATAATATGTAGCAAGCACTCACTGTGTGCCAGATATACAACGAATTTCACTCATATTTGTATAATTGCTCTGATAGTGTAGCGGATTACAAGTTGGGCTGATAACTGCAAGATCAGTACTTTGAATCTACAAGTAGCTCCATAGGAGACAGGTGAGTCTTCCGGCTCCTTTAAAAATTTACAGCCTCGGAAACCCTATACAGGGTCGCTATGAGTCAGAACCGACTCAGTGGTACATCATCACCATAAAACCTCTGTAAACCCTTCTGGTGGGGCTCTAGTGTAAGTACTGGAATGTTAACCACAAGGTCAGAAGTTCAAACCCACTGGCCTCTTTGTGGGAGACCGACAAGACTTTCTGCTCCTGTAATGATTTACAGCCTCTGAAACTCTAAACAGGGTCACTATGAGTCGGAAGCGACTAGGTGATAGTGAATTTGAGTTTGAGGACAGTCTTTGTCAACTAGGGACCTATCATTCTCCTTCTAAAGATTTACTGAAAATAAAAAGGACATATCTTTTTAAATGTTAGGAGAGTTAGCAGTAACAGAAATTTGAAGAGGGCACCAATTCATTATTTTTATAACACTATTCTGTGCTCATTATAAACTTAAATGTAAATAAAATATTAGTAATATTACACAGGATGATTAGGTTGTTACTGTAGTTAAGTGCTGTCAAATGGGTCCAACTCATAGCAACCCGGTATAGGGTTTCTGAGGAGCAGCTGGTAGGTTTGAACTGCTGACCTTGCAGTTTGCGGTCCAGTGCTTATCCTACAATGCCACACCAGGACTCCATGGACAATTTAGTAAATGATGATTATTTTTCAAAGCAGCCCACATTTAATAAATTGTAATAAGCACAGATCCACGAAGCTATCACACAGAGTGGCTTCTGTTTCTGTGCTTTTAAAACGTGGCTGGCCTCTGACTCTGTACTGCCATGCACTCAATTTCAACAGCTGAGAAACCAATTGTCTTATCAGTGTTGCCATGAAAATGCAGTACGATTTCAAAACTAAGCCCCAAAAAAACACTTCAACAGAGAAAAATTATGGGGGAGGAGGGCGTGTAGCTTGGGCATAAACTAACAAAAATACTTATGTTAACAGAATCTGGAAATATTTTCCTATTTATGAGCTAATCTATCAGACTCCTACATACTGTTATAGAAAGTGTTAACACTTCCCAATCGGGTCCGTTATGATGGTCTCCTCAGTTATCTAGTAATGCTTACATGGTCTTCCTTGTTCACAGTACTGAATGAAGACCAGCATCCACAATACATAATCTGCTGTTGCTGGCTACTGTCATGGCGGCTCCCATCCATCACAGCCTCGTGGATATCACAAGGAAACATTGCCCGTTCCTGTCTCATCTTCATGACCACTGGTACGCATGTGTCCATCCAGCTCATTGAGGGGGTCCCTTGTTTTGGGTGATCCTAGTCTAGAGATTGGTCTTTCCTGATGACATATTCTATTCCAAGCAAGCAAGTCAAAATCTCAATTCTTAAGGTGCTTTCTAGCTGTATTTCTTCTAAAACGGATTTGTTTGTTCCTTTGGCAGTCATTGGCATATTCAATATTCTTCACCAACAAAAATTTGAATGTGGCATTTATGTGGGTCATAACAACCTATGGATACCATTACAAAGAAGGAGAATTCCAGAACGCTTCACTGTGTTCATGCAGAAGCCATATGTGGGTCAAGAGTCAGTTATCTGAACAGAAATAATACTAGATGGTGAAAAATTAGAAAAAGTGTGCGGCAGGGTTGTGTCCTTTTACCTTACTTATTCAAACTCTATGCTGAGCAAACAAATAATCTGTGAGACTGAATTTTATGAAGAAAAACACAGCATCAGGATGGGAAGAAAACTCATTCAAACCTGAGATCTGCAGATGGTACAACCTTGCTTACAGAAAATCTGAAACACATACTGACAAGGCCCATGACCACAGGCTTTTGTACAGATTATGTCTGAACGTAAAGAAAATAAAGATCCTCAACTGGACCAATAAAGAGCATCATGATAAATAGAAAATTGAAGTTGTCAAGGATTTCATTGAATCAACAATTAAGGTCCATGTATGCAGCAGTCCAAGGCGCGCTCTGGTAGCATAGTGGTTACAAATCGGGCTGCGAACCTCAAGATCAGCAGTTCGAAACTACCAGCTGCTCTGTGGAAGAAAGATGAGGCTTTCTACTCCCATTGAGATTTACAGCCTCGGAAACCCTGTTCAGGGTCACTATGGGTCGGAACCGACTCCACGGCATGTAATAACAACAACATGAAGCAGTCCAGAAATCACTGATATAATACAATGAATAAATCAGCTGCAAAAGACCCCTTTAAAATTTTAAATGCATTTGAAGACTTAGGTTCTCCTGACCTAAGCCATGGTCTGTTCAATCACCTGATACACATGCAAAAGCTACACAAAGTAATATTTAATACAAGTAAATCATCTAAGCACTGTCACCCCAGAATCTCTAAATCATAGCAACCAAATGCAAACTCAGATTTGTTACTCAGCCCCACAAATCTTGAAACCCTATACTTTCAAAAGTTAAAAAAAAATTATGCACTTACAAAGCTGCGCTTGCCAGAGTGTGTCGTTGTTGATAACGATGGTCCTAAGTAATAGTCAATAGGTCCTTTCTTAGCAGTATTTAGTGCTTTCAGATTGCAGAAGCACACACTTAGAAGGGTAAGGTGAAATGGCATCTTCACATGCACCATATTTCGAAAAAGTTTCATAAGTATATCAACCATTGGGGTCCTGACATCATAGTTTCCTACAGAAAACGGTTAAGAAGAAAATAATTGGAACATATTATGTCACAAGTAATATTATGCACCTCTGACATCTGAACTTCCAGAGTTAGAAGCAAAACATGTTTAAAAGAGTTTGGTACCACTTCCCAATGCTGGCTCTGGCAAGAACATTCCTGGCCAAACCCTGTAAGGGTCACCTGGTTGCAACATCACAGCCTGAGAGCCTCAGAGAAAGTCTGTAAGCTTTGCCATCTGTACTAATAGTCCCCTCTCCCTGCTTTCCAGAGGCCTGGCATACCTCAGTCATGGTTGCTCTCTGTGCCCTATGAAAGGTTACCATGTGAAGACAGAACTTAGGAAACGCATTATGGTGTCACCGAGTTCCCTTAGTTCCTTCAGTAACCTGGGTTATATCTACGTTTGTCTTTGTCTTGTGCTTACTCCTGTTTAACGTTTAATAAAGATTCTGGTGTGGTGCTCTAGGATAAGCACTGGACTGCTAAGCACAGGCAGCAGTTCAAATCAATCAGCCGCTCCTCAGAAACCCTACACACGGTTGCTATGAGTTGGAACCAACTGGACAGCACTCGACACCGTTTACATATTTGAAGATAGGGCCTCTTTTCTCTGCTACAACAGTAGCAATCCAGTACTTAGCTGGATAATCAGCTCAGTTAACACACACAAAAAAGCATTTGACAAAATTCAACTCACTGTTGCAACAAAACTATGAAGAGACAGGAAATTCTTGATCAAGGGATGCTTAAAGAACTCCCTAAGACTAACATTATAGTCAATGGTGACAGACTGAAGGCTCTTTCCTAAGACTAAGAACAGCCAAAGGACGGCTGCTCTCACTACTTCTATTCAACAATGTCACACGGTCTAGTCAGTGTGCTATGACAGGGAAAAGAAATTAAAATAAACAGATTACAAAAGTAGTAATACTATCTTTAGTCATGGATATCAAGATACGACATATATAAAATCTTTGATCAAAAAAACACACAAAAAACCTAATAAATCAATTTAGTAAAGCAGCAGGATACAAGATTCATATATAAAAATCCACTGTATTTCTACATATTATAAATAATTTATAAATCAAATTAAGAATCATTTTCAGACACAATAGCAAAAAGATTAAAATATTTAGCAATAAAGTTAGCAAAAAGAAGTTCAAGCCCCGTGCATCAAAAAGTACAGAATACTCATAAAAGAAATTAAAGAAGGCCTGAATTTGTCTTTTCATCCAACCCAGTCCCTATCACAATCTCTGTAGTCTATTTTGTAGAAATTGATTTCAACAACAACAACAACAACAGTGGTTAGTGTGCTAACTCAGAAAAGCAAATATTCTGTAATAGTCAAAACAATTTCAAAAAGAATGAAGTTGGAAAACTTACACAACCTAATTTCAAAAACTTGAAACAAAGGTACTGTAATACAGACAGGGAAGAACTGGTATAAACTGAATCTACATTAATGGAACAAGAAATTTATGCTGCAATTAATTACTTAATACTGTCCTTTGAGCTAGTCTTTGTAACTCCCACATAATGACGGGGCTGTTGTAGGTGTGGAATGCCAGGGAGTCCTGGCGTGGAGCTGGGGGCTAAAATGCATCAGACTGCAAAGTCATTTGAACTGCAAAGTCAGTGGTTCAAGTTCACCAGCTGCTCCTTGGAAACCCTAAAACAGGGTCACTGTGAGTCGGAATTGACTCAATGGCACCTAATGTGTTTGAATCATGGTTAGCAGTCCAGTATTTACCCCGTTGTTGTGGTTGCAAAGTGCTGTCAAATCGATTCCGACTCAGAGCAACCTTGTATAGGGTTTCCAAGGAGCAACTGGTGGGTTTGAAGGGCACTGGACCTTAAGGTTAACAGTCCAGTGCCGTTCCTACAGTGCCACACCAAGGTGTATGGACCCTAGGATGGTTGGGGGTATGTGTCAATTTGGCTAGACCATAGATCCCAATACTGTGTGCTTACCTCCTGATAGAATTACCCTCCATTGTTTGTCTTATAAATCTCAACCTCTACGTGGTAATGAGACAGAATTAGGTTGCTTGTTACACTAAGGAGGAAGGACTAGGGTGGGATGAACTCAAGTCATCACCCTTGCCTGAGTCACGGCTTTTATCTTACAAGAGAAAAAAGGTGAGAGAATTCTGCAGAGACAGGACCTGACTCCAACCAAGAGGCAGGAGTGGAACACATTCTCTAGGACTGGAGGTCCCTATTCTGAGAACCACCTAAACCCAGGAGACAGGGATGTAGCACCAAAGATGGTGAGAGACACTAAGAAGTAGCAGCAGAGAAATGGCGATCACAGAGGTAGCAGAACCAGAAGACCAGCAGGAGATAGAGTGGGGGTCTCTGGGCACTTGGCAGAGCGAGGCTCGCTGGCCAACAACAGAACTAGAAGGCTAGGTACCTTTGGGCAAAGATTTACTGATGGAGTTGGGTCATTCTGGCCACTTCCTGGTAGAGCTAAAAATCTTTCTAACATTTGCCCAAGGGGCCAAGGGCCAGAGAGAGGTCCATCTGAAGGCATGGCTGAGAAGAGGCGGCCCCAACTGAAGAATTACATCCTCAGTCTTTGCTGATTCTGAATTGTAACCGTTACTTCCCTAATAAACACCCCGACTGTAAGTACTGTCCATGAGTTCTGTGTGGTCACTGCAGAGGAGGCAGAATGTTGTAGAAGGATGGCTGGTGTCCAGACAGGGAAGAAGGCTAGAGGGCGCAGGCTGGTCTACCTTCTGCCCCATGGGAATGAGCCTTGGGCTGATGCTAGCAGTGATCCTCTCTCCTGCTTGTGAAGTTAAAGGAGTCAGCTGCCCCTACCACAACATTTTTACAGTCAAGTCAAGAAATAAATACACTGATGGTCAGCTGCTTTTTGACAAAGGTGCCAAGGCAATTAAATGAGAGAAAGAACAGTCTGTTCAATAAATGCGGATAAAACAATTTGATAACCACATGTAAAAACAAATGTACAAAAACCTGCAAAATGGATACAAATATGAAGCTTCAAACCAAAAGAAAACATAGAAAAAGTATTTGTAATAAATATTTTGTTTGTCAATGAGTTTTTGGTTATAACACTGAACATTCTATGTATAAAATAATAAAAATCACAATGAAATACCTCTTACATATCTCACTAAAATAGGTATTATCAAAGAAATGAAACAATGCCAAACGTAGGGCAAACTGAGTCCTCACATAGGGTTGGTGGTGTTGTTGTTGTTGTTAAGTGCCGTCAAGTCGGTTCTGACCCATAGCGACCCTGTACTGGGTTTCCGAGTGTGTAAATCTTTACGGGAGTAGAAAGCCTCATCTTTTTCCCGCGGAGCGGCTGATAGTTTCGAACCGCTGACCTTAAGGTTCGCAGTCCGATTCGTATAGCCCAATACAGGTCGCTATAAAATGGAATTGACTCAACAGCACTTAATAACAACATTGAAAATATGTACCAAATAGAACATACTGCTAACTCCCTTTGAGACGCCTCCACCTTGGGAGCCTATTTCTAATTCAAACTTGTTTTTTGTACTAAGAGTTTAACCAGCTAATTAAAGGCTTAGAAACCGAGTCCATACCTTTCCCTAACTTCTGGATGATATGAGATGGAATAGGGCACTGGCGGCTTTCACGACTGTGGTGCTTCTCAGATGAAAACCGGCGGATTATTAACCTTATTGTATGTGGCTTCCTTCCATCTTGGCATACTCTTTATATAAAAACAAAGTGAAAACATAAAATTAGGGTTTTAAAATGGAATAGCTCCTCATTTAACTAAAGGTGTCAGGTTTGATAACTATAGCAAATTATAAGTCCATAACTAAGAATTAAGCACATAAAGGCCCCTCAATCGTTCAAATAAATAGCACACAAAGACATGAACTAAAACTCTGAAATTTTAAATGTCTCACGCCTCACTCAGCATTAACTGGTGTCAGAAACAGAATAGAATAGAGACATAATGGTAAGATGCTGGTTTCCAGTCCAAGTTCAAATAAAGCAACACATGAAAGTCAGCAGAAAAACTAAGAAGCTAAGGTAAGCTGTCACTATAGAAGCAAGTATGTGAAAACAGGAAATTCAGAAAACAAAACAAAATTTGCCTTTACAAAATAAGATTATTTTTCTCAAGGTAAAGAGCACTCCCAAAATAGTTCTAAACTAGAAGAAAGAAGAGGAAAAAAAGAGTAATCTGATACAATTTGATGA
>NW_006408539.1:6361370-6396907 GCF_000296735.1 Chrysochloris asiatica | reverse complement strand
TATATATATATATACATATATATACACACACACACATACATACATACATATATGTATATATACATATACATACACATATACATATACACACATATTACATACCACAAACTGGGCAGTTCAAGCTCACCAGCTATGGGTTGGAACCGAGTTGATGGCACTTACCATCCCCAACAACATATACATATATAACCATTCATCATTCTTCGACACTGCTCTATTCCAAAGACTAAGTCAGTAAATGCTATTTTTGCCAGTCTCTTTAAGTGGTATTATATCGAATACCAAACAGGGTTCAAGGTGGCTGTTGACTCTTCCAATAAAATAAATTGTAAAGGTAAACTGCTTGTGGTTTCTCTGTGTGCAGAACTGTCTGAGTCTCTGAAGCAGAGCAGCTGGCCCACATTCACCTGCACACACAGGAACAGCCTGTGGCACTGCCCGGAACCTGGGTCAGACTCAGCAGCCCCAGCTGCGTTGTGCTGGCTCTGTCTGTGCAGAATGGGAGCCTCACACTGCATGTGGCAGTCAAGGTGGAACAAGTGCATCCGTTTTCTGATACTTAGTCCTGCACAAATGACGACTACCATCATGACGAAAGCGTACCTACCCTAAATTGTTAGACCCATGATACCCTGTTTCGAGAAATTTCTAACACCAAAAAGAAAATCAAATAAATGGAAGGAAGAGAGGTAGTCTATAGAGGATTCAGGAATACAGGTATAATGGTAAAGAAGCATTTCTTGTTGCTAAGTGCCATCAACTTGGTTCCAATCACGATTCTGAGTAGCAGTTGGTGGTTTGAACCGCCGACCTTGTGGTTAGCAGTCCAGTGTTTATCCTACAACGTTACGCCAGGAGTCCACTAGAAGACTAAATTAATTCTTTGTTTAGCTTATGCTACTCTATTCATGTACTCATCATCCCAGCTGGCGTGTTCGTCGATCACACCCCTGCACATTCCCACACTCACTCACAGCACCATTCAGCAGCTACTGCCTTTGCGCTGACCCATGTTCTTTCTCACAGTCGGAGGCAAAGGAGATGTGAAGGCTTTCTGCTTCTTCTTTCATTGTTGCTTTTAATAATTTCCTTCCTCAACCACCACAAATGTGTACAGCTGTTCCTTAAGACCTGTAGCAGATTACTCCTCTCTGAATTTGTTCCTCTGGTTTTCCAATTGCCACAGGGAATAAAATTAAAATGCCTTTCTTTTGTGAGAGGTTTAGGAATTCTAGAGGTAACCAAAAAACCCCATTAGGCAACTGTGAGTAGCTGAACAGTCATGGTGTAACAAGAGTGTTGCTGGAATTACAAGGACGGTTTACGCAGTAGTTAAAAGAACTTGGCTCTTAACCAAAAGGCAAGCAGTGCACACGCACTGTCTCTCCATGGCAGGAAGATGTGGCAGGCTGCTTCTGTAGAGATTTGCAGCCCTGGAGGCCCCCATGGGGAAGTTCTACCCTGTCCAACTGGGTCGCTAGGAGTCGGAATCCACTCGACATCAGTGAGTTTAGTTTTGTTTTGTTTGGGTTATGAAAATGAAGACAAATGGATTAAATTTAGTTAAGGGTACTGGTGTAAAAGTCCGACTGAACCACAAGGTCAATGGTTCAAACTCATCACATTATTAAACAAAGTTGTCGTTAATCAACATGGTGACCGCGTAAGTATGTATCAGAGCAGAAGCATGCTCCGTAGGCTTTTCAAAGGCTGATTTTCTTTTTCCCCCAAGTCCAACGGGCAGGTCTTTCTTCTGAGTCATCTCTAGGTGGACTTGAACCTCCAGCTGAAAGTGCTAACTAAGTGTTTATACCACCCAGGGACTCTCTGCATTGCTAGTTTCCAATTAATCTGTAAATTCCAAGATAGAACACCAAGTATCTTTCCTCTCTAACATCTACAGAAGATATCTATAAGATGTCTTGGAAAGAATGTGCCCTTGGGTTATTTAAATGATTATATATTCCTGAGTGTTTTTGTGTACATCAAAACAAAAACAACCCAAAAAAACCCAGAGGGCACAGAAGCAAATACTCTTAAATGGTGTTACATGGAGGGGACTGTAATCATTGCAGTGAAACAAAATATGATAGGATGATGCTCTCCCATGTAAACTATCACTCAATGTACAATAAAAGCTTTAAAAATAAAAAAAAGATGTCTGGGAAAAAAGGACAATCACCTGTTCAGAAGACTACCAAGCAGTTCTGCAATCCTCTTTTTAGCTTCCACTTCTGATGAGCACTTTTTAAATGAGTCTTCTTCACTAAAGGACTACCGAAGAAGCTCAAATTAGAATGGCTGCACACCATAATAACTAGGTCCGCTTATCACTGTATAAGTCAAATAAATACTCCACACATTCTTTGCTAACTTACCTCGTGCACTTAGTTTGAGTCATTTAGTCCACTTTTACATTAACTCTTTATCTGCAAGCTACTGTATTGCACTAGCAAGTACACTGAAAGTCAAGAAAACTGTAAAGTTCTAGAAGTTTAGTACCAACTCTAAACTTAACTGTACAATAACAGGAAAGCTTTTACTCATCTGGGACTTGAATCTGAATTTAACCTTGGGTAGGTTGTGCAATTTGTATTCTAAAGTATACTACCCTTACCTTAAAAAAAGGAGAGAAAGAAGGCAGCAAGGCAGGGAGGGAGGGAGGGAGGGGCGCAGACTAGCACGACTTACCTTAAAGAGCTCATGAGAAGACTCAAAAGATTACTATCCAAAGCACTTAGCCAACTGACTGCCACATAGGAAGAAATCAACTCGTGCTTAGTGGGTGTGTAAACCTATCCCCATTGCCTAGCCACTGGACTACTCTGAAAATGTATTTGTTTTAAAATGCAACATATTGCCTCATATAAACAACATAAGCAATTACAACAGGCAGATTTCAATCAAAGCAGTTAATTTGAGACTTAATGTTATTAAAATTAAGATTTAATTCAAAGTATTTACTAATTCAATAATGCAGAATCCTAACAGAAAAGGAATCATGTCATAACCTAGTAAGCAAAGCAAGAACACGGCAAGAACACAATACTAAGACTAGAAATCCTTATTTTCAATCACATGACCAGAAGCACTCAATGAAAACCCATGTCATCACAGTTTACCTGAGGTGGTCCTGAGGGTGTCACAGGTGAGTTATCTTCTCCAAAACTGAGCTTCTGGATACGCTGAGCAACTGAAACGCCTAACTCCTTTATCAACAGTGTGGATGAAAAGGCTTGAAGATCATGGATGCTACTGATACCCAGTGCTTCTAGACGTTTGGCAGTCTTATAGCCAATGCCTAGACAAAAAGCAATGCGCAGTATTGTTAGAGCTCTTCTTCTTAGAATAAAACAAATTCAAATATTCTATCAGCCACAGTTTTAAGTACTTGATTTGTATTTTGCTAAGGTGTGGTGCTATTGGCTAGGCACTGAACTGCTAACCACAAAGCTGGTGGTTCAAACCCACCAGGCTTTCCTTGGGAATCCTATACAGGGTGGCTATGAGTCAGAACTAACTTGACAGCACTTAACAACAAAGTCAAACTTTATTTGTAAATCAGGTTTTTCTTCTAATCAGGGCCTGACTTCTGTGAACCTTTTGGAGACCTTACAACACCTAATATAATCTAATGAATACATTATGTTAAGTGCCATCAAGTCAGTTCCAATTCACAGCCATTCTGTATAAGGTTTTTGAGGAGCAGGTGGTGGATTTGTACCATCAACCTTGCGGTTTAGCAGCCCAGTGCTTATCCTACAGCGCCATACCAGGAATCTAATGACCACAGTCAATAAATGCCATCTTTATAAAGTGAAATGTTTACTACATGTTACATAATACTGGGGAATTATTCAGTCATTATGGTTTTTATTCATATAAAGAAAGTCATTAGCTCAATTAATATTAAATTGCCTGTGTTTATTAGTTAATTGATTCCTATACAAAACACATTTATTCAAAAGTTATATCTGGCAACAGTTATCATGCACAATACAAACAAAGGCCTGAAGACAAACCAATAACCTAGCAAAACTCCTATCACAAAGTTCTTGGTGCTAAAACTCAGTCACACTTTGTTCCCAGGAGAAATACTCAAGCCATTGACTATCCCTTAGCCCTCTCACTCTTTTTTGTTTTTAATAATATTTTATCGTGTCTGCAGTGAATGAAGGTTTACATAGCAGATTAGGTTACCATTCAAGGATTTCCACTCAAGTTGTTCAGTGACACTGGTTACATTCTTCACAATGTGTGAAGAGTTTTGCTACATCCACTCTGGTTGTTCATTCTCTATGTAAGAATTATACAGTTATGAGTTTCCTCGCACAGACAAAGTAGTATGTCAGAGACAGGTGTGTAGTGGAATTATGAAAGTGAACTGGGAGGTATTTGCATACATTAAATAAATGAAATAAATGGCAATGTGGAAGTAAGAAAGAAAATACAAAGTCTGTGTGAAGCAGGGACAAGAACTCAAAATGGCAAGCTGAGTGAGAAAGCTTGTATCAGTATAAAGGCCTTGGTATGTTACAAGCTGACAGAGCAATTTCTGTTCACAACTCAGACCCAGACTCATCCCAAAACTATATGAAAAAAGGTGGTGCATTTTGGAATCACCTAGACACAGGTTAAAAGTCTGAAATCTAGGCCACCTGAAGAGGTAAGTTTCCACCGTCTCAGAAAATTACTTTCACAGAAAATCTACTATAACATCTTATGTCCCAGCCAATGCCAAAGAAATAGAATTTTAACATAACCATGATTGATATTCTCAAAAATCTTCAATATTTGATCTTCAAAGATACAACTTCCTTGCCCCAAGACCTGAATTGTTCTAGGAACCTGCCGTAGCTACCTTACAAGATTCTTTCAAGAAGTGCTAATATTACATAAATACTCCCCAAACAGTAAAAGGCCAACTCCCCTCTTTACATGCAATGAATGGTATAAAAGTATAAAGGATCATAGAATGTTTACAATCATATTCTAACTACACAAAAGTATGTGGCAATGGCAAAGTACTTTCATATATTTCCTAATATGTGTTCTAGGAAACAACTAGTGTTTCCAGAAAACGAGTGGTTTTTCAAAGGGCCAAGTATCCACAGTCAAAGAATTACACTGTGCCTATAACTTTTAAAACTAGAGAAATGCAATAAAGCAATTAAAGATTCTCAACTCTTTTCTCTTACCAGGCATTTCCTTTATGTGGTTCAAACTACGAATGAGATCTTGACAACTTTCAGGTAACAGGACAGTTTGCTGATTTGGTTTAAAGATGCCAGACACTAATTTTGCCAAAAGTTTATTCGAAGCCACTCCTGCGCAGCCAGTGAGACCCAGCTGATGACACATGGCTTCCCGTATCTCTGCTGCAATCTGAGATCCAACAAGTAGCCTGATATGCAAGATGTCATGCAGGTTTATAGCTATAAAAAGAGACAATATCCTTCAATATCACACTAAAATAGTTCAATCTTCTTATTTACAAACGTTTTAAGAGGACAAGGCTTAGAGTAGATCACCCCACCCCCCGCCACCACCACCACCACATGCAACCCACTGAACTAATTTTTTTCATTCCACACAGGATTCCTGGAAACAAATGCAAGTGAATCCCAAAGGGCTGTTATAATGAATGTATCCTGGGAGTGTTTCATTATTAACAGATCATAAACTTTTCTTTCTCAGAAAAAAATTCCCACAAGCATTAGGAAACTTTTACTCAGGTTTCACTGTGAAAACACATCCAAGTATACTCTATATAATAAGAAAACTAACCATTCAGTTTTTGTTTTTTTTTTAGCGCTTTTATGGTTTTATTTAGCACAAATAAAACTTGAAAACAGGCTGTCTATTCATTTTCTTCGCTGCGCAGCCTGGCGTTAGGATTGGTGACTCTGATGGCCAGCTGGGCTGCTCTTTCCACGATAGCTTTACGGTTCTTGGAGGAGACGTTGTGAGCAATCTCTGCACAGTAAGATTTGTTGCACATCAGCAGCACCTCCAGCTCTTTGACGTTGTGGACCAGGAACTTGCGGAAGCCACTGGGCAGCATGTGTTTTGTCTTCTTGTTGCTCCCATAACCAATGTTGGGCATTAAGATCTGGCCCTTAAATCTTCTCCGTACCCTGTTGTCAATGCCTCTGGGCTTGCGCCAGTTACGCTTAATTTTGACATAACGATCTGATTGGTGCCGGATGAACTTCTTGGTCCTCTTTTTGACAATCTTGGGCTTCACCAGGGGTCTGAGGGCAGCCATGATGCCGGTCGAAATGGCCACCTCCTCCGTAGGCAGCACAGAAGAGAGAGGGGAGGGGGCACCATTCAGTTTTAAAGAAAACAATCTCTAATCTTTATGTACACCAGTTAAGAGATCTTTTACGAAAAAATGAATAGAGTAATGAAATTATGTAAAAGCACATTTTCTCAGGTGTGAAAATATTGGAGTTCTATGAGACTGTCCATATCAGGAGACTCGTATTAGAAGTAATTAAGGAAGCAGAGTCCTGATGTGCGATTTACTTTCAAATGGTTAACTAACCAATTGAGAGCGCGCACGCGCTCCAGCAAAAAGTAAATGTGGCAATATGAGCATCACGAAAGCACCCACAGGAAAGGCATGCTGGGTCTTCTTACACTGGAGTCGTGGTCTGTAGGTGCCATGGAGTCAGGTCCAACTCATAGCGACCCTGTATAGGGTTTCCAAGGCCTCATCCTTCTGAATCTGCACAGGGCCTGGCAGGTCAAACCACTGACCACATATGTGGTTCACAGCCCAGTGCTCAATCTACACAGCCACCGTGCGTCTTTCACTGTACTACTCTGTCAGTTTTGCTGCAAATTTGAGGGGGGATTTTTTTTTTTTATTGTGGGGAATGGAAGTAATTTATGATTAATTAGACATTTTCATTTTAGGATATAAAAACCAGTACTCAGTGATCTGAGTTTGGTTTGAAAAAATTATATAAAAATGTTTTTAGAATCCTTTTGTTTAATAGACCTTGTAAGTAATAAAAGAGCATAGGTAAAAAGACAAATATATTAGTATGAAGAGAAGCTTCAATTCTTGTTCTAGAAGAAAAGCGTAGCTCTACTTGTCTTCAAGATTGGGAAGGACTAAACTGGAGAATAATCACCTGCTCCCAAAGAAGTTGGGATCGAAGAGCAAGAACCAGAGTCATTTGTCTTCTATGCGGTACGATGTGCAAGTCACCAGCACAGACACAAGATTCCTGAAAGCCTAATCAGTTATTGATCAGAGCTTACTGCTGCCTATTTTCCAATATAAATATCACTAGAAACACTATTGGTCTTTCACACCTTAATATGGGGAATGAACCATTGCGGTTTGTTTTTGGTAAGAGTTGGCAAAGATTATCTGAACTGATTAAATAGGAGGTTGGAAAGAAACTAGGCACATGGCAGTTACGGTTGGATAAGATTCCAAAAGGAGTAACTAGGAACGTCAGAGACCAAAAAGAGTGCCTTGAAGGATTAGCAGGGAACAAGTAAGCATCAGAGATCAAAGACCAACTTAGTCTACAAGTCAAACTCCTGGTTCTTATGAGAAGAGGTAGACTATATCAGAGATGAAAACAGCACAGAACACTGAGCTGCATGTCATCAAACTCTCATTTTCTGCACACTTTGTTTGGAGTATCTATACCGACTTTTAGTTATTCTAGACAGACTAGCTATCACTACACCTCCAGCAAAAGTCACGGATGTGAGAGTGACACAGCCACCTCACAGGGCAAGAAGAAATAGACGTATTTTGCCTTACTAAAGCAGAATGAGTAAGAATCCACTCACCCTGATCATTGTACACGTGGCCACACACAGTCACTGCTGAATGTACATCACTCGGAAGCTGCTGTAGTCTCTTCTCGACGATGTCTGTTACGTCCACAAAATTTTCATCAAAGCCAAGTCTCTCAACAACTGGACTAAATTCTTCCAGTAACTCTAAATGGAAATAATCATGCAACACAGATGTAACAGAAACTATAATGGAAAAGACTTAACAATTTTAGGCTTAAAAATTACATCCAATATTTGTTAAGGGTCTTATATATATTTACAGTTCCACAGTTATCTTTAGGAAAGCCCTCAGTTAACTATGACTTTTTTCTGCATTACACGTTGAGTTGCTATCGTTGTTAACTGCCTTTGAGTTGATTCCAATTCATAGAAACTCTGTGTAATTTCCATGGGAAGGCTGATGGGTTTGAACTGCTGACCTTGCAATTAGCAGTCCAGTGCTTATCCTACAGTGCCAAACCACAATTTCATACTTTGAGCAGAGGTAGTATTTCCTAACGAGACAATTCCACAGTATCTTGGGCAGTTATTCATGGCATCAAGGAGATGTTCTACCCAGGTTACTTTTATGTCTGGAGGCCATTAAACATCAATGCTTATAGTTAATCATGATCTTGAAATGGTGTATCAAGAATAAGTTACAGTCAACTTGGTGGTGGTGATGTGCCGTGGAGTCGGTTCTGACCCATAGCGACCCTGTACAGATTTTCAAGGCTATAAATCTTTACGGGAGCAGAAAGCTTCACCTTTCTCCCATGGAACAGCTGGTAGACTCGAACTGCTGACCTTGCAGTTCACAGCCTGATTCATAACCACTATGCTACCAGAGCTCCTTAGGAAAGTCAAAACAAGTACTAATATATTTCAGCTCTATTTTCCACAAGTTTGAAAAGGCAAAGTGAAAAATAAACAAAAAATTTCCAATTTTTACTGAGTCAACCAGAAAAATCATTTACACCATAATTAACAACAATGCAGTATTCTGAATGGTCAGCCCTTCCTTGAGGCATATATACCTAAATATTGTTATTGTTGTTAAATGCCACTGAATTGGTTCCGACCCAAAGCAGCCTACAAAGGGTTTCCGAGGAGCAGCTGATGAGCTTGAACCATCGACCTAATGGTTCAAAGTGACTTTGCAGTCTAACGCATTAACCCACAGCGCCACACCGGAACTCCATACCTAAATGAGGAGTTTTCAAAAATTTGATGGAAACATCCATTACCTTTTAATTTAACCTTTCCATGAATTTTTGATACTCCCATATCTGCATATGCCAGTATGCATGCTTTTTTATTTTTCCTCTAATTCGTGAAAACACTAAGATTCAAACCCAAACCTTGGCATGAAAGAGTTTAGCTCTATGCAATATTTAATATACACAAAAAATACTAAGAAAAGATTAATATAACTATTAATTGTTTAATAATTTTAAAATCAGTTTTCAGTTGTGCTGATCAAACATTACTCTCACAACCAAGAATGAGACAGAAAATAGCAAATTACTCAGCAATTCATTTAAATTTGAGATGTACCCAATTTTTATGGAAAACAAATGAATAGTAAGTATGCTTAGGAAAACACCTCAAAACTGGAGGGAAGGGCACTTTTTACAAACACAGACTTGCATTTATATGTATAAATACACAATAAATTAAAATTTTTAATATTTGGTTTTATTTATGGTATGTCATCCTATTTTCTCAATTTTAGATTCTGCTTTACATGTTTTCTGGTATGTATATATAAACACCAGTCATGACACGATTACTGCCAACTACACATCTTTTTAAAATCACCTTATATAAAGGCAGTCTCTCCAACAGATGTATATATTTTTTTTAAATAAGTCCTGAAACAAAAAATTAGGAAAAAAGTAACTGAATTATGGCATTCCACATTTATTAAAATGGAGTAAACAGGCATTGCATACAAAAAGTAATGCTAAATGTGCCTGACTAGATTCTGTACCTGTAACCTTATATGACATCTCTCTGTAACGAGTCAAGTCTTCCCCATTAACCAGTACCAGCTGTGGACACTTTTCTTTTGCATCTCTGACATTCATAAGTTTCTTAACGCCAAGTTCTCTGGCTTCATAGTTGCAGGTAACCACCAAATATTTCTGCTGAACTCCTATTAAAAGGAAAAAAAAAAAAATCATGAAAAGAAGTGAGCAGGATTGAAAAAAATTTCTTTAAAATGCGATTACTACTTCCATTTTGGAGTCCCAGTGTAGCACCATTGGAAAAACACTAGACTGCTAACTGCAAGGCCAGTGGTTCAAACTCACCAGCTGCTCCTTGGAAACCCTGTATAGGATCGCTGAGTCAGAACACACTCGATGGCACTTTAGAACTTGCATATTCAAACTAAACTCAGTGGTTAACAAGTCATTTCCAACTCCCAGCAACCCCATGTGCTATAGAGTAGATCTGTACCACAGTTTTCAGGGCTGTGACCTTTCAAAAGCAGACTGCAAGGCCTTTTCTCCAAGGGGCCTCTAAGTGGGCTGAAGTAACCTTTTGGTTAGTAGTGAAGTGTTTAATTGCTTCTACCACCCAGGGAATCCACTGTTTAATTGTAATCTGATAAACTGTAATGCAACCTGTTTTAATATAAACCAAAAGCCCTGTACTTCAATTAAAACAAATACTTCCATTCAAAATTCTACAAAACAGGAATACCAAGGTTTTAAACTATCTCCTACTTAAGGGTTAATATCAATATATGATTTCTTATACCTCATTTAAAATATTTGGTTGCTTTTTCCTACCTGGGAGAAAAAAAATCATTATAAAATATTCAATACTGGGTAAATAGTAATTAAGGAGTCATGGTGTGGTGCTGTAGGATAAGAGCAGGACTGCAAGGTCTGTTTGAACTGGAAAGTCAGTGGTTCAAACTCACTAGCTGCCCCTTAGGAACCCTATATAGATGGAACCGACTCGACGGCACTTGACTATAACAGTAATGACATGTTAGGTGAAGGATCAATTATTTCATACGCAAAACTCAACCTGGGCATTTTATTTCTTGAGTTTAACAAAAGCAATCATAAATCAGTATCATCGCCATCAAGTGCTGTTGAGTCGGCTCCAAGACACAGCGACCCTTTATAGGGTTTCCAGGAGCAGCTGGTGGGTTTGAACTGCCAACCCAAGCAGTCCAGTGCTTATACAACAGGGCCACACATCTTGTGGCTATAAATCCAATCTTTCTAGGATCTGTTTTACTGACATACACATTTATAACTGCGTTGCTGCATGCACTCAAGTCAATTCCAATTCACAGCAACCCTGGATGTGGTTTCCAAGACGGTAACTCTTCATAGGAGCAGAAAGCCTCCTCTTTCTCCTGCAAAACAGAGCTGGTAGATTCAAACTGGTCTTCGTGGTTAGCAGTCCAACGTGTAACCCACTAAGCTTGTGCCTTTAACTCTAGGTCATGGTTTACCAAAAACATAAGCCAAGTAAAAAACTGACTGCAATTAGTAGTTGCTGCTGGAAAAATTCAAGTACAGGCTTGTTACGTGCTATTGCAACTCAGACTGACGCTGGACAGGGTTTCCAAGGAACAGCTGGTGGGTTTGCATTGCTGACCTTGTGGTTACCAGCCCAGTGCTCATCCTATGGCACCACCCCAGGACTCCAAGCACAGGCAGTCCATGGGTTATAAACGAAATAATTTCTAGGTATGTTTGGCAAGCTGAATTTGTAGGTAAGTCATAGCAGACACATACAGTTCTTATGTAATCTTAATTAGTGCAATAAAAGACTCCGTTTTTTCAGTTATATATTAGCCGCAAGTGAAGGTGACAGTGATTAATTTGTTGCAGTAGGGACTGGTTCAATCATTTCAAAGTGAGGGCAAATTTACTTCAACATTAAAGGGCAAGTACTGCTTGCCTGCAACCTGTGGACTTAACTGTGCTTATCTTCAGAGTCAGTAACTATAAAGCAATGTTCTGTTACAAGTGCCAACCTGAAACAATTGTTAGGGATCTCCCTCCACAAATGTCTTGATCACTGAACTTGTTCTCTTTTTAGTTATCTGCAGAAAGGATCACAGTAAGGAGGCATTATGAACTGCCTCCCTATCCAAATGATTAAATGATGATCAACTGTACAAGTGAACTTCAAAAAGTTCATAGAAAAAGTCCATTCTTTTCCATACTTTTTTGAATCCCCCTCAGATAAAATTCTAGTAGCTGGTCACTTATAAAATAGCTAAAATTATGGATTTCTTTTTAGACAAGTAGATGGTTTACCACTATAAAAATAAGTACTGAAAATATGTAAAATATGGACATTCAAAAAAAAAAAAAAATGAGTTCTCTGCATTTATTTCTAAATTTGGAGTCACAGGGAATCAATTAAGACTCATTAGTGAATTATATGAACAATCAGATTGGTAATTTCTTTAACTAAAAAGGCACAGTCCTTTCATTCAGAATTAAATTATATGGGCCCAGCGTTGTCCATCACCAGCTGAAAGAATTAAGCCCTCACCTAGTTGGTAAGGAGACGTTGCTTTTGTTTTTTTCTAAGACTTTCACTACTAGTGTCCAATTTAAAGAGTATTGTGGCTTAGGTGATAGTCTGCTAACATAAGGTCGGTGGTTCAAACCCACCAAGGAAGAAAGAGGAAGCTGCCAGCTCTCATACAGATTGACTCTTGAAAACCCTATAGAAGATCGCTAAGTCGGAACTGACTAAAGGGTGACGGGTATCAATCATTTTACAATTACTATTCATCCACGCTCAGTTACACAATCCTTTTGTGTTAAGCATTAACTACAAGGCAAGGGGAGTCCATGTGGTGTTGTAGGATAAGCACTGGACTGCTCGCTGCAACCTCAGCAGTTCAAATCCACAGTTGCTCCTCAGAAAGCCACAGCCTTTAACAGCGGAGCAAGGAGCCCTGTGGCACAGTGGCTGAGCACTTGGCAGCTAACCACAAGGTCAAAAGCCAGAACCCATCAGCCACTAAGTGGGAAAAAGATGTATCAGTCTGCTACCATAAAGATTTACAATTTGGGAACTACTGAGGGGTTAAATAACAATGCTACTAGTTACAAATTGCTTTAAGGAGAAAATAGACGCACCTTTGGTCCTAATTCTTTGACACCTTTAAAAATTCTACAACTACGACTTACTTTGGGCATGTCAAAAACGAATCATCCTATTGCTCTCGTTCTCTGGTGAATCAACTAAGCTAGGCCACGTAGGGATTTATAACAGCCAAACTAGGCAATAAGAAGATAGCAGCAAGTGAATCAAAATTGCTCAAAACATTTATATTAGCACTAAAAACCGAATAATCCTTCTTGCATGCCAACAACCTCCCCCACACCTCACTGACACACACACAACCCCTCTGCTTGCCCCAAAGTAAAATAGGCATTATTATTAAAACAAGCTATCATATTAATAAGTAAATCCTCAATGCAAAATTTTTGTTTCCTTTTTTAAAACGTTGTTTTAGGAAAACTTGTGTTGCTATCAACCTTAGGCGTTGTTCAAATCCCAACTATCTTGAAAGACTTTATACTATTTAAGTTAATTTCCAAAGGGAAGGGATCAAAAATTTTCTATTTAAAATGTAATAAAAAACTTTAAGAGAAATGAACCTTACAAAATTTCAAACAAATCAAGCTACTGACACAGAAACCTAAGTTTATTCTCGCCTCTATGTTCACCTGTTCAGTTGACATTGCATTCTCTCACCATTTATTAAATGAATCAAAGTTTACTATCTGTAAAGCATCTAGAAGAATCATTTCCAAAATGTTACATTTAAGTCTTCCTTAATTTGGCTAATAAATCAGAAAAAAAAATCAACAAATATGAGTAGTTATCCAATCATTATACAATGAAAATATTAACATTCAGAATTACCTAAAGGTTTGCCCTTTAGTTCAGGATTTGAGATCATTTCTACTTGTGCATAAAAGCAATCCAGATCCACATGTACTATGACTCTGGATGAAGTACTTCCTGTTGGTACCACTTCATGGTGAATTGCTGTACAATATGCAAAACACAAAAAATATATTCAGACCGCTTATCATCACTGAGTTACTGAGAGTTCTTTAAAACATTGTTAACTGACAGGTGAGAAAGGATAGATAATCCAGCAGGGGCCCATTGATCATGTCGGTATCATTTTGGATGTGCCACTCTAAGACAATGTGTTGGACCAAAAGGACAGTTTGAACCGCAAAGTCAGTGGTTCAAACTCACCAGCCACTCCTCCGAAACCTTACACAAGGTCAGAGTCAGAAACGCCTCACTAACATCATCATCCTAACATGGGTCCAATCGTGGGTCCTGTTCACTTACTCAGCATTTCTTGTGTACTGCATTTTTCTGAGAATAATAAGGGGGGGGGGGGAATGATCACAATTACAATAGCTAATATTATCGCTGGAAAATTTAGTAACCTTTAAGGCTAAACTGGAAAACGGCAGAAAAGCCAAAACATCACCGATTTTCCTCTAACTAAAAGAAATCTTAAGTGGTACGTCCTTGAATGTAAAAAAGAAATTATTTGAAATGTTAAATGGCATTAAAGAGAACCTAAGGGTTTCACGACTTAGGTCCCGTATGAGAGGAGGAAAAAAATCAGATTCATATATTCCTACTGTCTAGAATCGCAGGATAAAGATGAGGCTTTCTGCTCCCATAAAAGATTTACAGCCTCGGAAATCCTATGCAGGGTCGCTATGAGTCGGAACCGACTCCACTGCACACCACCACCACCTGGCATATAGTTGACTATAAATAAATAAGCACTAAATTTAAAAAATGAATTAAAATTTCTTGGACTTTTCAGCTCGTGTCACTAAAGATTCCTATTCTTGAACAACAGTTGAAAACACGGCAGGCTTAATGCAATATGTTTTTCTGATTTGGATACTGGAACAGAAAAAGATTATTAGTGGAAAACCCAGTGAAATTTTAAATTTGAGATTTAATAGTACTATGCCAATGTTCGTTTCTTAGTTTTGATAAATGTGCCATCGTCATATAAGACGTTAACATTAGGAGAATCTGGGTGAAAGGTCTGCATAACTCTCTACTCTCCTGAAAAGGTTTCCCACCCTCTCACCAACTACCAAAAAAAAAGGGGGGGGGGGGGGGTTAGGGAAGTGACCGCCAGGACTAGGATTAACGCAGTAAAAACTAGGGCCCTGATGCTGAAAGTGGGAACCCCGGAAAGCGGCCACTCCAGATGAACCTCCTCCCCGGTTCCACCCCAAGCCACCCCTTCCCGCTTAGGCCGCAGTTGGGACCCCACCTCTGCCAAAGTGGGCGACACCCCTGGGCCGCCTGGGCGCCTATTCAGCTTTCGTCTGTCTGGTTGCGGGTATTTTTCCCGCACAGGGTGGGGGCAGAAGGTACAAAAATGTACTCTCGACTAACAAACTGATCAGTCCCACCCTACTCCTATGGGGCGAACCATCCCTCTTGGGGCTCCCAATCGCGAAAGAGGCAAGCTAAGCGCAGTTCTCTCAAAGCGGGGCGGGGAGGACCGGTAGCCGAGAGGCAGGGGGCGGTCGCGCCCCAACGGCCGCCGCCCGCTCTGCCCCGCCCTCCCATTGACACCCAGGAAGGCTGCTGGGATCTTCAGGCTTCAGCGCACCCTGCGAACCGCCCGCCACCTCCGCGTCCTCCGGCTCCATGCCGTGGGCCGAATCCACTTCCTCGTGGTGGCCACCTTCCTCCTCGGGCTCCACCCCCAACTTCTCCACTGTGCATCGGCCAACCGTAGCGAGGCTTCCGGCCGCTTCCGCCCGGTCTCCAGGCAACCGCGGGCCAACCGCCCCCAGCATCTCCAGTCTTTACGCCTGCGCACTGGCGGCCGACCAGCCTGCTGCCCGGAGTTACGTGCCGGCCTGGGAATCCTCCGGGACTGTAGTCCACTAAGCCACGCCCACTCTGTAGCTGATGGAGTTGAAGGGTTGAAACCCCAAACACCTTTTATGTTTGAACTCGTTTTAGTTAGGCCCACTGCATAAATATTAGAAAATTTTTTCTTTGCTCCAGACCAGCCGGTTCTCTTGATCAACTGTTAACACAATTGCTAACACGTAGACATCTGCTTTGGAGTTGCCGATAAGAATGTTAGCTATAAACTTACCAGTCCCTCGGAAACCCTATACAGTGTCACTATGAGTAGAAATCGACTCGATGGCACGTAACAACAGACACACTTAGGTTGATGGAGTCAGGGAGGATGTAAATTAATGTACCAACAAAATCGCCAGGTAAACAATTATGAATAACAAATATGTCTAAATTTTGCATTTTATTTTATTTTTCCTTAAAAGTTGTTAACTGTCATTGGTTCCTTTCATAATGACCCGGTATACTACGTTTCCCAGGAGCGGCTGGTGAGCTTTAACTGCCGACCCTGTGGTTAGCAGTCCAGGGCTTATCCTGTTAGTGCCGGCAAGTCAGTTCTGACCTATAGCGACCCTGTACCCCTGTACCCAAGGAGCGGCTGGTGAGCTTGCACTTCCAACCTGGCAGTTCAAACCAATTTTGTAGTCCAGCGCATTAACCCACAGCGTTACACTAGGACAGACTGACAAATTGAGCTTCTGACCTTAAAAATCATCAAAGTTAAACATGATTCTGATATAAAGAGTCAGATAAGATCTTCAGACCAGACCCTTCGGTTTATTTGCGGTAGGACTTTGGACAGCTTAGTGACTGCTCTGAAACTCAGTTTCTAATAAAACGAAATTAAAAGGTTGTCTTGAGGTTACATGAATGAATAAATGAAAACTAACATAAACCCACTGCCATGGAGACAAATTCTGACTTAGAGATCCTACAGGACCGAATAGAACGGCCCCCTAGGGTTTCCAATATTGTATGTTTTACAGAAGCACAGACTGCCTTGTTCTTCTGTTACAGAGGTACTGGTGCGTTTGAACCTCTCAGTTGGCAGCTGAGCCCCCAGGGTGCCACTAGGACTCTTTCAAAAAGTAACATATTCTTTGGTAGTACACTGTTGTTCCATGAAGGTGAAACCTCAGAAATCATGTACAGGGTTGCTATAAGCCGACTTGATGGCACTTAACCACTCTATAGGTTAAAGAAAAAAATACCTGGCACATAGGGAATGCTCAATAAACCCTATGCCTCTTTGCCTTCTGTTGTGTGAAGAAATTCAGAAATTCTCTTTGTGAGTACCACTGACTTCACTTGTTGCAGCTAAGGGCTTGAAGCACCCAATAAGACTTGGTCCATGCTCTCCTATAGTAATACGTTGTTGTTATCAAGTGCCATTGAGTCGTTTCCAACTCATAGTGACCCTATGTAGCGTTTCGGAGAAGCCGCTGGTGGATTTGAATCGTCAACCTTGAAGTTCAAACTGATCTTGTAGTCCAGTGCTTTATCCTACAGCACTGCACCAGGACTCCCACGTTAATATAGGATAACTGATTTGTTTGGCTTAGTAAACCATACCTGAATAAGTAAGTCTTTGGCCATCAAGATCTGACGATAAGTATTTTGTCAAACAAGATCAGGCATTTCAGCTGCCAGCTATAGTTTCAATTAACCGTAACTCACCTAAGGTACAATTTTCCAAACACAGTAAACTCTTTGGTATATCCCTCCTAAGTGATTCCTCTTTTTGATGAGGCCAGGAGAGGTCCTAAATGTAAAATTCCTAAAGGTTAGGTTTCTTAATGTAGGGCTGTGGGATTTTCTTCCCTGCAACTTTGTTTAGGTATAATTGAAGTACACAAAACCATGCATATTTAGAGTACAATTTGACCAATCTTAACATGCTGTTGTGGTGCTGCAGGATATGCACTTGACTGCAAACCACAAGGTCAGCGGTTCAAACCGGTCATTCCACAGAAACGCTCTGAGTCAGAACGGACTCCACAGCACTTAACAACAACATAGACAAGAAGAACACAGTGAGTCTATAGGAAAATCGCTAGACTGCGCACCACAAGGTCAATAGTTTGAGTCCACCAGCCACTCCAAGGGAGAAAGATAGGGCTTTCAGCTCCTGCAAATATTTACAGTCTTAAAAATCCTATTCAGGATCTCTGTTATTTGGAACCAACTTGACAGCACTGAGCAACAATAATATAGGCATACAGACAATTAAGACAGTAAGCATTCTCATCGGTTTCAAAAGTGGCTGTTGACTTCTTTCTAAAAAACCACTGATCTGCTTTCTCTCATTATAAACTTGTTAATATTTGCAGAATTTTTCAATAAATGGAGTAACATAGTATGTGCTCTGCTTTGTCTGGCTTCTTCACATGTTGTTGTTGTTGTTAAGTGCCATTGAGTCGGTTCCGACCCATAGCGACCCTGTACAGGGTTTCCGAGGGTGTAAATCTTTACGGGAGTAGAAAGCCTTATCTTTCTCCCACGGAGCAGCTGGTAGTTTCAAACCGCTGGCTTCTTCACATAGCCTTTTTTAAAAAGGGTCAATCATGTTGTGGTGGATATCAACAGTAATGGTGGTGGTTGTGTGGAAGCCACCAAGTCAGTTTTTACTCATAGCAACCCTGTTTAGGGTTTCCAAGGCTGTAAATCTTGACAGGGGCAGAATGCCTCATCTTTCTCCCATAGATTCAAACTGCTGACCTTGTGGTTAGGAGCCTGTTCATAATCCACTAAACTGCCAGGACTCCTTGGTGAATATCAATGTTGTTGTTAAGTGCCGTTGAGTCAGTTCCGACCCATAGCGACCCTGTATAGGGTTTCCAAGGAGCAGCTGGTGAACCTGAACCACCAACCTTGTAGTTCAAGTGGCTTTGCAGTCCGGCGCATTAACCCACAGCACCACACTAGGACTTCTGGTAAATATCAATAATTCTTTTTTATTCCTGAGGAGGAAATCATCAAACAATATCATTAATATCACATGCAAATATTAATGCTGAAGATAATTTAAAATGACTGCAACAGTACATCAACAGGGAACTGCCAGAAACTCAAGCTGGATTCAGAAGAGGACGTGGAATTAGGGATATCATTGCTGACAACAGATGGATCTTGACTGCAAGCAGAGAATACTGAAAAGATGTTTACTTGTGCTTTATTGACTATGCAAAGTCTTTTGACTGTGTGGATTATGACAAATTATGTATAACATTGTAAAGAATGGTTATTCCAGAACACTTGATTGTGCTCAAGAGGCACCTGTACGTAAACCAGTCTTCCAAACTGATCTAAGGGATACTGAATGGATTAAAATCAGGAAAGGTGTGTGTCAGGGCTGTATCCATCCACCATATTTATTTAATCTGTATACTCAGCAAATTATCTGAGAAGCTGGATTATATGAAGAAGAGCATGGCATCAAGATTGGAGGAAGGCTCGTTAACAACCTGAAATATGCAGATGATACAACTTTGCTTGCTAAAATTGAAGAGGGTGTAAAATACTTACTGATGAAGATCAAAAACCACAGCCTTCAGTATGGATTGCACTTCAGTGTAAAGAAAACAAAAATCCTCACCAGTGGACCAATAAATATCATGATAAGTGAAGAAAAGATTGAAGTTGTCAGAAACTTCATTTTTCTTAAATCAACAATTAACACTCATAAAAACCCCAGTCAAGAAATAAAACAACATATTGCACTAGGCAAATATGCTGCACAAGACTTCTTTAAAGTGCTCAAAAGAGCAAAGATGTCAATTTGAGGCCTAAGGTACACCTTACACAAGCCATGATATTTTCAGTAACCTCATATATGAAAGTTGGACAGTGAATAAGGAAAACCTTAGAGGAATTGATGCATTTGAATTAAAGTGTTGGAGAATACCAAAAGTACCATGGACTGCTAGAAGAAGAAACAAATCTGTCTTGAAAGATGTACAGCCAAGATGTTCCTTAGAAGCCAGCATGGTAAAAGTTCATCTCTTATATTTTGGATATATTATCAGAAGGGACCAGTCCTGGAGTAGGATATTATGCTTGGTAAAGTGCAGGTTCAGCGAAAAAGAGGAAGACTCTAATGAGATAGTTTGTCATACTAGCCGCAGCAATGGGCTTGAGTGCAACAAAAATTGTGAGGATGGTACAGGACCAAGGAGTATTGTGCATAGGGCCGTTATCAGCCGTAACTGACTTGACAGATAATACATAACTACAACAACAACATTCCAGTGTCTGACTGTACCGCAATATATCTAGTCACCTAGAGATGGGCTTTTGGATAGCATCCCATTTCTTACCATTACAACAAAGTTGCAATGAGCATTCATACAGATGTCTTTATATGGTGACATATTATTTTCATTTTCTTGGCTAAATACCTAAGATGGAATGATTTATAGTTGTTGTTGTTAAGTGCTGTCAAGTCATTTCCAGCACTGCAAGCTAATGCATCAGACTGTAAAGTCATTTGAACTGCAAGATCGGTGGTTCAAGCTCACCAGCTGCTCCTTGGGAACCCTATACGAGGTCTTGATGGGTCAGAAAATAAACATAGAGCCTCTGGGAGAGTGGAGCAGAAGTTCTCTTCGTAATTAAAATGGTAAACAGTAGGGCATTTAAATGCCCCTCCCACCATACTTATAATCATTGGAAAGACAGGTAACCCTTTACTGTTGAGTTGCTTTCAACTCATGGTGACCCCATGTGTTACAGAGTCAAACTCTTCCACAGGGCCATCATCTTTATGGAAACAGATTGCTAAACATTTTAAATGGCAAACCTTACTTTCCTTCTCTCACCTCCTCTTCATTTTGCTCTTCCCCAAGGCCCAAACAGATATTTATATAATTAAAGGAGGTGAGAAGTGCCTGACAATCATCAGTCTAGGTAAAGCCAATGGGCTATTGCCCAGCTTCACAGTGCTTACTGTGCCTCCCCAGAGGCATTGTGGGTTGACTGAGCTTCCAGGCTCTAATCAGTACACTGACAGGTGTGGTCTCACAGGTGTGGTCAGCCTCCCACAAGCCCCGACAGGTCACAATTCTTTTAGAATCAGTCTCTTACCCTGAGAGTGGGTGGGAAAGTCTAGCTGTCTGTTCATCAAAGCGAGTTTTTGCCAGTAATAAACTTGAGAAGCAAAACACCTTCTACCTCCTTGGATCTATTTCTCAGTAGAATCTGGTGACGATTTGAGCTTGGGAAGTGAGGATGGAGAAGCAGTGATTGACATTTGAAAGTGTGTCTCCATTCTGTTCCCTTCATGAATGCATTGCTAGCTTCGGAGGGCACATGTATGGTGTGTTTCATGGGAAGCTCTGGTTTTTGCCTCACACTCTCCATATTTGCCTTCAGGATCAAACTCCTCCTCTTCACCCTAATAGTCAAGTATTGAGACACCTTGTTAAAAGGCTGGGTATTCTACATTTGTTGAGACTTGCAAAAATCCAACAAAGGAAAGGATAAGTTAAGCAGCAGTAAATTTCAAGGCAGAAAGGACTAATTCTAATGTGTTCAATCGAGTTAACGGGCTGATAATAGGGCATTAGCATAAAACTCTACCTTAGCAATTTCCTTGAATAGTTAGTTCATTGATAAAGGTGACTCAAGAAAGGGGTGGCCAACAAATCTGGTTTGTCTAAAGGCACATATCTTCAAGAACATTTATTTACTGAGTTAAGCACATATACTTTTCTTATAGTATGCATTTTTCTCCTAACACTGTATTTTCTTGGTCATCATGATTGTAACAACAGTTGTTTTCGGCAAACACAGTGCTCTTCAGGAACATAATTTCCATAGTACATGAAGGATCACAGCAGTGCTTGTACAGTTGGAAGAAAAAGGAAAAGAAATTAAATGATCTAGTTCTAAATCATGGACTTTTGAGTTCTATTGTTTGGTTTCTGAAATTTGTCTCAGGTATCTAAGAATAGATCAATAATAAGCTATAACTGACTTTATCCTTGTCATGTTCCATGACTAGTGAGCCAGGAGTTAGTGGCACAAACTCAGATGAGGCCAACTGGGAATTTAATAGATTTTAGTTTTAATATAGATTTTTTTAATCTATAAAATACTTACAAAATCCTTAATCTGGCCATTCACAATCTCACTAGGTACGATGGAATAACTTTAATGTAAGAGATTATGGGGTTTCTAACCCTGACAGGAATTCTGGAGAACTCCATTCTATCATCCAGGGACAATTACCCTGAATTGAATAGATTGCAGTCTTTTTTCTTGTTTAAATTTAGGGTAATGGTTAACATTTTGTGTCAACTCGACTAGGCCAGGATCTCCAGAGGTTTATCAGTTGAGAAGTATTTATTGCCATGGTGATGAAGCCCAATACAGGCATAGTTAACTCTATGATGAGTGGCTATGAGCAGCCAGTCAATCAAAAGGATGCTTCCTTGGGGGTGTGGGCTGCACCCATTAGAATGGACTCTTCTCCTGGGGACCTGTGAGTCTGCAATTGTAAGCCATATCTTGATAATTAACTTCTCCACATATATATATATATACATACACATACATATATGTTTCACTGGTTTTCCTTCTCTAGAAAACCTGGCCTAAGATACCCAGTAATACTTCCTCAAATAGTACATTTCAATAACTAAAAAAAAATTAAATAGGGTACAGAATGAATATGTTTACTATCAGAGCAGTTAAAAAGAACTTCTTAGATTTGTTAGCTTCAAACCTTGCCAAGATTCTTTTTTTTTATTTTTCAAAAGACAGCCAAGCATCTTAACATTATCTCCCCTGCTTTTGCAGATTCCAACCATGCCTCAATCCCTGTTTTCCAGAACCCTGTTGTTCCAAGGTTGTGCTTACATTGTTATTTACCTCTGTCCTATTTAGCCCATGCAAACCTGCCTAACTAGTCTCCCATTTGCCTCATTCTTCCTTTCCCCTCCCCCTTCTAGAGTATTCCCTACCTCCAGAACCTAAACTATCCTGTGTCTGTTCCCTACCCTGTGCTCCATCTTCCCTTCTTTCCCTTCACCCCACCTCCCACATCCTGATCACCAGCAAAGAATTCCCCCCGTTGCCAAGATTCTTAATCCTTAAATTCCATCAATTTGATTCTGTCTGAATGGATTTAGAGTAGATTCAAACAAATCTGTAAGAGGGTAATCTTCCAACATCAGTATTACAGATGGTTTATTTTGTTACCAGTTAATTTGTTACCTATTACAGGATTCCTGGTGTGGCACTGTAAGATAAGCACTGGACTTGAACCAAAAGGTCGGCAGTTTGAGCCCATCCGCAGAAGATCAGCAGGAGAAAGACTCATCGTCTTTCTATTCCCACAAAGAATTATAATCTCGGAAACCTTATACAAGGTCGCTCTGAACTGGCTCCACAGCACTTAACAACGACAACACACTATAAATTATAAAATATACCTTTTGAAAATCCAGTGGCATTTAAAAAAATATTCAGATCAACAGGAAAATGGTCTCTAAGGATTAACCATGACATAAAATGGCAAACCCTCTATTTCAACCATGACATAATTCTGAGCTATATTTGTCATTCCCCCAACGTATGCTTAATTGTTGTTGTTGTTGTTGTTAAGTGCCGTCGAGTCGGGTCCGACCATGCTTAATTATTGGATACTTAATCTTTGCCCCTTCCCAAAGATATTTTCCTCTTTCTGTAGCATCTTTCAAAGGAACTGTCTCAACTCTGTAACTCTCTCCAGGAATATTTTACTGTACACAGTGCTCCCAAGAACATTTTTCCAGGAATCTAAATCGGGGAATTTAGGTGGGACAGTGGACATTGGAGAAAGGGTATGTTTGCTGCTAGTAGTGGCCCCTCCATCTCACCTTTGAAAATAACATTGCTCTTAGTTCCCCTCTCCTTTGATTAACCAGCTAATTTTCACAACCCAAATACATTCTTATTGATTTCTGTTGTTATTGTCAGATTTTTTTTCCAGGTCAGGGAGAAAAAATCGACTTCCAAAAGGATGTGTGAGATAAGCTGAAATCAGAGGAATGTTTCTGTTCCTGTTGGTTGACCACATTCTCAAGGGGGATACGCTGAATTTCTGCCGACTTCAAAGTTTCTGTGAAGACCAGCAGAGCTAGGGAAAGTGGAAATGCTTAACAATGGCAGTCAGCAGTGATAACGTAACTGGAATCTATTCAAAACCCAAAACAAACCCACTGCCACTGAGTCGATTCCAACTCACAGCAACCCTCTGTATAATACGATGTTGTTGTTAGATGTCGTTGAGTCAGTTCCAACTCATAGAGACCCTGTGTAGGGTTTCCAAGCAGTTACTTTTGAGTTTAAACCACCGATCTTTGCGTTCAAATCAACCTTGCAGTCCAAGGCTTTATCCCATAGCACCACACCAGGACTTATGTGTATTGTTGTTGTTGTTGTGAAGTGCCATCGAGTCGGTTCCGACCCATAGCGACCCTGTACAGGGTTTCCAAGGGTGTAAATCTTTACGGGAGTAGAAAGCCTCATCTTTCCCCCGCGGAGCGGCTGGTAGTTTCGAACTGCTGACCTTGCGGTTCGTAGCCGGATTCGTAACCGCTATACTACCAGAGCTCCTGTATAAATAAATAATCACCATCATTAAGATAAAAGCAAGCTAAGATTAAAATTTTTTAAAATCATATCGACAGTCTTGTCTTTTTTATACCATGTTGTTAATTGTTGTAGAGTCGGTTCTGACTCACAGTAACCCTGTACAGGTTTTCCAAGGAGCAGCTGGTGGTTTGAACTGCTCACCTTATGGTTCGCAGGCCAGTACTGATCCTACAGTGCCATACAAAGAGTCTTTTTATATTTTTGTACTATAAGCACATTATAAACAGTTAACAACTCTTACCATAATGTTGTTGTGGTGGTGGTGGTTCATATGACCCTGTATAATGTTTCTGAGAGTGACTGGTGGGTTTGAACTGCTAGTCTTGCAATGAACACTCCAATGCTTATCTTAAAATGCTACACCAGGCTCCCAGCCATGATAAGGACCCTTAAGATTTTTATGAACTTCTGCATTCTGAAATCGATCAAATATACAATCAAGTTATATAAATAATGACTGGTGACAGGAATGCCAAAGTTGGAAATAAAGGAGAATACGTAGTTGGGATATATGATCCAGTGATAGAAATGAAGGAGATTGCCTGGGGTAATCCTGAAAGACCAATGACTTATTCATTGCAAATATCCTTTTTCAATAGTCTAAATGGCGACTATATGCATAACTCCTGGTGTGGTGCTGTACAATAAGCACTGGACTGCTAACCACTGTTCAATGGTTCAAACCTATTTAGGTTCTTGGAAACCTTGTAGAGAGTCTCTATGAGTCAGAACGGAATCAATGGCACTTAACAATGGCAACAACATAAATATGGACTTTATTAGATACAATGCACATAAATCAAAATCAACTACATCTGTGGAAAGAAATGATGGAGAAGCTCAAAAACATCAGTTGAACAAGGAGAGGAACCAACTATGAAACAAACTATCAACTGCTCATATGCAAATTAAGCTGAAGTCAAAGAAAACTAAAAGAAGTCCACCCCAACCAAAGCACGACCGTAAGTATATCCCACCTGGATTTAGAGGTCCACCCCAACCAAAGCACGACCGTAAGTATATCCCACCTGGATTTAGAGGTCCACCCCAACCAAAGCACGACCGTAAGTATATCCCACCTGGATTTAGAGGTCCACCCCAACCAAAGCACGACTGTAAGTATATCCCACCTGGATTTAGAGGTCCACCCCAACCAAAGCATGACCTTAAGTATATCCTACCTGGATTTAGAGAGCTTTTTAGGACTAGATGTGATGCACGGAACACCAATGTCCAAAGACCAAATGAATTGTGGAATGACATCAAGGAAATCATACAGAAAGAAGGCAAAAGTTCATTTAAAAGGAAAGAAAGAAAAGACCAAAATTGATGTCAGAAGAGACTCCATGAATGTAGAGTAGCTAAAGCAAGCAAAGAAATGATGATGCAAATGAGTTAAACAGAAGATTTCAAACAGTAGTTCCAGAAAACAAAGTAAAGTATTATACTAACATGTGCATAGACCTGGAGTTAGGAAACCAAAAGGGAAGCGCACACTCAGCATTTGTTAAGCTGAAAGAACTAAAGGGAAAATTCAAGCCTATACTTGCAATATTGAAGGACGGTGTGACGTAGTAGGATAAACAGTAGACTATTAACTGAAAGTTAGGCTGTTCAAACCCACCAGCCGCTCCTTGGAAACTCTATAAAGGGTTGCTATGAGTTGGAACCACTTGAAATCACTTAACAACAACAACAATATGGGCAAAATATTAAATGATGAATAAGACATCAAAAGAAGATGCAAGGAATATACAGAGTCGCTGTACCCAAAAGAACTGGTCAATGTTCAGCCATGCTGGGAGTTAGCATAAGAACAGGAACCAATGGTATTGAAGGAAGTTCAAGCTGCGCTGAAAGCCTTAGCAACAAACAAGCTTCCAGGAATTAACAGAATGCCAACTGAGATGTTTCAACAAAGAGATGCAACTCTGAAAGTGTTCATCTGCCTTACCAAAAAAATGAGAAGACAGCTACCTGGCTAACCAACTGGAAAAAACACATATTTGTGAGCACACTAAGAAAGGTGATCCAATAGAATGCAGATATTATCAAATAGTGTCATTAACATAACAGGCCAATAAAGATTTGCTGACGATAATTTTCAAAAGATTGCAGCAATACATCAACAGGGAACTGCCAGAAATTCAAGTTGGATTCAGAAGAGTCAGTGAAAAGAAGATCATTGCTGGTGTCATACGGCTCTTAACTGAAAGGAGAAAATACCAGAAAGATGTTTACCTGTGCTTTATTGGCTGTGCAGAGGCATTCATTTGTGTGGATCATAACAAGCTATGGATAACATTGCAAAGAATGAGAATTCTAGAAAACTTAATTGTGGTCATATGGAATCTATATATAGACCAAGAGACAGTCATTCTAACAGAACAAGGAACTACTGAATGGTTGAAAGTTAGGAAAGGTGTGAGTCAGGGTTGTATACTTTCATTATACATAATGCTGAACAATATCTAAATTGGGCTATATGAATAACATGACATCAGGATTAGAGGAAGACTGTTATGTGCAGACTACACACAGACTTCATATTGCTTATTAAAAGCGATATGAAGCACTTAAAAATACTGCAACCTTCAGTATGAACTACACCTTAACATAAAGAAAACAAAATTTTACAACCGTACCAATAGGCAACATCATAATAAGTAGGAAAAAGATCGGAATTATCAAGGATTTCATTTTTCTTGGATCTATAATCAAAGCACACGGAAGCAACAATCAAGAAAAATCAAATCATTGAGCAAATCTGCTGCAAAAATCTCTTTAAAGTGCTCAAAAGTAATGATGTCACTTTGAGGACTAAGGTGCACCTGGCTCAAGAAGCCATGATATTTGCCATTGCCTCATTGACATGTGAAAGCTGAGCAATGAACAGGAAAGACTGAAGAAGGGTTGTTGTCTTTAAACCATGTTGTTGGGGAAGAAGATGAAACATATCATGAACTTCTAGAAGAACAAACAAATCTGTTTTGGAAGATGTAGCGCCAGATGTTCCTTATTATCAGGAATGGCAAGATTTCATTCACCTCATGTACTCTAAAGCTATTATCAGCAAGGACCAGATCCTGGCGAAGGGCATCTTGCTTGGTGGAGGGTCAACAAAAACGTAAAACTCTCAATGAGATGTATTGACACACTGGCTATAACAAAAGTATCATACCCGATAAGGATTGTGAGGATGGTATAGGACCAGACAGTGTTTTATTCTGCTGTATCTGTTGTTGTCAAGTGCCGCCAAGTCGATTCCAGCACATGGCAACCTTGTATAGGTTTTCCAAGGACCTTGAGGTTTAAACTATTTGCTCCAGTGCTTATCTTACAGCGCCACGTCAGAACTAGAGCCACGAAATAAAATTGACAGCATCTAACAACAACAATAACAATAACAACATTAAGATAAATAACCTCTTAAACTGTTTACTAAGCCCCTGGAAATTTTAATACTTAAATAATAATGTAAGTATCTCCCATGATGTAAGGGAATGGTTAGAGTAAGATGCAGCTTCCCTATTTAGGTCACAGCCCTGAGCAAGTGTAATGGGGATATTCCTGTGTTGTATTTAAAGGTGAAAGAAGCAAGGAGAAAGAAAGAGGGGTCTCAGTACTCCAAAACAGAAGAGCTAAAAGCAGAGCACATCCTTTGAAACGGGCATCCCTGAGCTGAGAACCTCCTAGACTCAGGGAAAGATTCATGTCAGGACACAAGGAAATAGCAAGCCCACAGATATTGAAAAGACACAGTGACCGTCCTCTAGAGCTGATACAGAAAGAAAACCTTCCTTTAGAACCAGGACCCTATTTCAGACTCCTAGCCTCCTAAACTGTGAGAGCATTGTCAGAGCCATCTATTTGTCATATTTTTGTTATAAACACACTAGATAACTAAACTGAACTTCTGGTGTGACACTGGACTGCAAAGTTGTCTTTGAACCACAAGGTTGACAGTTCAAGCTCACCACCTTGAAGACTCTGCATATATACAGAGTACTATAAACTGGAACTGATTTCAACAGCACTTAACAGCAACAATGATAGCAGATAAACTAGGCTAGCCTCTTTCTTGAAGATCTACCTCTTTGGTGACCCATTAGTTTTAGTGAGAGATGCTTGTGCCTCAGCTACCCTTAGTAATTTCAAGGCATGTTTTATTTCGATTTCTGCTTCTATCTTATTGAAATACAAAGGACAGACCCTAGATTCAAAGACTTGTTATGTGATAGTCTAATAAGGGATGTTCCAGCCTTTCATTATAAAAGTGCTTCCCAAGAGTCCTGGAACAATAGGTGAGAACACACCTTACCACATCCTGCAAGGTCATAAAAATGGGGGAGGTGTGGTTGTGGGTAAAGCCAGGCTGCTGACTAAGAGTGGAATCCACCCAACAGGGTACTCACCAGTGTTAAAGGGACAATCAAAAAAGATATCCTTTTAAGGAACGTATAACTGATAGAAGACTTATGAATGCTAGATATGAATAATACGTTTTGTTGGGGAGTTCCTTCTTTAAAAAAAAGCACCAAGGTATTGGAAGAGACCTTTCTTTGTGAAGCGGGCTATATAAAGACCTGAGAGTTGCCCTCTTCACTTATTTTAAAATGCAATACTAAATTTATTCTCTGCTACAATGAAAGACTTTCAGCTAAAATATTAATGTAGCAATAGCCTTTTCTATCTTCTCTGAGTGTACCTCCAAAGCTTAAAATATATTCTTCATTTTTGTTTGTCATGTCTCAACATGTGTTGTCTGTCTGCATGCAGACAATTACTGAAAATGTCTCTGATGAAGTAAGACAGGTTCTACCTAATTCTCCTCTCTTGACTACACAGGGTACAATGGGGAGGGGGAGGGGGAGAAGGGGAGAAAAGAAGAAAAACCATCAAGGTAGTATGCAGACTTCTCCACATTTTCATACAAGTAGTGACCAGTTTAGCTAATAGCCTCCCCAGCACCAATGATTTCCAAATGGTTGTGAAAGCCGTGTGGTGGAAACCGTCAATGAAGAAGTTTCAGTACACTTCTTAGAGGAGCCTGTGAGTCATCTCCTGTCAGCTTCGTACCTGTAGCAGTGTGCAAGAGCAAAGTCCAGAGAGGAATATGCGAAGAACTACCTTCTGCAGGAACCCATGGATTTCTTTATTCATGAATGCCTTTCCACCAAATAAGAAGGCTGTAAAACGACCCAATAAGCTGTTATCAAATCTAAGAAACCAGTCATGGAAGCCACTCAGCCCAACGGAGTTAGATTATTGTTGTTGTTGTTAGGTGCCATCGAGTCGGTACCAACTCATAGTGAACCTGTGCACAACAGAAGGAAACACTCCCCGGTCCTACGCCAACCTCACAATCATTGCTACATTTGAGCCCATTGCTGCTGCGACTGTGCCAATCCATCTTGTGGGGAGTGTGCCTCTTTTTCTCCGACTCTTTACTTTATAAAACATGATATCCTTCTCCAGGGACTGGTTCCTCCTGATAATATGTCTGAAGTATGAGAGACGAAGTAAGGCCATCCTGACTTCCAAGGAGCCTTCTGAATGTACTTCTTCCAACACAGATTGGTTTTTTGCAGTCCATTGCAGTTTTAATATTCTCCTCCAACACCGTCACTCAAATGCGTCAATTCTTTTACATACTTCCTAATTCACTGTCCAACTTGCGCATGCACATGAGCTTATTGAAAGTGCCATGGTTTGGGTCACCACACCTTAGTCCTTAAACTGACTTCTTTGCTCTTAAACACTTTGAAAACGTCTTGTACAGCAGATTTGCCTAATGCAATATGTTGTTTGATTTCTTGACTGCTGCTTCCATGAGTGCTGATGGTTGATCTGAGTAAATTGCAGTCTTTGACAACTTCAGTCTAGTCTCCAGTTATATGGATGTTGTTTATTGGTCCTGTGGGGAGGATTTTTGTTTTCTTTACATTGAGGGGAAACCCATATTGAAAGCTGCGGTTTTTTATCTTCATCAGTAAGTATTTTAAGTCCTTTTCATGTTCAGCAAGCAAGGTGCATCATCTGCACATTGCAGGTTGTTTATGAATCTTCCTCCAATCCTGATGCCACATTTTTCTTCATATAATCCAACTTTTTGGATTATTTGCTCATCATACAGATTGAATAAGTATGGTGAAAGAATAGAACCCTGGCACACACCTGTCTTAATTTTAAACCATACGGTGTTCCCTTATTCTGTTAGAACAACTGCTTCTTGGTCTATATATAGGTTGCTCATGAGGACAATTAAGTGTTCCAGAATAGTCATTCTCTGCAATGTTGTTCATAGTTTATCATGATCAACACAATCAAAAGCCTTTGCATAGTTAATAAAGCACAAACAGCTTTCCGGTATTCTCTGCTTTCAGCCAAGATCCATCTAATGTCAGAACTAATATTCCTCATTCCACTTCCTCTTCTGAATCCATCTGGAACCTCTAGAAGTTCTCTGCCAGTTTTTGGTTGTAGTCTTTTTTGAATTATCACTAGTAAAATTTTATTTCATACGATATTAATGATAGTGTCTGATGATTTCCACATTCCATTGGGTCACCTCTCTTTGGAATGGGCACACATATGGATCTATTCCAGTCAGTTGACCAGGTAGTTGTCTTCCAAATTTCTTGGCATAAGTGAGTGCCTCCAGTGTTGTATAAATTTATTGAAATATTTCAATTTGTATTCCATCTACTCTACTTCTGCTGCCATGTTCTTTGCCAATGCCTTCAATTCACCTTGGACTTCCTCCTTCAGTTTCAGTATCATTGGCTCTTTTTTTTTTTTTTAAATTTATTGTGAGGTTTACATGGGAGAACATTAGCTTTGCACTCATCCTATCCTATTTCGATTCATTGCAGTGATTACCATCCCCTCCATGTCTCATCAAATAACCAAAGGTTCACCCACCCCCCACCCCCTGGCTGCCAACATACAGCCCTTCTCCCTCCCTGAGTCCAGTGTCCCCAGCCGCTCCATCTGTCCATGTCACCAACTCTGTCTCCATCCCTGGCATCACTGCCTCTCTGGGTAGGGTCCCGCTCTCAGTTTTTCTCACTTGATGGTCTCAGGGACCTCCGCTCCTGGGCTGCAAAATCAATCACTCTCCTCCTTTTCTCAAAAAACATCTACCTCTATAGTTCCTAGCCTCACAGTCAGTCCTGATGATTATTCACGATTGTACCACAAGAGTCTTATCCCCATTTCCTTTCACCAGCCCAGTCCCAACAGATTGGAAATCATTTAGTGGTGATTCTACCTTCCCCCGCCCCATCTGGAACTAGGCTCCCTTTTGAAAGCTTGTAAACCAGTCATTTTTTACCTTTATGTTGCTGTTGTTAAGTGCCATTGAGTTGGTTCCGACCCATAGCAACCCTGTATAGGGTTTCCAAAGAGCAACTGGTGAGCTTGAACCGCCGACCTTGCAGTTCAAATGGCTTTGCAGTCTGGCACATTAACCCACAGAACCACACCAGGACTCCTATTTTGGGTAGCCAATGTCTAAGTTGCCCATCCCTGTCAACCCTGTGTACCAAGGGGGTGGGAGTAATCCTCGCTGTAAAGATTTGTTCCCTATTTTGAGCTACTACATCCATACGTATAGGTAAAGTTCATCAAATTGTAGCAGTTTACACTCTTTTTTTCCCACCCCCGTTCTTTCTTCTTCTATTCCAGTTCTGCTCATCCAGCCACCAAAGCCAGGTCAGGTGGGTACTATCTGCAAGCATGGGTGTTCTTGTGCATCACCTCTCACTTCATATCAACTGGATGCTTCACTCGGCTCTAATCCTCTGTGGCCATGTCACTTCCTCTGGGCCCAGGAGTCCCTGGGTTTTGCCATACTACTGGCCATTCAGGTCTCCACCCGGGTTCACGGGGTCTATATGGTTGGGCTTAGCTTGCAACTTCATTGTTCAAGGTCTTGGGCAGGGCCCAAGAGTCTACATTTCTTACATTGTTTTCAGTGACTGCCAGCAACTGGTTACCAGACCACAGTTTGTTTAGTTGTGTGTCCTCAAGTCAGTTCCAACTTACAGTAACCCTGTAGAGAGGTTCTCAGAGTGGCTGGTGGGTTTGAACTGCTGACCTTGCGGTTAACTGTCCAGTGTTTGTTCTACAGCACCACACCATGGGCCTACTGTCATTAGCTGACATCAGGTCCACTCTGTGTCATACCGACCTTTAACAGAACAAAACTCCAGCTGGACCCAAGCCTTCTCATGGTTGGTGGTATGCCTGAATTTATTGAGTCTTCATATTTGATACTTACAGTAAATCTGAGAGTCAGATATCATTATTACCCTATAAAATAGACATTAAAGATAAGAATAAATAACTTATAAAGGGAAAACCTGAAATTTGTCTACTTTCATAAATTCATAGTATTTCCAGGTTCCAGATAACTGTAAGGGCAGTGTTTCAAACCCACCAGTCTCTCCTTGGAAACCTTATACAGGGTTGCTATGAATCGGAACTGACTCGATCGCACTTAATAACAACAACAACAATACAACTCCCCAAAAGTAATAACAGAGATTTTATTTTTTTAATTTAATTTTGAAAATTTGAGACCAATGTGCCTGAAATATGCCTGATTGCAAGAGGCATTTGTTTACAATTCAGAGTGTCAGGTCTCACCCCAATCTATTGAAATAGAATTTCTAGATGAGGGACCTTAGCAAATGTAGTTTTAGTCAGGTCCTATGTTATTAGAATTAGAACCGACTTGATGGCACATGACAATAAAAGATGATTCTTGCACTCAGGAAAATTTAGGAAACAATGATCATATTATATAGCCTTGAAAACTCAAGTAAGGTGTTCTGTGTTTTAGAGTTCTGAGGGAATGGTGTCTGCTCAGGCAAAGTAGTTCTCAAAACCCCTTTGTTGTTGTTGTTAGGTGCCATCAAGTTGGTTTTGGCTCAGAGTGATAATATGGACAATAGAACAAAACCCTGCCTAGTCCTGCGCTAACCTCACAATTGTTGTTATGTTTGAGCCCATTGCTGCTGCCACTGTGCCAATCCATCTCATTGGGTCTTCCTCTTTTTCATTGACCCTCCACTTTGCCAGGTATAATGTCCTTCTCCAGGGATTGGTCCCTCCTTAGACTGTGTCCAAAGTATGAAAGACAAAGTCTTGTCATCCTTGATTTAAGGAGCATTCTGGCTGTACTTCTTCCAATGCAGATTTGTTTGTTCATTTGGCAGTTTGTTCATTTGAACACATTTGAACTTCATATGCCGTAGGGCTCACAGAATGAAACTTGTTGGTTTCAGAAGATAAGGGATAGGTTTAAACCTGTATCTAGATACATGTTAAAGTATAGTATCTAATGATATCACCATTAAATGTCAGGTGAAAGCAACGACATTCACAAGGTTGGCTTTTTTTTTTTTTTTTTAATCTAGTAAATGATCTTTGTATACCAACCCAATTATATAGCATCTATGTTGTTGTTAAGTGCTGTCGAGTCGGTTCTGACTCATTGTGACCCTGTTCTGACTCATCCAAGGAGCAGTTGGTGAGCTTGAACTGCCAGCCTTTCGGTTCAAACTGACCTTGCAGTCAAGCACATTGACCCACAATGCCACACCAGGACTCCTATAGCATCCATATTGCTAGAAAAAAGCTCGACTGGTAATATTTCCATATCCAATGTATGTAATTGCATTTTTAAGGAAGAACTCTCAGTAAGGTTAGAATAAAAGTAGTTGTTTATCTTTGCTTTGAAAGGGTCACTTTCAACCAAGGAGATTGCCATATAGCTTTCACTGTCATCTGAATGGTAAATAAAGGGTCCAGGAAGCTGACTTCTAAGAGCAAGCATTAATAGAGATGTACTTCTTTCAGATTAATTTTTTTTTCTTCTGACTTTTAAAAAATACCATTTAGTACATTGCGACACTGACATGATTAGGGTTGTTGTCACCCACTGTTAACCCGTGGTGTCAAGGAACTCCCACCACACACATACCAGACCACACAGAGTCCTTAGTAATCTTGATTATCAACTTTCATGATCAAACAATACAATAAGTATTTGTAAATTCCTTAAGTATAACATTTTTTAGGTTATATGAATACTAACAACAAAATTGTTTTGTAAAATCCTTCTACCTTGAATTACAACAGTTTTAGTTACAACATTATTAGTAACTGAGTGGAAGACTTAAAAAAATTTTTTTTATCCTTCTTTTCCTTTAAGTCCTACTGCATTCTCAAAAAAGTTACGGTTATGGTTCACAAAGAGTAATGATTCCAACATTGTAGTTAAAACACTAGACAATTTGACTAAATAATAGTATATGATGAGCAGCAACAAACAAGAGCATGTGTACATACAGACAAAACCATGTGACTCCAGCATTATTGTGATTCGGTAAAAATGACAGCTCTGATGGCAGCACTTTAGAAGGTTCAACGAATACATCAACATAGAGTGCTAGCCTTGGTGATACATTGATACATTTAAGTTGAACTTACAAAACAAACATATGTTTGCTGTTATAACTTATTAGAGGGATTTGTTGTTGCTGAGTGCCATTGAGTCGGGTCCAACTCATAGAGACCCTGTATATGATTTCCAAGGAGAAGTTAGTGGGTTTGAACTGCCTTGAGGTTATCAATCCTGTGCTTATCCTATAGCGCCAAATCAGGAATCCACAGTGATATTTTTATGCAAAAAATCAATTTCCTCTAAGACACTGCATTTTGGTGTCACCTCCATGACAGTGTCACCGAGCACACTCCACAGCTCGTTAGTGACATCACTGCACTTTTATTGTCACATGACAATAATTAAAAGGAGGTTCTTTTGTCAATTCACTAATTATATTGTTTTGTAATAACTACCATTATCTCTTACCAGGTGCGTGGCCCATTCATCTTTCTATATGTATATAGGCCTAGTGGTGCTGTAGGATAAGCACCAGATTGCTAACCACGAAGTCAACAGTTCAAACTTACCAGCTGCTCCTCAGAAACCCTATACAGGGTCACTATGAGTTGAAACTGACTCAATGGCACTTAACAACAAACGTAGTGTCAAAGAGTAAGTCCCCCATTATGCTTTAACAAAGTTCCTGCATATATACTTCCACCACTGGATTATGGAGACGTCACAAATATCTACATTTGTTGTT
>NW_006408539.1:6357291-6360785 GCF_000296735.1 Chrysochloris asiatica | reverse complement strand
TTGACAACTTCAATCTCTTCTCCATTGATAAGAATGCTGTTTATTGGTCCAGTGGTGAGGATTTTTGTTTTCTTTACATTGAGTTGTAATCCATACGGAAGGCTGTGCCCTTTGATCTTCATTAATATATTCAAATTCAAAGATGTACTTGACCAGAAAGAAAGTAGTGGAAAGAAGAAAAATGATCTAAATCAGTCCTCCCGTTGGAGTCCTAGTGTGGCTCTGTGGGATAAAACACTGGACTGCTAGGTCGGTTTGAAACACAAGGCTGGTTGTTTAAACTCACCAGATGCTCCTTGGAAACCCTATACAGGGTCACTATGAATTGGAACTAACTCGATGGCACTTAACAACAATATTCCTCCCATTAGTCAATGAATAAATACTCTGGCATAAATACTCACATAAGATGTAAACTGTCAATCTTTCTCTCAGTGGTTTTACTTCCAATGAGCTGCTCAAAATTATGAACATTTCACTGTTCATATAGTATCATTCTAATATTTTGAAATAAGTAAAAATACCCCTAAAGTACAAACCAACCACACAAGCTGCCTAACTTATAAAACAATTGTCGTTGTTAAGGGCCTTAGAGTAGGTTCTGACTCATAGTGATCCTGTATAGGGTTTCTGAGGAGCAGCTGGTGGGTTTGAACCGCCGACATTGTAGTTATCAGTGCAGTGCTGATCCTACATTGTTACATCAAGACTCTGATGAAACAACTGTCTATTTCAAAACTGAAGGAAAATTATCTTGTTGGAGCAATTGAGTAACTTTATGTCTATCTCTGAAGTACCAACTTCCTGAGGAATTTTCCAGTGCAAGATTTAAAATCATTTTATTTTGACAAAATTTTAGACTTACAGAAGTTGCAAAAAGTTTACAAAAGTAGTTTAGAAAGTTTCACACTACTTACAGAACTCCACTTAGTATTAATTCATGTAACCATAATCATAGTATAGTTGTGAAAATCCGGAACTAAACATTGATTAAAAAAAAAATATGAACTAACTACAGACCTTATTCAGATTTCACCATTTTTTCCCCCCATAAAGCCCTTTTCTGTCCAGGGTCTCATCCAAGACCCCACCTTCCATTGGTTTGTAAACCTTCTGAGTCTCCTCCAATCTTCCAACAATTTTTCAACCTTTGTTGTCATGTCCTCAAACTGTGACTGCTTGAAGGTAAAGAAAAGTAAAGACAAGTTGACAGTATTTTTAAATGTCTTAAGCAGGTGTTGATATCTCAGGTGATACTATGGAAATCCCAAACCAGGATTTTTTTTCTACAGCGTATTATTTATTGGGACCATGGTGGTTCCATCCATATGATAAGCACTGGACTGCAAACCAAAAGATCTGCGGTTCTAGCCCATGAGCCGGTGTTGTGAAAGAAAGATGAGGCATTTGCTCCCTTGAAGATTTAAAGCCTCAGAAATCCTATGAGCCAGAACCTACTTGACAGGGGATAAAAAAACCCAGCAATTATTTATTACTTTGCTGTAAGTGAATATTGTTGTTGTTAAGTGCTGTCGAGTCAGTTCTGACCCATAGTGACCCCAAATAGTTTCTGAGGAGTGGCTGATGAATTTGAACTGCAGACCGACTTTGCAGTCCTGCGCATTAACCCATAGCACTATACCAGGACTCTTAAGTGAATACAGCAAATGGTATTATCCAAAAATAAAAGAACAAATTGCTCTTGTTCTTATCTGGTTACTACCCTATAATGAGAGCCATTTCAGATACTATGGATGAGTCTAGAGGTAGTATTCCATTTGTAACAACTCAGATAAATAGGAGAGTGTGTGATTCTGACATTTCGGTACACATTGCTATTGATTTATTTATAATCTCTCTGGTTTCTATGGAAAGGGAAAATAAAGCTCATAGATAGCTAAGAATCATCTTACTTTAAAAACTGTCTTAAGGAGTGATGGTGTTAACAGCACTGATTATATCTGTTAAGGAGTGCTGGTGATACAGTGGTTAAGGTGGTCAGCTCAGACTCACCAGGAGATCTGCTGGAGAAAAGACTGGCCTATCTGGTTCTGCAAAGATTAAAGCCTGGGAAGCCCTTTGGCGCAGTTCTCTTGTATCCTCCAGGGTCGCTGTGATTTGGAAAGGACTCAAAGGCAACGGGTTTGCTTTTGGTTTAATTATGTGTTTGGTAGCAGCAGTATGTCCAGACATACCCTTCAATTATAAGCTTGAAATGGGCCTTAACCACAATGGTAGCATCATTTAAGGATTTTAAGTATGGTGGCAGAAATGGAAATGAATCATTGAGACTGGGAGAAGCCTAGAAGAAAATTCTAAGCATAATTCAAAGGTTAATAGTCATCAACCTATGTATATGACAAAACACCAACAACACAAACCATGGTCTTTGAGCAGATTGCTCATCTTTAATGACACTTCTCATGAATGCTGGTGAAATTTTTGGTAGAACACCTCTCAACTGGAGTGTATCTGACATTTTCTTGTGATTGTTGTTAAGTGTCATCAAGTTGATTCTGACTCATAGTGACCACGTATATTGTCTGTGAGGAGTAGCTCGTGGGTTTGAACCATAGACCGTGCAGTTAGTAAGCCAGTGCTTATCCTATAGCACCACGCCAGGACTCCTTCTTATGATTAGGTTGGGGCTATGCATGTTTGTCAAGAATTCCAGAGCCATGATGCTGGTCCTTTCTCATGCATCTTAGCAGGAATATATGATATCCACATGACCACTTGGCCATGCTTCTCAGGTTTCTCTGCTGTAAATTGACTGTATCTAAACTTCCCGTAGTTTATTCTTTGGAAACGAATTACTATGTTGAACCCATCTGCAAGAAGGGGCGGATTAGGCTCTATATCCTGGAAGGAGGCATATCTATCATCACATATTACTTGACTTTCTTTTGTATGAAAGGCTTTCCTTTAGAGAACTTAGAAAACCAAACCTTGTTAAGTTACCCAACTCTTCTACCGATGGTAACATAATGCTATTTCTTTCCCCACACATATTTTTGGTGCGTCCTGGTGTGGCACTGTAGGTTAATGTGCTGAACTGCAAAGTTGGTTTGCACCACAAGGTTGGCGGTTCAAATTCACCAGTCACTTCTCAGAAACCCTATACAGGGTTTCTATGGGTCGGAACCTACTCAACGGCATTTAACAACAACAACTAAAATATGCTCCAAAATAGAGTTTCTGGGTACTAACCACAGTTAATCCTCTCAGCTGCTAACTGAAAGGTTGGTAGTTTAAATCCACCCTTGGGAAGAAAAGCCTTGTAGCTTACTTTAGAAAAACCAGTCACTGAAAGTCCTATGGCACATAGTTCTATCCTGCACATATGGGATTGCTGTCAGTCAGAATCAACTCAACAGCAGCTGGTAGCAAGAAAGTACAAAGCATATAAGGTCCCTGCCCTTGAAGAAATTACCTTCTAGTAGGAAAGGGAGTTCAAATTCACCAGCTGCTCCTCAGAAACCCTATACAGAGTC
>NW_006408539.1:6352337-6355381 GCF_000296735.1 Chrysochloris asiatica | reverse complement strand
TAGTGAGGTTGGCCCAGGATCGGACATTGTTTCGTTCTGCTGTGCATGGGGTCGCTATGAGTCAGTTCCGACTCGATGGCACCTGACAACAACAACAAACAGTAACTATAGATTGGGATGAGTATTATAAATGGTACTTGGTGTGATGGGAGAGTGTGGTTTACCTGGCAGAGGGGATCTAAGAGAGGAAGCTCTGAGGTCAGTCTGAAGTACTGGCTTGACATTTTAATTGAGAACTGTGATAGAGACCTGTGAAAAGCCTTCCAGACCCTAGAGAAATTTGAGGCCAGAAATTGTCACCAAACAGAAAGTGGCTGGTGACTCACGTGCAGAAAAAGATGATCAGCTGTGAGAAGAGGTTGGGATGTTGGTCCCAGTAGAACCTTAAAGGCCATGGTAAGAAGAGGGTTTGAATCTTATTCTAAACGTAGAAGGAAGCCTTGGAAGGGTTCTTAATAGTAAAATGAAATTATAATATTATGTCAATAAAAGCTCACTATTGCTGTACCTAGGACCACAAATTTTACAAGGGGTAATAAAAGTAACAACCGGAAGAAGTTGTGAGGTTACTGGAATGGGCTAAACCACAGATAACAGCAGCCATTGCTTAAATAAGTTGTTGTTGTTGTTAAGTGCCATTGAGTTGGTTCCGACTCATAATGACCCTGTATAGGGCTTCCAAAGAGCGGCTAGTGAACTTGAACTGCCGATTTGGTGGCTCAAACCAATTTTGAAGTCCAGCGCATTAACCTGCAGTGCCACACCAGGACTTCAATGGGGGAGGATGTAAATGTAGACACAGAACTCATTAGATTTGAGAGAACATCTGGAGGTAGAAATGACAGAGTTCTTATATCGTGGTGTTAAAATTTTTTATTGTGAATTGAGTGAAAGTTTACGGAACAGACCATCAGTTTTAAATTCAACAAACCATATTTTGCTTCATGATAATGACTACACGTACCAACAGCTAACAGCATTTACTTCTATTCACTTTAATTATTGCATTCCTCCCTGTATCTCTTGCTACCTTCTTATTTCCTTTGCTAATCTCCCTCTTGTATACTGCCTGCCCTGCCACCCGATTGATGTGTATCTACCCTTCACCCCGTGAATATTTTTCCTTCCCCTTCCTTCCCTAACCATCACAGACTGTTTCTTTTATTAAGAAAACTGTTTCTTAACTTTTTACAACATTGGCAACATACGACATTTGTACTTTTGTGATTAATTAATTTCACTTAGCATGTCTTCAGGTTTATCCATGTTGTGAAGTGTTTTGCAGATTCATTGTTATTCTTCAATGTTGCATCGTGCGTATGCACCCAAGTTTGTCTAACCATTCCTGTGTGGATGAACATTTAGGCTGTCTCCATTTTTTTTAATGTATCTCTTTTAGAGAGCATATTGAGGCTCCTGCTTTCTAATCCATTCTGCTCTTTATGGCTCTTGACTGGTGTATTTAATGCATTTACATTCAGTATAATTATTGTTAGGCATGAATTGATTGCTGTCATTTTGCTGTATTTTTTGTGTGTGCTGTTGCTGGTTTCTTTGTTCCACGTAATTGTTCGGTACTGAATTCATTTCATTTTGTTTTGCTTTTTTCATTTTCATTTCTGTTGTGTTAATGTTTACTATGTCTCTGATTTTCCTCTTTTTTAAAATTTTGATGTGCAGGTGCATTAATTTTCTTTTAGGTTACCCTATGATTTATTTATATTCCCCCCCCCCAACAGTTTCATTTATCTTGAAATCTACTTGACTTCCTAGACATTTGCAAGCTCTGTCTCTACACTATTTCCTCTTTTGGGTTTGTAGTTGACTTCATTATAAAATAAATTGATATCATCCCTATTTTCAGTTTTGCAGGTTTGTTTTACTTTGGAGACTTCTGTGTCTGGACTGAGTTTTAGGTAGTGTTGTTACGTATGGTAATCTCATCTCAGACTGTTGTCAGTTCTCAGTCCAAACTTTTTAAAGTTTATTTGTTCATTACAGATTTCTTTAAAATCTGTTTATCAGAAAACATTTTAATTTTGGCATTATATTTGAGAGACAGCTTTGCTGGGCATATGAATCTTGGTTGGTAATTTTTTTTCTTTTAGAGTTCTGTATTATGTCATCCCATTGCCTTATTGCCTGCATGATTTCTGGTAAGAAATCAGAACTTAGTCTTATTGGTTCTGCTTTGTAGGTAACTTCCCCAACCCTCCCCCGCCCCAGAGCTGCTTTCAGGATTTCTTTTCTTAGCTTTCATTTTGGTAAGTTTAATTACCAAATAAGAAAGTCTTGGTGATGTTCTTTTGGGATCTATCCAGTTTGGGATTCATTCAGTTTCTTGTATGCTTATCTTCTTGTCTTTCATGATGTTAAAAAAGTTTTCTTCCAACAACACTTTGACAATTTTCTTTGTGCTTTTCATTGTCTCTTTCTGTTCTGGAATTCTAAATACCCATAAATTGTTCCTCATCATAGTGTCCCACATAACTTTTAGACTTTCTTCATATTTTTCATTATTTTTTCTGATTGGTCATCTAGCATACCCAAAGTACATGAGATGAAGTCTTACCATCCTCGCTTCTAAAGAGCATTCTGGTTGTACTTATCTGAGACAAATGTGTTTGTTCTTTGGGCAATCCATGGCATATTCAATCTTCTTTGCCAACACCATAATTGAAATGCATTAATTCTTCTTCAGTCTTTCTTATTCATTCTCCAACTTTCATATGCATATGAGACAATTGAAAATACCATGGCTTGGGTCAGGTACTCCTTGGTCCTCACAGTGATATCTTTGTTCATTAACATTGTAAAGAGACCTTTTGCAACAAATTTTCCCAATGCAATATTGTTGTTTCTGTTGTTAAGTACCATAGAATCAAATCAGTTCTGATTTACAGTGACCCTGTGTATGGACGCTCAGGTTGTAATCTTTGTAGGACCAGAAAGCTTTATCTTCCTCCCATGGAGCTTCTGGAGAGCTTGAACCACTGACCTTGTGGTTCATAGTCCAGTGCTTATTTTCTAGAGCCACCGTGCTC
>NW_006408539.1:6350127-6352047 GCF_000296735.1 Chrysochloris asiatica | reverse complement strand
ACCTAACAACAATGACAACAACACTTCCATGGATATTTATTGTGGATCCATGTAAAATGAAATACTTGACAACTTTAATTTTTTCCCCATTTACCATGATGTTGTTTGTTGGTCCAGTTGTGAGGATTTTTGTTTTCTTTGCATTAAATTATAATCCACATTGAAGACTGTGGTATTTATTAGCAAGTGCCTCAAGTCCTCTTTACTTTCATTAAGTTATTTTGTGTCATCTGCATATCTCAGTTGTTAATGATTCTTCCTCTAGTTCTGATACCATAGTCTTCTTCATATAATCCAACTTCTCTGATTATTTGCTCAGCATACAGATTGAGCAAGTATGGTGAATAGCTATGCACCCTTCCTGATTTTAAACACAATCTCTCCTTGAGTGACTGTTTCTTGTTTAAGAAAATTAGTGAAAAAGAACGGACACAGTGTGATCCTATTCCTGCAAATTAGAAATATGATCATTATGTCTATTTTGTTTTAGTATTATAAGAGAATGACTGAGGAAATACATCAAACTCTGTTAACAGTGGTCATCTCAGTCTGCATTAGGGATTTTCATTTTATGCTTTATACCTTCTTATCTTAAAATTTCTTTAAAATGTAAAAGAAGAAAGCATTTTCTAAGCAGTGACAAAACTAGGTGATACAGCAGAGTTTAAAATCAGAAAAAGTGTGTGCCAAGGTTGTATCTTTTCATTGTACTTATTCAATCTTTAAATTGAGCAAATCATCCAGTATAACTACTTAAGGTACTTAAGGACTAGATTCAGAAGGGGGAAAAGAAAGAGGACTGGAAACAAGGAACACGGGGGGAAGTGGAATAAACGATGCTGCATTAAGTGGATTGTAATTTAGATGAGTCCAAGCGTATGAGTTGTTGAATGTAAAATTGATGATCTTCTCTGAAACCTTCACTTAATTCAGAATAAAAATTTTGAATAAAAAGAAAGCTTTATGGAGCACGATTCTATTCTGACACACATGGGTGGTGGGTGGGGTTGGGGTGTCACCATGAATTGGAAACCGCTGGATAACAACTGTTTACTGTTTTGTTTTAAACTCTAAACTGAAGAAGGGTAGTTGGAAGTTGAACGGTACAAATATAATTTATTGTCTTACAGTAGGGTGTCCCTTGTTCCAACCTGTTGACATTTTGTTGTTATTGTTGTTAGGTGCTGTCGAGTTGGTTTCGATTCATAGCAACCCTATGTACAACAGAACACAACACTGACTGGTCCTGTGACATCCTCACAATTGTTAGTACACTTGAGTCCATTGCTCTACCACTGTGCCAATCCATCTCATTGGGAGTTTTCCTCTTTTTTGCAGGCACTCCACCTCACCAAGTATGATATCCCCCTCCAGGACTGGTCTCTCCTGATAGTACGTCTGAATATAAGAGAAGAACTCTCACTAGTCTTATGTCTAAGGAGCATTCTAGCTGTACTTCTTCCAACATAGCTTTGTTTGTTTTTCTGGCAGTCCATGGTACTTCTAATATTATTCTCCAACACCATAACTCAAATGCATTAAATCTTCTAGATTTTTCTTATTCATTGTCCAATGGCTTTGCAACAAAATGCCATTAAGCTGTTCCATAACCTCATCAAAGGAAAAGGGATTATATAATTCTTTGTTTTAAGGGAGTGTCCTGTGCACTGCATTATGCTCAGCAACATCCCTAGTCCCAACCCATTAGATTCCAGTAGCACAGAGCTCTAACTCCCTGATGTTGTTGTTGTTGTTGTTGTTGTTAAGTGCCTTCAAGAGTTGGTAACAACTCTGTACAGCAGAAGTGGGGAATATTTTTTCTGCCAAAATTTATAACATCATTTGCAGGCCTGACTAAAGTATCAAGTTAAAAATTAGCTTGCTGTATTTGGGCAAGCATTTGATTAACTCACCCCTAAT
>NW_006408539.1:6329994-6346412 GCF_000296735.1 Chrysochloris asiatica | reverse complement strand
GCTGGTAGTTTCGAACCGCTGACCTTAAGGTTCGCAGCCCGATTCGTAACCACTACGCTACCAGAGCTCCTTTAGGACTCTGATAGAGCACCATAAATGTCGGTTGTCAATTCACCCCTGGAGGAGAAAATTATCCTCAGTTAAGAACTGTTTCCATCCATCTATGTTCAATTGGTCTTCGATAATTAACCAAAATACATTAAATGGGGAAGAGTTAGTCTCTTCAACTAATGGTGTTGGCAAAATTGGAAGTCCATTTACAGAAGAATGAAACAAGATCCATATCTCACACAATATACAAAATAAACTCAATGTGGATCAAAGACCTAAATGTAAAACCTAAAGCTATAAAATCTTCAGTGAAAAAATAGGGACCAACTTAGGTACTCCAATACACCGCAAAACAAAAACAAAAACACCAATATCAAACATAACTGAAGCACACAAAGAGCAAGAGACAAAACAGATGACTGGGATGTCCCTTCAAAAATTAAGTGCTCCGGTGCACCAAACGATTTCACTACAAGAGTAAGATAAGAACCCACAGACTGTGAAAAGAAAATTTGACAATGATATATCAGACATGGGACTACTCTCTAAAATTTACAGAATACTTCATCGCTTTAACAACCAAAAAGACAAACAATCCAATTAAAAAGTGGGCAGAAGATTTGGTGATACTTCATCAAAGAAGATATTCAGGCGGCCAATAAACGCATGAAGATACGCTCACGATCATTAGCCATTAGAGAAATGCAAACAAAACACAAGGAGATATTATCTTACCCCAGCATTAGTAGCAAAGTTCAAAAAAACAGAAAACAACAAATGCTGAAGAGAGTATGAAGAGTGTGGGATCCTCCTACACCACTGGTGAAACCACTGTGGAAAACAGTATGGCACTTTCTCAGAAGGTAAGAAATAGAATTGCCAATATTACTGTTGTTGTTAAGTGCCATGGAGTCGAATCCAACCCATAGTGACCCTGTAGAGGGTTTCCAAGGAGCAGCTGGTGAGCTTAAACCATTAACTTTGCAGTTCGAACAACTTTGCAGTCTGACACATTAGCCCATAAGACTCCATGTGACCCAGCTAGCTCTCTACTTGGAATGTCTCATCTTTCTCCCATAGAGCAACTGGTAGATTTGAATTGCTGACCTTAGGGTTAGCAGCCCAGCTCATAATCCACCTTGGAGTCCTGGTGTGGCACTGTAGGATAAGCACTGGACCACAAGGTTGGTTTGAACTACAAGGTTGGTACTTCAAACCTCACCAGTCCTTCCTTGGGGACCCTATACAGGGTTGCTATGAGTCAGAATTGACTTGATGGCAGTTAACAACAACAACATAGTTACTTGAAGGATCTCTGGTAGCAGAGTGGTTACGAGTTGGGCTGCTAACCTCAAGGTAAGCAGTTCGAAACAACCAGTGGCTCTGTGGGACAAAGATAAGGCTTTCTGCTCCTGTAAAGATTTACAGCCTCGGAAATGCTATACAGGGTCACTATGAGTTGGAATCGACTCCATGGCCCATAACCACCACCATCACACCTTACCAAAGATGATGTCTTTCTCCAGGGACTGACCCCTCCTGATAACATGTCCAAAGTATGAGAGACAAAGTCTCACCATCCTGGCTTCTAAGAAGCATTCTGGCTGTACTTTTTCCAACACAAAGTTTGTTTTGCTGACAGTTCATTGTGATGGTGGTGTGCTGTGGAGTCGGTTCTGACTCATAGCGACCCTGTACAGGGTTTCCAAAGCTGTAATCTTTATGGGAGCAGAAAGCCTAATCTTTCTCCTGCGAAACTGCTGGTAGTTTCACACTGCTGACCGTGAGATTAGCAGTCCGACAGGGTACTTGCAATATTCTCCTCCAACACATAACTCAATTGCATCAATTCTTCTACGGTCTTCCTTATTCACTGTTCAACTTTCACATGCATATGAGGTTATTGAAAATACCACGGCGTGGGTGGGGCACACCCTAGGCCTTAAACTCATATCTTGGCTCTTGAACACTTTCAAGAGGTCTTTTGCAGCAACTTTGTTTAAGTCCTTAGTCTAAGGCCTTGCTAAATAATTTTTGAGGCCCAGTTCAGGATGAGTTAATTACAGTGTTCTAGAAGCTGTGGTGAGTAATAGGAAATCCACCATAGTTGCAAAAAAAATGTATGCAATTGAACAATTATTTATGTTTAACCTAAATTTAGATGCTCAAAAGAAAAGTTAGAATCCTAACTTCTTTTTACTGTTACTAGGCTCCATAATATATCTTCCTCGTTTTTACTTAAAATAGAAAAGTTGCATGTTTAGGAGTGTTTGTAAACATTTCTGTGTTTATATGTCTTTTAAAGAAATTGATTTACTTTTTCATGCATTTCTATTGTTAATGCCCCAGACTGCAAAGCCATTTGAACTGCAAGATTGGCAGTTCAAGCTCACCAGCTGCTCCTTGGAAACCCTATACAGGGTCGCTATGAGTCGAATTTGACTCGACGGCACTTGACAACAACAACAACAACTATTGTCCTGAAAGTATTATATTAAAATAATTGTTGTTAGTTGGTTCTGACTCATGGTAACCCCATGTGTACGGAGAAGTGCTCCATTGGGTTTTCAAGGCTGTGACCTTTCTGAATCAGATCCCCAGATCTCTTCTGAGGTACCTCTGGATAGGCTTGAAGCATCAACCTTTAGCTTGTAGTCCAGTGTTTGATCATGTGTATCATCCAGGGACTCCTATATTGGAAGAGGTGTTAAATGCCGTCGAGTTGGTTCTGACCCATAGTGACCCTGAACAGGGTTTCCAAGGCTGTAAATCTTTATGGGAGCAGAAAGCCTCATCTTTCTCCTGCGGAACAGCTGGTAGTTTCGAACTGCTGACATTGAGGTTCACAGCCCGATTCGTAACCACTATGCTACCAGAGCTCCTTATTAGAAGAGGTACACCCTGATATACTGCTGTAGATGGAGGAGATGAGTTAGGGAGTACAATGAGGGCCCGCTATTCAACAGGAGAACAAGTTTGCTTTCTCTTCAGAACACTGAGGCTGCTACTCTAACATTTGACTCTTGGACACAAAGCCTACAGAAACTCTAATTTTCTAGACACCTCCTACCTTCTTCAACCAGCATGTTCCTCCTTCCCACACCAAGCTATCAGACTTGTAAAGTGAATAGTGTGCAAAACACAGGGCTTTCACGCCGTGTGTAAAATTTCTCTCAGCTTGGAGTTACAGCTAAGAGGAGTCGGAGAAACTCAGATTAGCTTAAAAAAAAAAACCAAACCTAGCGTGTCATTCAATATAATATACTAAGAACCTGTGCAAGGTAAAAGGACCCCGGTGGTGCACTGGACTGCTAACTACAAGGTCGGAAGTTCAAATCAACCAGCTGCTCCTATCGAAAATGATGAGACAGTCTGCTCCCATAATGATGTACAACCTTGGAAATTCTATACAGGGTCTCTAGGAGTCAGAATCAGCTCAGTGGTGACGGGTAGGTGGGTGAGGGGAAGGAAGGTTGCTACTGCTACTGCTGTGTGATGTTCAGTTAGTTCTGACTCACAGCAACCCTGTGTTTGAACTTGTGGTTAGCAGCCCAATGAGTAAACACTCCAGGGCTCCTTTGGGGATGAAGATGGACAAACTAAAAATATCCATTCAGTGAATGGCAGGCAGTAGAATCCACAATGCTGTCCAAAGTATTCATAAAGTCCACCTGGGGAATAATTGGCTAGCATGCGCAAAAATTAAAGTTATATATAAATAAAAGTTAAACTTGCATTTTACCACAAAGTGTAACGGAAAGAGCTCAAGTCTTGAAATCAAATGGACCTACATGTAACCCTTGCTTTATTATTTACCTGCCGGGTAAACTTTGATGGGGAACTTAACCTTAGTTGTCTCATCTGTAAACTGGAGATAATAATATAGACTTTGCCTGGTTTAGTGATGATTAGATATTATGCATGTGATGTGCCAACCCAAGGGTAATGTGAAACAGGCACTCAGGAAAAAGTGGTCATTATCCTTAACCTCAAGGTCAGTTTGAGCAGCAAGTTCTGAGTTTCAAACCCACCAGCCCCTCCTTGGAAACCCTATACAGGGTCACTATGAGTTGGAACAGACTCCATGGCACTTAGCAACAACAACAACATCCTTAATATCCTGAGGTTGTGAGTGACGGTATCAACAAACAAGTCACATTAAAATTGAAAAATATATTGGTTTTTTTTTTAATCAAAATAATAGATCTGGAAGTCCATTAAGGACAGGCTGTTAGTGCTACAGGTCTGTTGTTAAGTGCCATCGCGTCACTTCTGACTCATAGCAACCCTGCATAAGGTTACAAGGCATGGCTTTGAACAACCGACCTTGCAGTTAGCTGCCCAATGCTTATCCTACAGCATCACACCACGTGCTTCAAGGAGTAGAAGACAGGAGCCAAGACAGGAGCCTGAGTGTTAGGTCGTTACTTCTATGGATATGAAGATGGCATATGACATTAACTTCTCGTGATGGAGACAAGATCAATACTAAATTGTTGTTAGGTGCTGTCGAGTCGGTTCCGACTTAGAGCGGCCCTATGCGCAATGGATCAGAACTCTGCCCAGTTCTGCACCATCCTGACAATTGTTATGCTCGAGCCTTTCGCTGCTGCCTCGGTGCCAGGTCCATCTTGTTGGGGGTCTTCCTCCTTTTCTCTGACCTTCCTCCACTTTACCAATCGTGATGTCCTTCTCCAGAGACTAGTCCCTTCTGATAGTATGTCTGAAGTATGAGAGATGAAGTTTCACAATCCTGGCTTCTAAGGAGCACTCTGGCTCCTTAGAATATCAAATTAGCAATGAGAAAAAGGTAGGGACAAGGAATGGGACAGTGCCGATCGGGAGTTGACTGGTTTCCAGCAGGATTTACAGGTTTCATCAAGGGAAGGAACTGCTCATCAGTAAAGAATGCAGGTATCCAAAAAACCCAATGGCTTCATCCAAAATGGTTCCGTTTCCCATACAAGAATTCTGGAGGTAGAGGGTGGCAGGACTTGGTTCTGCTCCTCAGTAATGCTATCCAGACACTCCATCTTCCAGCTCTGCTCTTAGGGTATCGGCCTTTGATCTTTGTGCTCTTTACTCCAGAGTTGCAAGTAACTGTTGCAAGTCCAGAAACCAGGTTCCTGTTGAAAGCAAGGCTAGGGAGAGGGTTGTTGTTAAGTGCTGTCAAGTTGGTTTCAACCCATAGCGACCCTGTATAGGGTTTCTAAGGAGCAGCTGGTGAGCTTGAACTGCCAACCTTGTGGTTCAAATCGATTTTGCAGTCCAGCGTTTTAGCCCCCAGCGCCACGCCTGGACTCCAGGCAGAGAGGGTGGTCAGTGCTATTCAGATGACTTTTCTTTTCAATAGGGAGGTAGAAGCTTTTGCAGAACAACTTCTACCTTACTTCTGTTTGCACCTACTGGCTGGGATCGTTAGATCAAATCAAGAACTCACTGGTATGTTTTCAAAACACACTGAAAACAGCACATGTTAGGTGTAAATTAGAGTTCAGTTAAATTCTATGAGAATAATTTTGGATAAGATTCCAAAGTAAATAAAAAGACATTGACATAGATGTGTGTATATGTGAAACGATCATTTCAGAATATTATAAGGAATCAAGTTGCCTGAAGTAAAAGAAACAGAAACCTAAACAAAGATAAATATGTAAATTCAGGATTTAAAAGAGGGTTTCATTTGTGATTAGATCTTTTATGATAGATATAGAATCCTCAAAATATTTTAAATCATTTATAAACAGTTAAAGTTACTTTCAAAGAGTTTAGATGAGGCTATTCAAAAGAAAATATTATGAACTGTCTTATACGCAAACATGCTTGTAAAATGAATTTAAGTTACGATTTTAAATTAATATTGAGTCAAATTTATTGTTAAATAGCTCTTGGAGCATAGAAACCAGTCCAAATTTTGTAAGACTAGATCTATTGATACGCTTATATAATTCATGTGCTAATGAACTTCCATTGAGAAGAAAATATGCTGGTCATTATTTTGATAGTGTACACTTCCAACACTATATTAATTCACTTACTCAACAGATATTTAATGAACTCTTCCTATGTACCAGACCCAGTAATAGGCTCTGGGGATGCAATGGTGACTATAAGAAACAGCTTGTAGGCTGGTAGGGGAAGAAAGGTGAATAACTCGGTAAAATAGAGCACAGTAATTGGATGGAGGGGAATATCCAATAGTAGTGTAGAACAGAGACACCAGGGGAGTCTACAACGGAGTGTGGGGGAGAAGAGAATGTAGGAGGAACCAGAAAAGGGTCCTTAGATCAAGTGATGTCTAAGAAGAGACTGAAGAGTAAATAGGAATTAGTCAAATGAAACAGGCCTTGTGTGCAGGTGTGGGTGGAAACAGTTTTTCTAATTTGAGGTTTACAGCAAATTGTTGTTGCGTGCTGTTGAGTCAACTCTGACTCATAGCTACCCTATAGGATGAGTGGAAAGGCCCCCTAGAGTGATGAGGCTGTAATCTCTATCAGAGCTGATCACCAGAACTTTTCTCCAGCAAAGCAGCAACTGGGTTCCAACCACTGACCTTTCGGTTAGCAAGTGAGAGCTTAGGCACTGAGTCATCGACGCTTCTCCAGGGCAAACAAACCAGAGAGAAGAGGGTGGCTTGAAAATCGTTACACAGAAAGATCTCTAAACTTGAAACCCTGAGACTTGGGTTCTGGTCCTACTCTGTCACCTACAAGAAATGTTCTTTTCTTTCCCCAGGCCACTGACAGGCAAGAGGAAGGGATGAGAGGACGGGGTAGGGTAGGGAAAGAGAAGCTCTTGAGGAAGTCTATTCCGGATTTATTGTGACCGTTCTGCCCCATCTTGTGAAGTGCAGCCATAGTGTGTCTTCATTTCTGATGGATCCTGTATCTAGCATTCTGGTATTTGGCAGAATTGGAGTTTAAAGTCATGATTTACCATGTGAAGTGGTTAAACATGTGGCAAGTACATGAATTTGGGTGAGATATTATGGATTGAAATGTGTCCCTTTAAAGTATGTGTCAATTGGGCTAGGCCATGATTCTCAGGATTGTGTAATTGTCCTCCACTTTGTGGTCCAATGCAACACTGTGGGTTAATGCACTGGACTGCAAAGTCCATTTGAACCACAGGGTTGGTGGTTCAAGCTCACCAGCCACTCCTTTGAAACTCTATACAGGGTCAATATGGGTTGGAACTGACTCGACAGCACTTAACAACAACAAAAAATGATGTTAATGAGAAAGAAGTAGAGAAGGTTATGTTAATGAGACAAGATACAATCTACGGGTTAGGATTAAGTAGTATCTTGAGTTCATCTCTTTTGAGATATAAAAGAGGTAAAACAAGTGGGTAGAGATCAGAGGGACCTGACTATCACCAAGAAAGAAGAGCTGGGAGTGGAGCCTGTCCTTGGGACCCAGGGTCCCTACGCTGAGAACCTCTTAGACTCAGTGGACGAGAGCTGCCAAGACACATGGAGATGAAGGGAGCCTTCCCCTGGAGCTGGCGCCCTGGATTTGAACTTCTAGCCTCCAAACTACGAGACAATAAATTTCTCTTTGTTAAAGTCATCCTGTGGTATTTCCTTTAATAGCAGCACTAGAGAACTAATACAAGTGGTATTTTAGAGTTCTGAAACTTTTCATTTGTATTTTTTCTACCGGGTAGCATTGTACATTTTATTCTTTTTTTCTTTTTTAATGTTTTTATTATAAATTGAGTGAAAGTTTACAGAGCAGATCATCAGTTTTACATTTAACAAATCATACACCTTGTTTGATCACAATGATTATAATCCCCTCCATGTACAATCAGACAACAGTATTTCCCTCTATTCACTTTAGCTCTTTTTTTTTTTTTCTCCTTTTAAACACTCAGGTATATATAATAGTTTACATTACCAAAGGGTACATTCTTAAGTCTGCATCCTGGCCACCATTTCTCAGTCCTTTTCCCATGAGTCTAGAGTCCTCAGCTGCTCCCCATCTCTGCCTCTATCTCTGGTGTCGTTGTTTCTCTGGATAGGGTCCTGCATTCCACTTGTGCTTTTCTCTCTTGATGGTCTTAGGGTCCTTTGTTTCTGGACTGTAAGTTTAACTATTCCCCTGTTTGTTTGTTTTTTACAAAACTTCTACAATTTTTTACAATTGTGACAGTTATATTTAGTCATGATAACAATTATTCACTATTGAATCATGAGAATCTTATCCCCATCTCTTTTAACCAGACCCGTCTAGACAAGATGAAAACTATTCTGTGGGGACTCTTTTCCCTCCACACTATTAAACTAAACTCCCCCTTGAAACCTTGTAAGTCAGTCACTTTGTACCTTTATCATCCCCTCATTTTAGGTAGCCAGTGTCTAAGTTGCCCGTCCCTATATACCCTGTGTACAGAGGGGGTAGCATTGATACTTGATGTGAAGACTCCTTCCCTCTCTGTTGGTATTTAGAGTTACTACCTCCATGAGTATAGGTCAAGTTCATCAAATTGTAGCAATTTGCCCTCATTTTATCAATTGTTTTGTTCTTTTTTTTTTTTTTTTAATCTTCCTCTAGTCGAGTTCTGATTATCAAGCTATCGAGGCTAGGTCAAATGGGTACTATTACTATCTGCAACTTTGGGTGTTCTTGTGTATCTCCCCTCACTTCATATCAGAGGGATGCTTCACTCTCAGCTATAGCCCTCTGTGGCTATTTCCTTGCCCATGGGCTCAGGTGTCCCCAAGTCTCACCACACTTTGGACCAACCCTTCCTCTTCTCTCTCTTATTTCCAGGTCAATGAGAGTCTGTGGAATGTGGTTGAACTCAGCCCATTTCTTCATTGCTGCCTTTCCCCCCCTTCCACTCACCAGTACACCAATGTGGTCGCCAGCAAGCTTACGTGCCTGTTCATGTGTTCCCTTTGAATTTCAGTCTTTAGGGGGGTTTATTCTGGAGGAATTTGATAGCTTGCCTTGATGGCTTCCCAGCGAACAACTTGCATATTCTTGTAGTAGCCAGTCATACTGCCATTTTTGCTTTGGGTTTTTTCTGATGATCTTTCTTTGAAGATATATCTTCTGTTGCTCTAGCTGTTCCAAGGCTGGTCTGCTTGTCCTTTCTAGTGGGAATGTCCCACCTCAAAAGGTTCTGGATGGGGCTCAGGATTCCACCTAAGGTCCTATACACTGCAAAGTCTCCGCAGGAGGCCTATTTCACTGGGCAAGTTCTAGAATCCATTTTAGGTATTCCAGTCAGTTATTGGCTGAACATGGGCTTACAAGCTTTCTGTAATCATGTTTCCTGACATTGTTTTCTATCCAACTCAAGTTACAATTTTACAATAGTAGGCAAGGGAAACCAATATACGTAAGACAGTCAAGCATCTTAGTATTATTTCCCCTCTTCAAACTATGCCTAGATTCCTGTATCACAGAGCCCTGTTGTTCCAAGGTTGAGCAAGCGTCACTATTTACCTCCGTCCCATTTAGCCCATGCAAACCGGTGCCAGTATTCCCCTATCTACTTTGGTCTTCCATCCTCTCCATCTTCTTGTGTACTGCCCTCCCCAACACCCAAACTATGATGTGTCTGCTCCTACTCTGTGCTCTACTGTCGCCTCCCTCTACCTCCCCCAAACCTCCCCACTCCATCCCCACTGGTAACCGACAAGGATATCTTGTTTTTTTCAATTTAGTATGGGTGTCCTGTGTACTTTACTCTTAAGGAACTAAATTAAATAGGAAGAAGACCTGGTAGGGCAACTACTGATCTTGGTAATTCCAACTCACTTAGTGGATCCACAGGAAAAAGACCTGGCGATCTGCTTCTATACAGATTACAGCCTGGAAAACACTATGAGGCAGTTAGTTCCACTCAGTTCAATGGAGCCACTGTGAGTGAGAAGCAACTTGCTGGCACCCACCACCACCACCGCCACCACCACCAAATCAGCGTCTCTTCATCCCTTTGTTGTTGTTGCTAAGTGCCACTGAGTCTGTTCCAATTTAGAGCAACCCTGTATAGGGCTTACAAGAAGCAGCTGGTGGCTTTGAATCACTGACTTGTGGTTCACAGTCCAGTGCTTATTGTACAGCACCGTACTAGTACTCTCTCCATCTCTTAATCCCAAATATTTACTTATGGACTGCGAACCTCAAGGTCTATAGCTGGAGGCCACCAGCCACTCTGCGGGAAAAAAATATAAGGCTTTCTGCTACTGTGAAGATTTTAAAAAGCTTCAGAATTGACTATACTATGAATTGGAACTGACTCCACAGCACTTAACAATGACAGCAATGTAACAAGTGGAGTCCTGATGTGGCACTGGACTGCTAACCGCAAGGTCAGCAGTTCAGACCCACCAGCCACTCTCAGAAACCCTATACAGGATCCCTATGAGCCAGAGTGGATTCAACAACACTCAACAACAATATAACAACTTGGAGTTCTGGTGTGGTGCTGTACAATAAGCAGTGAACTGCTAATTGCAAGGTCAGTAGTCCAAACCCACCAATCACTCCTCAGAAACCCTATACAAGTTAGCTCTGAGTCAGAACCGACTGGACAGCACTTAGTAACAGCAGTTAAGTAGCAGCAATAATATATCACCCAGCAGAAACACTCAAAATGCCAAGCTCATCTTCTGAAATAATTTCCATTAACTTAAAACTGACCTCTTCTTGTTTTTTCTTGCCTTTTCATGTAATTAACTCTTCTCTTTTTAGTTTCTGCTATGTAGTGCATGATTCCTTTGTAGTCATGCCAAGTGGAAGGTAATAATAATATAAAAAGTATTTATACTGCAGGTACATGAAAGTGTCCCTTGGCCTGCCGACATGCAGCATTTCATTTGAGTTGGGAATTAAATGAAGAGTAGTTGAGCCAACTCGGTGAATCATCAAACCTGCTAATTAGAGCTGGAAAATATTTTCTTTTTTCACTGTGCCCTACTCCTGCTTAAGGAGCCCTGATAGCTTAGTGATTACGAATCGGGCTGCTAATCTCACGGCCAGCAGTTCAAAACCATCAGCTGCTCTGCGGGAGAAAGATGAGGCTTTCTGTTCCTGTAAAGATTTGCAGCCTCGGAAACCCTGTACAGGGTCGCTATGAGTCGGAACCGACTCCATGGCACACTATCACTGCCCCCACTCTTGTTTAATGTCAAAATAAATTCTAACCATATGGGGGCGGTGTACAGAAAGTTCGTGGATGGCTTCCATTATCTTTTAATTCCATTTTTCCCATTTTTTGAAGCCCCCTTGTACTGTTTGGACTTTCTAAGAGAGGGAAAATGATGCAAATATGCTCATTGGGAAAGATTAAGGAGGAGTTTCAATTTTTAAATTCTTTTTCTATTGACTGTTTTACCCCATGCAAAGAGTCCAATTATGGATTTGTGAATAAAAAATGCAGCTCCCCACACCAGGCCTTATATCCCTAAAGTTATTTGAAGTTTCATACCCTGAATTTGTTCTGGTTTCTTTAGTATAAGTTCACATTGTCTCTTTTTCTTTTCTTTTTTTTTTTTTTAACGTCTCTTTTTCTTGAATGCTATTTTTTCTTTGATGGCTTCACCCACCTTTACCTCGTAGACAATCAAGGAAAATATATTTTAAAGAGTGGAGAGTCTTCCAAAGGTGGCAGTTGATGTTTCCGTGCCCGCTTATATACCGAGGAGACAGAGAGCCAAACACCAAACCAGCTGCCATTGACTCAGACTCATAGTGACCCTAGTGGACAGATTAGAAATGTTTCAGGCGGTAAATCTTTATGGAAGTAGACTGCCACAGTTTTCTCACATGGAGCAGCTGGTGGGTTCTGACTGCTGAGCTGCTTGGTTAGCAGGCAGCACCTCATTGCTTAACTAGCGTTCCTAGACGGGGATCTCAAAACCCATTGCTGGTGAGTTGATTCTGACTTAGAGAAACCCAATGGTAGTGGTGGCTGTGTGCCACTGAGTGGGTTCCAACTCATAGTGACCCTGTGTAGGGTTTCTGAGGCTGTAAATTTTTACTGGAGTCGAAAGCCTCATCCTTCTCCTGAGCAGTGGCTGGTAGATTTGAACTGCTGACCTTGTGGTTAGTAGCCCACCTCTTAATCTATTACACAACAGGGGCTCCTTATAGAGACACTATAAATCTCTATTGTTTGCTTAATGGGATGGATTTCAGACATACTGATAATCCTCTCTTGCTGGGTAGCTCTTTCACTATTTCTATCAGATAAAACTAGCCAAGATTTTTTTCAATGTTAGATAATATGGAGAGATTTGCTCACAGCCTTATTGCTTGAGACAACAGTGTTGAGAGGCTTCTCTGGGAATATGCATTTCCTAAGCAATAGGGAATGTTTTAAATTTGGCTAGTGTTGTAGAAGACAACAGGAGTCTGCCTCTTAACTATTTAGACATACTATTTTCAGTACTTCTAGGGCGTTGTGCTGTAGGATCAGCATTGGACTGTGAACCACAAAGTTAGCAGTTCAAACCTATCAGCTGCTCCTCAGAAACCTTACACAGGGTCCCCATAAGTCAGAACTGATTAGATATCCCTTAACAATAACAACAACAACAACAACAACAACAACAACAACAACAGAGTTTCAATCTAGTCCCCACATGAATTCAGTCTCCTTTCCTTAATTGGATGTGTTCTCCTTTTATTCGGAGAATAAGTAAGTGTTATTTTGGGGGGCGGGTGGGGAGGACGGTAATTTGCTCTATGGTATCACAGCAGAAAAAAATTACCAGTGGCTAAAAACACTGTTTGAAATGCTAGATAAGATTTTTCTAAAGAGAGGGAACACTAAACAATATCTACTGGGATTTAGCAAATGGATTCTGGTTGTAGAAGTCAAATTGATTCATATTGATTTATTCTTTTATGCATGCATCCACATTCATTAAATCATTTGATATACAGCCTTGGAAAGGTAAAAATGTACAAAATGATACCACTTCCCTTTCTATTGAGACTTTTTGTGTGTGTGCTCATCTTTATCCTTTAACCATAATTACCAAAAACATCAGAGCCCACTCTTTTACTTTCCGACTTTTATCCATACATGTGAGCCTTAAATATAGGTGTTCCTTAGGATTTAGTTACTGGTGCTCTGTAATTTTTCTATCAGTACTCCAGAGCTGACTCACAAATACAAGACTCCAGTAATAAACTCTTTCCAGAGTACTCGGCTTGAATTTCTAAGGCTTTTCTGCATACTTTTCTTTTCTTTTCTTTTCCATTGAGGAATTTTATTTGTATGTATTACATACAGAAGAAGAATCCCAGGATTTTCCCTCCTGTGTGTTTTCGTCTTGCTTCCTCGTGGTCCATGATGCCAGCTGAGGTTGTCAGTACAATGAAACCAAATTTACAGGATGCGAGCAGATTATTCTGCCACTTTTCTAGGTCTTTCAGCTGCACATCAAACCGAGGGCTGATTATGCCACCCTTGTTTAACCTGCCAGAGAGGTTCACAACTATTTTTCCAGTTCTGTGATTATCAATGATTTCAAATTCACCAATGTAACCATGCTTCATCATCACGGTCAGGAACCGAACAATGACGTTGGAACATGGCCGGATGAGAATCCGGCGTTTACCTCTCTTCTCGGCATTATTGATGCTCTTAAGATCGATGGCCAAGACGTTCATGCGCACCATGATGGAGGCACAGAAAAATGGTGGAAAGGGGAAGAGAGGAGCGAGCGCACGGGTTATCTCTGGATACATTTCTACATGGATTTTATGTGTTATGCCCAGAATTCAGGGTCCCCAAAGACCACCCAGGAGCCGTGTACCGATGCAAATACATAAGGGAAGTTTAATCAAGCTCGAGCCAGGTCTCTAACCTTATCCGATGCATCGGAATAGGGAACGAGCCCTGAATTCATTGTCTGCAGGGTTTTTATAGAATTTTCAAACAGCTCAGGTTTCTCAGCTTTACAATCTTTGGATTGGTTAACAATTGGCAAACTATAAGATGTTACAGTTTAATTGGTCAGGACTGGTGGTCTTTGTTCTTAGGCTAGGGTAAAGGAAAACATCTGGCCTCTGACCTTGAGCTGCCTGGCTATTTATACATATATCATTTTCTTGGAGCTAGAGTACGTGTTCAGGCTAATGTACAGAATGGAGATTAACCTTGTCTCTGGAGGGAACTAAAAACTAAGGCCTTGTCTATTTAAAATGCTTTCCTGAGCCTGACTATAGTCAAGCAGTCTCTAGGTAGGCAAAATCAAGTAAAATCAGTTTGGTCCTTACATATGAAGGAAGCTTTACCAGTCTACCTCATACCAAGGATATTGAGAAGTCCAAGTTTAAGAATCCCTGCAAGGCACAATGGTTAAATGCTCTACAGGTTGGATATTCAAACACACTCAACGGCACCTTGGAAGACACGCCTGATTATTTCTGGAAGATCACAACCAGTGAAACACCCTGTGGAGTGCAGTTGTAATCTGCACACATGAGAGTGCCTTGAGTAGCAATCCATTTAAAAGCAATGAATTTGGTTTGTTGTTGTTGTTTGAGGTCAGAGTCAGAGATGTATCATTTAGGGTTTGGCTGCACATACTGGGAAGGCAAACAGAATATATTTTCTATGAATCAAAATTTGTATGCGTTAAACTAAGTTCTCCACTTTTAGGTTCTGTATACAAAGAAACCGAAGATAGAATGTTATCATTCCAATAAAATGTGCTTTACTTTCTTTAGTCTTCCAAGCATTTCATAATATATCATCTTGAATTTCTATAGCATCTTTCTGTAAATGTTAAAGAACATATACGTAATGTGTCTTCAATTTCCTTCATCGGTCTGTCATTACCTTAAAAATCACACTTGAATTAGGAGTTAGGTGACTCAAGTGAATCCCAGACAGAGTCTCAAAGGCTAAGGACAATGAGTAAAATACGTCTTTCAATATGAGTGCTGACCAAGTATAAAGCTTTTTCTTTCTTGTATTAGAAAAGGAAGATGAATTAAGAAAGGGCTTCAGAAATCTGGCACTTAGAGATGGTTTTAAAGATTCTGGTCATTCTAAGCAAAATCTAGACTAAGTAAATACAGTATGACTAGAGGAAATACTTCCATTCTTTGAAAGTTCTGTAAGGAGTAGTCAATTCCGAGTGTTACTCTAGCGTTAGGGCTCGGAAGGCAGACCTTGGAGGACAGTGATGCGTTTCTTTAATCTGAGAAGCGAGGCCAACCTTGGTGAGGGTATTGTTATTTGCCTTGGGGTGTGGCGACTGCGCAAGGTCAGTTTGTGAAACGCTAAGTTGATGGTTCAAGCTCACCATCTGCTCCTCGGCAACCCTATATAGGGTCTCTATGAGTCGGAAGCGACTTAACGGCAGTTAACAATTCTGACTCAGGTCGACCCCATGTGTCCAGTATAGAACAGAGTTTTCAAGATAAATACTTAGGCCTAGCTTCTTAGATATTGCTGGGTGGGCTTGAACCACCAACCTTTCAGCCTGCTGCAGCATCCCCGGACTCCTAACCTTGGTGTAGAAATGGAAGCCAAACCCCAGGACTTTTATCCATGCTGCTGCTGGGTGGGTATCAGAGAGCAAACTGTGTACTACCCAAGTGCATTACTTAAAGATTTGTTATTGTTGTTGTTCAGTGCCGTGGAGTCGATTCCAACCCATAGCGACCCTGTATAGGATTTCTTAGGGAAGTGAATCAGTAGGCATTTCTTCCACATCTCGACTGGGCTGGGTGGCCTTTGCCATCCAGTCTGGTCCCACTCATAGCGACCTTGCAGTTAGCAGTTCATAGCTTAACCCACTAAGCGACCAGGGTTGTTTATAGAGTTATCAAAGCGGGCATCTATTAGCCAACTAAATGAATAGCCGAATTAGGAAATAGAAAATGAGATATACTTTGTTCACTAGTTGGGAGTAAATGTAGATAAAAATCGCATAAGGGGGAAGTGAACCCTATTTGAAACAAGTAACCACAGTGACACTGCCATTCCATCCCCCCACCCCCATGAAACTCAGAACCCAATCATCCTTCGCTGCTCTGCTCGCCCCTTGGGGCCTAAGCGGGGACCGGAAGGGCGCGGCCGGGGAGGAGCGGGTACGGTTGGGGGCGTGTCCTCGAGGAGGCGGAGACAAGATGGCGGCCCAGAGTGCTTGGAGGACCGAAGAGGTGCGGCCGGGGCCACGCCCCGGGCAGGAGGGACGCTCTGCGCGCGCCCGCTCTATGATGCTTGCGCGCGTCCCCCGCGCGCCGCGCTGCGGGCGGGGCGGGTCTCCGGGATTCCAAGGGCTCGGTTACGGAAGAAGCGCAGCGCCGGCTGGGGAGGGGGCTGGATGCGCGCGCACCCGGGGGGAGGCCGCTGCTGCCCGGAGCAGGAGGAGGGGGAGAGCGCGG
>NW_006408539.1:6264765-6329634 GCF_000296735.1 Chrysochloris asiatica | reverse complement strand
CCCGTCGGGGAGCGCGGGGCCGGGGCCCAGGGGACCCCGGGCCACGGAGAGCGGGAAGAGGATGGACTGCCCGGCCCTCCCCCCCGGATGGAAGAAGGAGGAAGTGATCCGAAAATCTGGGCTCAGTGCCGGCAAGAGCGATGTCTACTACTTCAGGTACCGCCCCGGGGGCGGGGAGGGGCGGTAGGGTCAGGTCGGGGTCAAGGGTCAAGAACTAGTCGGGCTGGGGATGACCGGATGAGGGCAGAGGCCCGGGGCAGGTGACCCCTGTGCAGTGACAGGCATAGTGTCTGCAAGGTGAGGGCCTTTAGGCAGGAGCCTTCTGTTGCAGGGATCAGAGAAGGGAAACTGGTTTGCCTAGAAAGGCTCCTCTGGCAAGGATGGTCTGTCCACTGAAGGGTTAAAAGAAGGTGTAATTTATCGAAACTGCAAAACCCAGTCACTGTTGGCTCCTGTCCCAGCCTGTCCCAGATTCATCATCACAAGAGTGTTTAATCATACCCATGTGGAAAAATGAGCCATCTGCAGCAACATGGTCTCCTTACTTGGGGAGAGTCAGAAAAGTTTCTTGGGAGGTAGTCATTTGGAAGGCCTGACGTTTCTTGGAGCTCCCTTGGTGTTGTAGACCAGATTCTCATTTGAAAACGGAAACACTGTAGTAAATTGTTAGATTCTTTCCTCTCCTGATCTTCCCTTCCAAAAGTGCATTGTACTAAGTCCAAGAGTAGAAATAAGTTGTCTTCTGGGAATAGATTTCGATTTGTGAGTGTGGTCTCTTTTATGCCCACAGAAGGTGGTTTGACAGTGTAGAGCGTGGTCTTACTAAGACTCGTCACTAATGATACTGCACACCTCTTGATATTTTGAGGAAAAGTTGTACACATCTATATTTTCAGGACACTCTTTCCCAACCCCTCCTACCTTTAGCTTTCAGTCACTGTTCTCTTTTAGTTTCTGAGTTCTATAATTTGCATACTTGAAGGTAGTTTTTTTCCCAGGTCATTATTTACAGCCCTGTTACCCCATTTAATCTAAGTCAAAACTTCTCAACAGTGGGTGGAAAGGGGAGGGAGATGTTTGTCTAATTTCCAGAGGACATTTGTCAATATCTGGGGACAGTTTTGTTTGTCACACCTGGTGGCTGGCATCTAGTGGGTGGAGTCTAGGGAAGCTGCTAAATTTCCTATAATACACAAAACAGCCCCCATAACTTAGAATGATCTGACCTAGATGATTCATAGTTTTTCACCTGAATGTGATCTTGCAATACTGTGGGTCTGCTGTCCTTGTGTTTGGTATGGATGTCCTAGTAAGCTCAGAAAAGTGTCGTCGGAGTTACTTAATAAACACATTTATTAAATTTTCTTACAAACCATCTGCTTATTGAAGGAAATTTAATCCTGTTCTCATCAGTGGCTGGGGAGGGTGGTTGTGGACTGATTGAAGCATTTTGCAGCCATGTGTTTGGGTATTGTAGTTGGTTTTTGTCAGCCATTTAAGAAGGGTTTTAATGTTAGTAAGGAGTTCCTTTCTTATCTAGTAAATTAACACATTGCCCCTGGATAAATGTGAATGCTGTTGTTAAGTGCCATGGAATCAGTTCCGACCCATAGCGACCAGTATAGGATTTCCGAGGAGCAGCTGGTGAGCTTGAACCGCCAACCTTGCAGTTCAAACGGCTTTGCAGTCTGGTGCATTAACCCACAGCGCCACACCAGGACTCCAAATGTGTATGCATATGACATAAAATAGTTCTGAATTGACAACGCTCTTTAATAGAGTTAAAAGATTTTTAAAAATCATACATACTTAGCATATATGTGTGTGTATGTGCACACACTCACCGATGCAATCACTGCTGCTGGTGTAAAACGCAATTACGAACATATCCCTGATAGTTGCTCAAATAAACATTGGATTGGGGACCACAGAATGGCGGTTCAAAACCGCCAGCGGCTGTTTGAAACTCTATGCAACAACACCTACCGTACATTGGTTCAACCTTGTTAAATAAAAAATGAACGAAAGTGGTGTGCTGCGTTAAAACTTAGTTTCTTCATGATTTAAGGCTCACCTTAAAACCTCAGGTGATAAAATGGAAATATTATTTTAGACATATAAGCTTGACTATCTTGTTTTGTACTTCTCTATCATTTACTATTTAATTTACTTCAATAATACGCTTAAGCTGTATTGTGGACACACTGGCTACTTGTCAAGTCCCCTCGTTTCAATTTCGTGCTACTTAGAACTTTGCACTTTTGAGGATTGGTTCATGACTAGCTCATTCAGTGTGAGTTTTTTCCTAAGCAGCAGGCAGTGTGTTGTGAACGATGGCTGATGTCTTATAACAGGCAATTCTATCTGACAAGAATATTCTGTGTCTGAACTCCTTGGAGAATAGTTGTCTACTCTATTCTCAGTTGTTGTTAAATGCCTTCAAGTCGATTCCGACTCATAGCGACCCTGAATAGGGTTTCCAAGGAGCGACTGGTGCCATTAGCAGTTCACTGCTTATCCTGCAGCTCCACATCAGGACTCCCTGTTCTCAGTAGAGCATCTTAAACTCTGAATTTCATTCCCTGTGACCATTCTCCTGGGATATGGTTTGTTTGGTTTTGAGATGACGTATTTGTTCAAACTAACTTGGTTATTGCACAGCTTTTTTGTTGCTTTCCTTGTGGGAGCTGGAAAGTTATTTTCAAAGGTCAAATATCTGTGGTGCTCATTCTGACTTGTTGCTAAACATTTTCTTGAATGTACTGTAAATCTTCAGATGCTAACTTTTTATACAAACTCAATGAACATGGTAGAAAACCTGATTTGGATCAGTTGAAAACGAATCCGTTTCTACGTGGATTCAACTTAAGGTGGATCACAAACCGTTTTAACCATACTTATTTGCTAATAACTATGTATGAGACTCTGAATTTATGCAAAATGGGAGGGACACACATGAACAGATTTGTGCCACATGTGTGCAGTTTGGGGCGGCTATTTATTGTCTGCCCAGTAGTGTTATTATGAGCATTTTATTCCTCGGTCTTGATTTTCTTCTACAAAGTTCCATTCTGAGGTGATAGGATAAATGTGAGGGGTTCCTGAGTGGTGCAAATGGTTAAGCGCTTGACTACTAGTCAGAAGGTGTTGTAGGATAAGCACTAGACTACTAAGGAGTCCTGGTGTGTCACTGTAGGATCAGCACTGGACTGCTAACCATCAGCTGCTCCTTGGAAACCCTAGATAGTTACTATGAGTCAGAACTGACTAGAGGGCACTTAACGACAACACTAACCACAAGGTTGGCGGTTCAAACCCACCAGCCATTCCTTAGAAACCGTAAGCAGGGTCGCTTTGAATGGGAACTGACTTGACTGCATTTAACAACAACAGAGGTACCTTGGAAGACAAGCTTGGCGACCGTCTCCAATTGGTTACAGTCTTGAAAACTCTGCGAAGCAGTGTTACTTTGTTCCCGTGGGGTTGTCAAGAGTTGGCGTTTAGTAAGAACAGCAACAGAATGAATACTTGTGAGGGTGGTGGTGGCTCAGTGGCAGAATTTCTACCTTTGACGCAGGAGACCCATGTTTGATTCTTGGCCAATGCACGTCGTTTTCAACCTCCACTTGTCTGCCCGTGGAGGCTGGTGTGTTACTACCATGCGGAACAGGATTCAGTGGAGTTCCCACACTAAGGCCAACTAGGATGAGTAAGAGCTGGAGATGGACTTCCAAGTGGTCACTCTACAGTTCAGTCCTGGTGTGCATGGAGTTATCATGAGCCTGCATCTGGTTCACCAACAGCTAACAATAGGATGCATGTAGCATGATGTGATTTAATTATGTTGGCTTGTGACTTTAGCCCTCAGTGATTATTTTTCAATCTCTCCCATCACTATTTTACTTATCAGTGTCTTATAAAAAACCCAATAGCTCACAAAGCGGCTGCCTTATCTGTGAATAGGTGGGTTAAGAGTTAACACTCCCACTGGTAATGTGAACACCTGCACCCATCTGTTCACACAGGTTCTAATAATGCTAACCCCTGATTTAGCCTACCCCCAGGGAGATTAATTTAAACAAATCCATGCTTGTTAATGCAAGGTATGGCTGAGACTTATTAATTGGCCTGAAATTAAGTAAATGGAGAAAGTCTCAGATTTTGGTAGAACGTTTTTGAGTGCTTCCTGAGTCTGTCAAGTTTGAATAGGAAGGTGTGCCACTGGTTGCCAGTTGAGCAGTAAAACGATGCCTTCTGTCAGGGTTCCTGATAGTATTTGTGGCAGTTCATATATTATCACCCTAAGTAGGTTTTTTAAAAGGGTGTGGTTTGATAAGGTATTAGATGCATTGGTATAGTATAGAAACTTCTGAGAAAGTTCCTTGCTGTCATTTAAGCCCATTATTTGAATAATCATTTTCTAACTGGTCTGCTTGACTCTTGTCATTTCTAGTGTTTGGTTTTCTGCATGAATCTTGCAGATCAATATCTTTGAAAGGCAGTTTTCCTCTGCAAAAGAAGTTTTGGTATATATCGCTTGCCTTTTTCATCAAGTCTAAACTGGTTGGATTCTAGATTCGTGTTGCAACCTGAGCATGTCATTTGCCTGCCCTGTGCTGCTGTTTCCCATTTGTAAAATGATTATGACTGTCCCTGTAGTTCATTGGAAGTCCCTGGGTGGTGCAGTTCACGTGCTCAGCTGCTGATGGAAAAACTGGTGGTTGAGTCCTACCCAGAGGTGCCTCAGAAGAAAGGCCTGGTGATCTGCTTCAGGGAAGTCAGCCACTGAAATCCTAACTGTGCTTTAATACCCATGGGCTTTCCATGAGGTGGAATCAGCTAGATGACAACTGGCTGTAGCATACTGTCACATAAGGTTCAATTCCAAAACAATAGAATCAACATGAGGCTATGTAAGAAAGTGCTACTCCTAGCACTCTAGGTCATCCATGCACAGGTTTCCATTTAAATGTGTCAATGTCACCAGTGGATGGATGGCTGCAGACAAGTTCTCTCAGTAAAACATTCATTTTACCTTAAAAAAAAAAATCCAATTGAAACAGTAGTTTTCAAGGGGATTTGCTGAGCCAGTTTAATTCAAGGCAGAGAGATCAGCTTAGAAGGTTATAGCAGACGCTTTTTGGAATTTGCAAAGGGTCATCTTGATAGACTGTTTTGAAGGACACAGGTTGATTATGAGGGCTTATTGTGAAGAAAACTGCATTGATGAGAAAAAGGGTCAAAAAAGTTGCTCTGGAGAATTTTTTTTCCCATTAAGACAATGCACCTGCTTATTCAAGGGTAGCAAGAGCTGTTGGGAAATCTTATTATAGCCCTGATCTTTTTTGTTTCCAACAATCAAAGAACATTGCAAAGGAACACCACAGTTTGAGTCCCTCAAGGATGCTAAAACTGCCATTCTGACCTGTGTAAATTGAAGAGCACAGAATTCATTGGGGGAAGGATTAGACAGGTGGAAACATCATCTTCAGAAGTGTACAGATTTGTTGTTGTTAAGTGCCGTGGAGTTAAATCTCATCTTTTTTCCATGGAGGGACAGACTGGCGGATTTGAACTGCAGACCTTGTGATTCGCCATCCAGTGCTTTTGGTGTGGAGCTATCGTGCTCCCATATAGACTTAGATGGGGGTTATGTCAAGGAACGATAACTTCACATATTGATATTTTTGTTTAATGAAAGTGTCTGTGATTTTTGTAGTGGTACTTTTTGACTTAACCTTAGATTAGTTTGTTGTTGTTAAGTACTATAGAGTCGGATCCCTCTCTTAGTGACCCTGTTCAGGGTTTCCGAGGCTGTAAATCTTTACTGGAGCAGAAAGCCTCATTTTTTCCTGCGGAACAGCTGGTAGTTTTGAACTGTTGACCTTGAGGTTAGCAGCCTGATTCGTAACCACTATGCTACCAGAGCTTCTTTCAGATTAGTTTAGGACTGAGGAAATAAATTCATTAAATAACTTCAGTTTTATTGGTGGTAGTGGTGGTCATGTGCTGTGGAGTCAGTTCCAACTCATAGCCACCCTGTAGGGTTTCTGAGGCTGTTAATCTTTATGGGAGCAGAAAGCCTCATCTTTCTCCTGCGAAATAGTTGGTAGTTTCGAACTGCTGACGCTGAGGTTAGTAGACCGATTTGTAACCACTATACTAATTGTATTGGTAGAACATGTAAATAGGTTAAAAATATAATGGTACATGCCATGTCTTACAAAAGATTGGTATGATGCTTTGAGAGCTGTAGGTAGGATAAGCACTGGATTGCTTGCCACAAGGTTGGCAGTTCAAACCCACCAGCTGTTCTTGGAAACCCTATATAGGATCACTATCAGTTGGAACCAACTTTGTGGCATACAACAATAATATTCTGAGTTGTTGAGAATATCAAGTTTCACAAGCTCTTTTTGTGTGTGAGCCAGGGGAGAACTCTTCTATGTAGCCTTTGTAGGAAAAAAACTGCCTGAGTGGACCAGACCCACTATCATATTATGTTAGACTCTTCTTTGGGTTTCAAGGAGCTGGTCACCCTGTATTTCTTTCCTGGTTATTCCTTTGTAGTTAAACTTTGTTCCTTGTGTTTCTCTCCATATCCATTCCCACAAAGCGTGTGGCACTGTCTTGTAACTGTATCCTTTCCCTTGGTCGCAGTGCTAAACATGTGGATGCTAAATAAGTGTTTGCCAATTGGTGTGGCACTTCCAGTTTTACAAAACAGCCTTTTTAATGCTCTCTTAGTTTTTGTTTCTTTTCTATAACTGTTAGGTTGTGGTGGGATGAAATTGGTAGAGGTCTCATTTTAAATCTAAAGTTTTCCAAGTTTATAGTTTCTATTGACAGCACTTCACAACTACCACAAATATGAATATATTATCAACATTACAGAGATGAGGAATAAGTGGTGAATAAGATGCCCATGTGCATAGCATAGTGTCAGACAGAATAAGAACTTCACACTTGAATTTCATTGACTAGGTAGTGGTGGTGGTGGTGGTATTTCAACTCATAGAGATCCTGTATAGTGTTTCCGAGAAGGTGTGAACTGCTGAGCTTGTGGTTCGCAGCCCAGTGCTGGTCCTACAGCATCACACCAGGAGTCCAGAGGGTCTTAAGTGCCTGCTTCTCAATGAGTGTGGGTTGTCTGGGTGCCACACTTCTAATTCTGGCAGCTGTGAATATTATTTTTCTAAATGTTTCACATGCATTATCTCACTGGATTCTTACAACTCTGCGAGACATTGATTATCTCTGTCTTACAGATGGGGAAACTCGCAGAGGGAAGTTAGGAAATATGCTGAAAGTTATACTGCTGGGTAGGTGCAGTTTGAACTCTGACTGAGACTCTCCAGCCACAAAATTCCTGACCGCCATGTCCTCAGAGTCCTGGTGTGGCACTGTAGGATAAGCACTGGATCACAAGATCAGTGGTTCAAACTCACTAGCCGCTCCTTGGAACCAACTCGACAGCACTCAACAACAACAACATTCTGCCTCAGAAATTCCTACTAATACCCTCAGATACTGCAAGACCTCAGGCATAATCTGCTGTATTGAAATTGTTGTGTCTTTGAAAGAATGCAATTATTTGCTGTTATACTTGCATCCAGAAGTTGTCAAAGGGAAGATTTTAAGACCTCTCTGGTGGTAAAGTCACTGTACCAACAGATGACATCCAATAATAGTGCAGAGGAAAAAATGAAAAAATTGTGGTAAATTAACATAGTTAAAACAGCATTATTCTAGGTAGTAAGAGTGACTATTTTGTTCAGAAATGTACTTTCTTTTTTGATTGATGTTCAGTGTAGGGGTGACTATTATTACTCACATACTCAGCTAAGCACCAGATTCCCTATGTGGACAACTGTCGTGGTAGTTCTAGTAGTAGGGTGCCCTTGAGTATCTTCTGACTCATGTGGCCCCAAGTACAACAGAAAGAAATGAAAATGTTGCGTGTTCCTGAGCCAACCTCACAAACATTGCTGTGTTTGACCTCATTGTTGTACCACTGTTAATCCATGTCAGTGAGGGCCTTTTTTTTTTTTTTTTTTTTTAAAACTGGCTTTCTACTTTACGAAGCATGCTGCCCTCTCCAAGGACTGGTTTGCTCTTGGACATGTCCTAAGAATTTGAGACAAAGTCTTGCTTCTAAGGAGTATTCTGGGAAACTGTAGGTTATCTTTATTTTTGACGCTTTCACTTAAAAGTAAAGAAATCAAGTTGGGATTTGTGGAATTTTGCTCAGGAAATAGTTTTATATGGTTCCTATCAAAACCTGCTGCTCACATGCTGCCTTTAGAGTTGAGTAAATTTTTTTCTCTTTAGTTTGAAGGAAAGAAATGCGGTATTTATTGTTTATTATAGAATAGAAAGTCTGACTTATTACTAGTGTTTTACTCTTACCTGTTTGAAGCCTAAGTCTAGAAGTTAGACACATAGGTGTGGTGGAAATTATGTGGAGTATTCTCTCAGGGATAGCATCACTTTTACTGTTGTTTTACTATCTTGGTGATGCTCTATAGGAATTTTCTTGTTAGTGTCTGTCCTACATCTGATTTTTAGAATGCAAAGTCTCACCTATCAGATACCCACATGCCTGTTTCTTTTTAGTGTCTGTCCTACATCTGATTTTTAGAATGCAAAGTCTCACCTATCAGATACCCACATGCCTGTTCCTTACTAGAGGCAATGTGTAGCTCAAAGGGAAGTGATCTATATCCATTCTAAAAGTCACCCACAGCAGACATTGACATGATTGTTCACATTGCTTTCAGAGATTTCACATATGAGGTGGTGGTGGTGTGCTGTTGTGTCAGCTCCAACTCATAGCGACCCTGTATAGGGTTTCTGAGGCTGTACGTCTTTATGGAGCCGAATCTCGTCTTCTGCAGAGTGAGTGGCAGAGTGTAACGAATGACCTTGCAATCAGCAGCCCAACTCTTACCCGCTGTGCTACCAGGCCTTCTTGTATGAAATGTTGTTAAGTGCTGTGGTGGAATCGGTGCTTACTCATAGTGAGCTTGTATAGAGTTTCCAAGGAGCAGCTGGTGGATTTTAACTACAAACTTGACATTAATTAGCAGTCCAGTGTGCATCCTACAGTGACAGTTTGTTTTGATAACTTAGCTTTAATAAACAAACAGGTGATTTACAAAGGAGACAATGCCTTTTTTATTTATGTTACATAGCTAGACTAGTTAAAATTCATAATACGTTAACTCATGTTTGATGTCTTCTCAAGACTTTCATGATGAATGAGAAATAGATTATTAACTTGTATCTCAAAGATTTACTGTTTGGGTTGAAATTTTAATGTCCTTTGTGACTCTTACTGTCTTGTTGCTCTTTGCTGCCTCCACTAAGAAATGATTGGGAAGATGGTCAAATAACATAAACACTAAAGATTTCTTAAGGAAGATGAATAAGAGTATGAATAGAATGACATTTGAATTACAGTTGTGGCTCTCAAGACATTGCCTTGTTCTCTCTATTACAGTATAAATTCAGACTCTTGCTTGGGAACTTGATGTATATAAACTCAATGCAAAAATAAATATTAATAGTAAATACAATGTAGTTAGATTGCAAAACTGAGCTTTTTCCAGGAACAAAGAGTGTTACTTTTTGAGTAGTACTCATTGTAGACAATTTGGAAAGTACAGAAATATATAAAAGTAATAGGAAAAAAAAATGCTCAAAGTCCTACAACCTTTAAGGCAAGGACTGGTAGCATTATGGAATGTTTTCTACCAGTGCTTTTTCTGTGTAAGCTTAAAAATTCAGTTGAAAACGGACAATTATAGTCACTTTTGACCTGTCAGTATAAAGTATCTTAAAGTTATAGACTAATTATCAGGGAGGATCACTTGCTCCGGTATATGAATGGGTATAGGTGGTTTGGAAGGAGACCTGGTGGTGCACTCATTGAAGTGCTCATTTGTGAACTGAAAGGTTGGCAGGAGCCTTGTAGCTGCTCTGGGAGAGAAAATACCTGGAGATAGATTCCCATAAAGATTTCAGTCTATGAAACCTTGTGGGGCAGTTCTTCGGTCACTGTGAGCACACACTTTTGAATAAAATATGTTAGTATTTTTTAAAAATCCTTTTGTACTTGAAGAATCCATAAATAAAGCAAGAATGAATATCCTACAGATTCTCTGTATACATAGGAATTGTGGTGCGGTGCTTTAGGATCAGCTCTGGATGATGAATCACAAGGTTGGTAGTTCAAATCCAATAGCTGCTTCTTGGAAACCCTATACAGGGTTGATATGAGTCTGAACCAACTTGGTGGCACTTAACACAACAACAACGTCTGTTAAGTGTAAAAAGTCCTTTCCTGAAGGCAGAAGTAGGCCCCTCCTCTGGCCTCTTCAGTGTAATTCTGTGAACTCTTACCATTTTTGCTGCAATAGGTGACAAATCTTTGTTTTCCATCGAATTCTGCACCTTCTCAAGGTTGGGGCTGAGTCTGATTTCATTTAAGAATCATCAGAGTTCAGGAATCTCTGGTCCATGGAAAGCTCCTAACAGATGTTTACTGAATGATGCTGCTGATGCTTAGCTCTTTTCTGAAATCCATGATCCCAGTGATTTCCAGTGAAGGCAGCCGGAGACAGGCCTGACTGTCAGTGTCTCCGGTTTGTGCTGCTGCCGGCCTGGTGCATAAATCAGCTGTCTCTGTTGAATAGCTGAAATAAACGTTCTTATTCCACTTGAAAATGGTGGCTGTGCATGGTGTATGTGGAAGTTTAGGCCTGAAAGGAACTACAGAACTTTTGATTCCCTTTTAGTACGTTTGATAAAACAAAATAAAAACATTTTATTTTTTTGCTTTAAATATCTGCCATCAGAAATAGCTTTGTATCATCTAGGAGGATGTGTAGCAACGTAAGCTTTAAAATTTTAAAAGGTGAAGAAAAATAGTTTGATTATTTTCCTAAACTTTTTTTTTTTTTTTTTGGTAATGCTGTAGCTTACAGAACTTTGAGTGTGGAGATTTTTGTGATTCCCCACAGAGTATTTCCTGATATTGTTGGGTGGTGACGTACTTCTGAACGTTCTGTGTAACTATATAGGTAGCCATCTGCCACCCTTAATCTCACTTACCACTCAGAGCCCAGTTCTTCATACTCTACTGATTACTGCCACTTCTGCTGTTCCTTCATCCTGTTACAAAATTGAGGGAGGAGATACATTATGTTTGGTTAGACTTCAGGGCTCTTCAGAATGGTTTGACAAGAACACTGTGTTTATCCATATTACCAAAGTAACATGAACAGATCTTGTCAGAGGAATGGCTTCAGAGTGCAGTCCTACCTGCAAGCAGAAGTCTTTGGATTGTTCATCTTTGTGTCACAGACAACAGGACATACATACATATTGCAGTTGTCTGCTTCCGTTTATGGTGGTTATAGGGAGTGGTCATGTGGGAGTAACACTACAGTGACCATAGTCTTCAGTATCGCAGATATCTCAGTGAAATGTTTGTAGACCTGAAAATCCATCATCAGTGAAAATTTCCTTCTTTCAGATAATCTGCACTTTTGTCAAACCTGAAAGATTGAGTTAGGTCTTCTTCTTGTTGCTTTAAACTGGCAATAGAAATGAAAGCAGGCAAAACCATCCTTCAAATGATGGAATGTTCTTGTAAGAACTGGAAAATTACAAGTCATGTGGTTAATTATCCTCAGTCATTACTCTTCTGCAGGATATTTAGATAGTGGGTAGGAGGAGAAAAAGGTGTTATCACAGGTGTTTCAGCGGTGCCATACCTAGGGGGAAAGTTGGTAGGAAATTTTTTTTGTGGTTGAAAATGAGATATTAGCATTTCATTACTGAGTTTAGAAATCATCACTGTGGTCACAGTGCACTGAACATGACTTATGTTCTTCACTAGTCTGCTAGAGTTAAGATAAGTAATTTCCATAAATGTGACTTGATGGTTTTAAAAGAAAAGCTTAGTCACTTTAGACCCTGGTGTTTCTGAGACTGGGAGCCGCCACGGTAGCCATCTCTGAGGAGGGCAGAACAATGACTGTGGCTCTTAAGACCAGAGGCTAAGTCATGTATTCTTTTGGAACGCGTCGTATTTACTTCCCCACTTGGCCATTTCCAGGGCCAGGCTGTTGCTGTGCAGATGTTTTGTCTCCAGTAGTTAGAAATCCAGCTGAGATAGTCCACTGACCCCTAGTGCTGTGTCCTCCTGTATGCTGACTTTCTTTTCTTGCAGAAAAGGTTTTTGGTCTTAAAATCCCCTGCAGCGCCATACACAAGAAACTGCCTGCACTCTACTGTTCTCGGGAGGGAGGTGACTTGTACTTGGAGTTTACCCAGTGTAGATGTGTAATAGAATTCCAGCTTTATGACAGGAAGGAAGTAGTGATGTAGTATGAATAAGAGACTATCAAATACCAGTTGATATTCCAACTTTAGATATGTTAACAGTTAAAAATTGAGAACTCCCCATTTCCTGTTTTGCTCCTTAGTGTTATTGTTAACCCTCCAGTGGTTCGGACTCATAGCAACCCTGGATAGGGTTTCCGTGGAGCATCTGGTGAGTTCGAACCAACAACCTTCTGGTTCAAACAACCTTGCGGTCCAGTGCTTGTCCTATAATGCCAAGCGTCAAAGCCATTGCTGGGGAGTCTGTTCTGACTCATGACCAGCCCTTGTGTTGCAGAATTGTTCCAAAGCATTTGCAGAACTAGATCACCAGGCGTTTCTTCTGCAGTGCTGCTGGGTAGGTTCAAACACTCACATTTAGTAGTCAGACACAAAACAGTTTACACCATCTAGAGTGTCAGACCTACCTTGTATGTGCCTTCCATTTGATTTTTAAATTAAACTTGGGAAATATTTTGAGCTATGTTAAACTGGTAATCTAGAGCATGATACTGTGCAGTCACATTTCACGAGTGTTGTTGTGTACCATCGAGTCGGTTCAGACTTATAGTGACCCTGTATAAGGTTTCCAAGAAAGTCCGGTGGGTTCGAACTGCCGAACTTGTGGTTACCAGTCCAGGACTCATTTCACAAGTATAGCCTTTTAATTGAGCTATTAGGTATTTAATGAAATTTCCTTGGAAGGAGAGATGTCTAAAATGGATTTATTCTTGAATGAGTTTTGTTCTGTAGAGGAATATTCTAGCATGTTTTCAGCTGCAGTAGGTTAACTGGCATTTCAACTTGTACATAAGGGAGCTGCTTATTGCAGGGGCAGCTTGTGAAATTAGTCACTTAGGTCCCTTGAAAGTGACTCTGGTTAGCTCTAAGCCATATGTTAATACAGCATGGCTTGTCATTTGCTTATGGTTGCTACTGTAATATTCTCATCTTCTGGAAAATTAGTCTCTCTGAGCAAGGTCCTGACGAGCCTCAGTGGTGCCGTGGTAAAATTCTTGGCTGCTGACAGAAGGTGAGGCTGTCTATCTCTGTAAGGATTACAGCCCTGGAAACCCTTTGGGACACTTCTCCTCTGTCCTGTAGGCTCACTGTGAATTGGAATCGACTAGCCAGCAAGATTTTTAAAATTATTGTTAATTTAAATAAGGTGTACTTGAGCCTGGTGTGGTGCTGTGGGATAAAGCACTGGGACCACAAGGTCAGTTTGAACCACAAGCTTGGCTGTTCAAACTCAACACAGCCGTTCCTATGCAGGGTTGCCATGAGTCAGAACAGACTTGAAACGGTACTTAACAGCCATGTGAGCTCAGCTTGTATTTACTATTGAGGTTTTATATGGTGCTTTCTTACATGGTGTTGGTATAGCACTGTAGCATCAGCACTGGACTGGGAACCACAAGGTTGGCAGTTCAAACCCACCAGCTGCTCCTCAGAAATCTTATCCTACAGGGTCTCTGTGAGTCAGAATCTCCTTAGTGGCACTTAAATTCACACCAAAAGAATAAGCACTGGTCCTTTACCCACAGGCTCGGCAGTTCAAACCCACCAGCCAATCCTCAGTAACCTTATGCAGAGTCGCTCTGAGTCGGAATCGATTCAATAGCACTTGTTAACAACAAGAAATCTAGTGGGAATGCTCATTTTGTGGAGAATTTTAGCTTTTTGAAGAATGAGGAAGCTTCAAAAAGTTCATAGGAAAATTCTGTAATCATTTAGTTCCATTTTTCCACAATTTTTTTGAAGCCCCTTCATATATCAGATAGTTTGCCAGAACTGTAGAGTCTGGTGTGGCGCTGTAGGATAAGCACTGGACCATAGGATTGGTTTGAACCATAGGATTGGTTTGAACCACAAGGTCTCTGAAACCATAGGGCTGCTATGAGTTGGAATCGACTCGATGTCACATAACAATAACAACAACAATATGGTAGCGTAGTGAATTTTGAGCTCGACTACTAACCACAAGGTCAGCAGTTCAAGTCTACCACTTGCTCTGTGGGAGAAAGATGAGGCTTTCTGTTCCGATTTGCAACCTTGGAAAACGCTAACAAGGGTTGATGAGTTGGAACCTATTCGATGGCACACAACCATCAACCACCGAAAACCTGGGAAGTCGGAATCTATATAAGGTGGAGGAAACATGTCCAAGGAAAATGTAAATATTTGCCACTAAAATGAGCACTAGAAAGTGGTAAGAGTGCGCCCTGATAAAGGCAGAAAACTTGCAAGACTTAGAAGAACAAGGCAGACTTCTGAGGTCTTGACTCCCAGGGCTTCACTGTATTAGCTCAACAGTAACTGTGGGTAGGCAGTGATCTAGCTATTCTAATCTGGAGTCCTGAAATGGCACTACTGTAGGATAAGCACTGGACTGCTAGCCACCAGGTTGGCGGTTTAAACCCACCAGCCGCTCCTTGGAAATCATATACAAGGTCTCCATGGGTTGGAACCGACTCAAGAGCACTTAACAAGGTTCATTAAAATTAATTGTAATTATATCCAAAACCCAAATCTACTACCATTGAGTTGATTCCAACTAATAGTTTCTTTCTATAAGGTTTCTGATTGGTGATGTAACAGTAATTTTACCACGTTTTCATTTGAGTTCTGTAGAAATACTTCATTTATCTTGTAGTGTAATATACTAACCATGAAAGTATTTTCTAGTTTAATTTTTTAAAATTCCATGCAGTGTAAATAAGTGAAACATTTATCATGAAAATCGCATTCTAATGAGGTGTTAAACTCTGTTTATAATACTTCAGAGTTGTCTCTAAACATCCACTCTAAAATCATAGCATAGTTTGAATAGTACTGTTAAAGGGCTTACCTTGTTTTGTACTGGAAAGACTCGATTCTTTCAAAGTGGCACTGTAATTTCAGGTTGTTTTGAATCGTCAAGGAAATATTTAGAAATTGTTGGTATAACATAACACTTGTAGGAAATAAAGGGATTTACTTCTAATTTGGATTGGAGACAGAGAGCTTCAAGCTTCATAGAGCTGGGCTTAGAGCTTATAACAGATTTTCAGCAGGCAGGATATTGCTCCTTAGCGTAGTGGTTACGAATCAGGTTGCCAGCCGCAAGGTCAGCAGTTCGAAACCACCAGCGGTTCTGCGGGAGAAAGATGAGGTGGTCTGCTCCCGTAACCCTGTGTAGGGTCACTATGAGTCGGAACTGACTCCATGGCACATAACAACAACAACAGCAACAACAGTCCTTCTACATGAGTTCTGGTGTGGCGCTGTGGATTAATGCGCCAGACTGCAAAGCAGTTTGAACTGCAAGGTCGGCGGTTCAAGCTCACCAGCTGCTCCTCGGAAACCCTATACAGGGTTGGAATTGACTTAATGGCACTTAACAGAAACAAGAACATTCCTGGGGTGGCTCTATGGGCTAATGTGCTGGACTGCAAAGTTAGATTGAACCTCAGGGTCGATGGTTCTAGTTCACTAGCCACTCCTTGGAAACCCTATACAGGCTGTTTAAACCTATCAGCTGCTCAATGTGATAAGAGACATGGGAATCTGCTCCCATAAAGATTATTGCATAGGAAACCAAATGGGGTGGTCTTCTCTGTTCTGTACTGTACGGTTGCTATGATTCTGGAAGGACTCAACAGCACATAACAACAGCTTTCCTTACATCCAGAAAGACTGAGCTATAAAGTCTGAGGCATGTGGCGTATTCTTGTGATTGGATAAATTCATTGAGTTTAGAATGTGGCCACCATGCTGAGGAAGTGAAAGGTCCAGGTAATGCAGTTTACACTCACATGCTAACCTAGCAGCACTGAGAAAGAAATGCCTGAAGCTCCCCTTCTATAAAGGTTATAGCTCTAAAAACCCTGTCCTTGTGGAAAGTTCCACTGTAGAAACTAGTGGCCCTGGGAGATGGAAGTGACTTGACAGCAGTGGGCTTTGTGTTTTTTAAGGAGATGAAACTAGTTTTTCAGCCTTGAGCCTCCAGGTTTAGAACTCTGTACTGGATATGAGGTGGTGGGATGGGAGCACTGAGGGTGGTGATCTGACCTTGCTTGGATGATAACAAAGATGGAGGGCGGCACTAGAAGGTCAGAATTAGGGTGGAAGTCTGTGGTGAGCAGAGATGATGTAAGTTTGGATAATGTACCATTTTCTTTTGTGTTAATGGAGCGAGCATATGTGGACATCTGGGTTAGGATCGGAGTTGCCTTTGCTTGACTCTATATCTGTGTTCTATGTTCTGGTGGCTTTTCTGTTTTGTTTGGTTTTATTGTCTGGTTATCTTCATTTGTAATCTCAGTTGTATACTTTGATTTGTATTTCAGGAATACTTAGGTCATGTGTTGTGGAAAAGAATGTTGATAGTGTTTTTAGTTATCTTGAAGTCTGACAGCAGAATATCATAGCTTTGATGACAAGTAGTGTATGGTTTTGGACATAACTCGTAAGTTCTTTTTACTTTTCCAGGGGACTATTTTATTGCTTGGTTTCCATGCCTTTTCCCCTTTGTCTTCTGCTCCATTATTTTCCTTTTCTTAATCATACGGGCCCAAATGATAGGGATACCAAGTAATGCGTGTGTGATGCACCTATTTAACAAGGGTTGTTGGCTCAGGGGACTTTGATAACTACTGGCATTGGTGTGTACACCTCACAGGAAAAATAGCATTTCAAAGTCAGGTTGAAACAGAAGGTTGTACATAAGACAGTGCAGTGTGCATGTTGTACCCGCTCACTCTGGTAGTGTTAGGTTCTGTCAGTGGTTGTTGAGTGGACCGACCAGCAGGCTAATCTGTGGTTACATCTGTTTCGGGCTCCAGCGATGCACCTACTTGGTTCTGTCAGATGACAGACACAGTATCCCCTTTCACAGGAAACTTCCAATGTTCCTTTAAAGCTTTACAGTTTCTTTAAAATTACTCCCTTAGACAAACTCCTTGAGTGGTAACACCTGGAGGTAGAAAGGATGGCATGCAGAAAGGTGTGTAATAGAGAACTAAGAGAACTGTTGTGTTTTGTACAAATAGCCTTATCTCTGCTTATCTGCTTTTCAGTCCAAGCGGTAAGAAGTTCAGAAGCAAACCTCAGTTGGCCAGGTACCTGGGAAATACTGTTGATCTCAGCAGTTTTGACTTCAGAACTGGAAAGATGATGCCTAGTAAATTACAGAAGAACAAACAGAGACTTCGAAATGATCCTCTCAATCAAAATAAGGTTGGTTAATTTACTTCACAGCATATGCATGCTGTTTCAGAAGTTCTCCAAAAATAGCATGCACTGTAATTATAAGAGCAAACTTTTTAAGTTTAGATTGTCACTGGAATTTTGGTTGCCTGACTATCTTTCTTTTTACCCCCAGCAAAGTATTTTGGTTTTTGAATCTGATTTAGTTTCTCATAGTTACACAGTATTTATGTAGGTACTAAGTGGGGTGGGAGGGGAGGAGGCTTCAAAAAGTTTGTGGGCAAACTCCATTCATTATCTTTTGATTCTATCTGTCCATGCACTCTTTGGAGCTGCCTCATATTAGCATAAGTAAATTGTACACACTGGAAAGCATGTCAGTATCTCTTGGCCAAGGTACATCATGCATTTTGCCTAGTGGGGCAACTGTTTGTAAAAAAGATTTGTGTTAATTGTCCTTTTAAATATTTTCCTATTAGTCCCTATTGTCCACAAAAGAGGCAAACTTTTCATTTGGCAAGTATTGACCACGTAGTTTATAATTACATACTAATTTTCAGATTTGAGATTTCAGGAAGAAAAAATTGTATTTTGAACTTTCGATAACATTGAATAGCATTTTCATCCTCGTACTGTGATTAGAGAGTATTCTGTTAGTGCTAACATTTTTTTCTTAAAGCTCTAAATTTTATTGAGTTTATAGTTTGATGTCCAGGAATCTAAACAAAGATGAGAGGGCTTAAGAAACTTTGGGGAAAGATTCCATTATCTTTTAATTCCATTTTCATTTCTTCATGAATTAAAACCTCCCTGTGCATTCTGAATTATTTCTATAATTGTGTTAAAGCACCCAAATAACTCTACAAAGAAAACGTCCTCCCTCCCTCCCTCCTGCCTTATTTCCTCTCACTTACTCCCAACCTTCTGCAGCTTTCTTGTACTCACCCCGATGGCAACTGATCTTCACCATTTTTGCTCACATTTTTCTTCCTCTGCATGTCAGGGATGTGTGTGTGTGTGTGTGTGTGTGTGTGTGTGTGTGTCCAGGTCCAGCACTGTGTCTCACGCTGACTGTGTGAAGAGAGTGGAAGGAGACGTAGGAACTGTTCTATTCTGGCTTGCACTTTGGAGCTGTTGTGCACACATTGTAGGGCCTTAGGGGCAGTGTGGCAGTATTGTAGAGTAGAAGTGGTTTGGGACCCAGCCAGCAATGGTGGGATGTATTACCTCTGTCACTAGCAGATGCAGTCTTGGGTGAGTTTCCCAACTTCTGATGACCTTTGATTTCTCATGTGTAAAATAAAGGCAGTAAAATCTTTCCTTTGGCAATACTGTGGTGAGTAAAGGAGAGTTCATATCCAAACACCTCGCACAACATTTGACATGCTTTTTCCTTTCCTTTTCCTGTGGCTCCTTGAAGTTGTTCCTAGCTTCCTAAGCACCTTGGTAAGCGATGTCAGAAAGGAACATTTCTGGCCAAAACACTCGTATTGCTCATCTTGTTTCCTTTTCTGAAGGGAATGAGGCCTATGCTTCCTATCTGTTTTTATTAAGAATGTCATGCATACAGTTGCTCACATTGATTGAGAGGTTTGAGCTGGGGTGTCTTTAGCCCCCCGAACGTATTCAAAGGGATAGGACTGGAGATCCTTCAGGTAGAGGAAAGTATCCAGGACTAATAGCTTGTTTTATGATGGGAAGTTTAATTTCCAAAAGTTAATAAGAAGTTAGAATGTACTCTTTCCTCATATCATAATACCTTGCAGTGGTTTTCATAGGGACCTTGGCACATGCCTTGTTTAGAGAGGTAGAATGGGTAGGGAAGGATGAAATTGCCTCTGTCTTCCTTACCTGTGGGGTTGGCGTGAATTGATTGTAATAAAAGTGAAGGATAAGAAATAGGACATAGGGGCAGAGGAGCTCAAGTTAGAGACTTCTCCCTGATTTCAGCTGAAAGAAGCCTTTATTGTAGTTTTATTTTGCTGCTTAAATGTACAGAGGAAATTTTAAAACTGCCTTTTGAAAATATTGTTATTTTAACTACACTAGGCAATCTAGAGGATGGGGCTCAAATATTTATCGAGTGAATGGAATACTTCCAAATTGCCCTATTGTTATCCGAGCCCCAGTTTAGTTTAGCTACATTAGTATAATAAGAAGATGTACTTCCTGACACTTACGAATCATTAAAATGAAAAACCCCAAACGACAGAAACGAATTCATCTCTGTAGTTTGTGTGCACTTTCTGCTCTAGCTGCGCTGGACCCCTCGTCATCTTGCACCGTGGCATGTGCTGCTTTCAAGACTCTGCTTGCTCATATGCTGTTTGCTCTGCTTGGAATGTGCTTGCCCCCTTCCCCTCCATCTGGCAAGTTCCTCCTCATCCAAGGCCCAGCTCCTTGCCCTCATCTCTGTGAAGCTACCCCTCCTGCATCCTCCAGACACAACCAGTCCCTCTGCCTTAATGACCCCCTGCCGCTTTGCCTTTGTATCTGTAATGATTTGTCTGTTTCAACTAGCCTGTAAGCTCCATGAGGGCAGGGACCAATGTCTTTTGTTGCTTTTGTGTCCTCTAGTCCAAAGCCTCGCACCTGGTAGGTTCTTAATAAACAATTACTTTATGTTTATTTGATCTAATGTCCACCTCATTCCAGAAGCTTTTATAGTAGTAATAAATGTTGATTGAGTGAATAAATTAATTAACCATACACGATTTTGGAATTACTTTTATTTTCATTGTTTTTTGTTTGTTTTAAAGACTCCTATCTGATTTTCGGACTGCATGCTCTAATTTTTGCATCTGATTTTAAGTCATCATAAGTTTTATGTTAAGTCATCATAAAATGAAGTTTTGCATTAAAAAAAATAAACTCTTTTGGAGTGTCACCATCATTAAGTATCTCTGTGAAGTAATGACTGCATTATATCTTTTTAATCACAGTATTGTTGTTGTTAAGTGCTGTTGAGTTGGTTTTGACTCAGTGACCCTGTATAGGGTTTCTAAAGAGTGACTGGTGGGTTTGAACTACCGACATTGTGGTTAGCAGTTTAGTGCTTCTCCTGTAGCATACCACCAGAACTCCCAATAACTGTATAGTATAAAGAAAGTCTTACTGACCAGTACACTGGGAAATTTAGTGATAAGTTGGACTCTGCAAACGTGTGTTACTATTATGTAGTTATAAACCTGCTGAATATAATACTAATTACGTTGTTCCTGGTTTTCTTTCCTTTTTTCTTGTAATTTTAACTCTTTATCTTGAAAGAATTGAAAAGGCATATTAACAAATAAACTTTGAAACAGGCTAAATTGTGGTTTATAGTAACTGAAAATAAGCTGTGGGTTTAGTATATATATATTTTCATGTTAAAAGTGAGTTTATTAGTGGTGAATATCTTCCGGGTATTTGGAAACATATCTTTTGAAAATCTTGAAAGCTTTATTTTTTCAGGATGGGTGAGTGGGGTAGAGTGTTGTCCTGATCGTCTGAAACTCAGTCTTAGCTTTTCTCTGACAAAGCCTCCCATCCTTGATTATATTGATTTTATTGCACCTGGTTAATTTTCTTGCCACTTCCATAATCTCCAACTACCAATTCCATCGCTCCATTTGACAAAGTAGAATGGAAATACCAAGTAGGTTACTGAAGTTACTCCATCAGGTTAATCAGACTAGAGAAAGGTTTGGAGATCATTAAAGATGAGTTGATACTTGAAACCCTTAGAAGCTTTCTGAGAGCTTACAAAAGAAAGAAGATGGAGAATAACCCTCTCCAGTAACACGTCAGCCTATGATGCAGGTATTTTATTCACTAACCACATAAATAGGCATGAGTGATTGTTGAGTCCTTGGGATGTGGCTAGTGTGATGGAATAAGTGTTTTGTTTTTTAAATAAACTTAATTTTAAATAGTCACATATGCTAGGGATGACATTATATGCCAACAGGTCTCAACATTTTAAATAAAATAAGACAATAAAGCCTTTGCTTTAGTAGTTAAAAAGGCAGCCCATTGAGATTTGTGAATATAAATTTCATATAATCTGTATCTATGGAAACTTCTCCGGCAATACAGAAAGTATTACAGGTAGACCTCAGAGATACTGTCGTTTTGGTTCCAGGCCGTTGCAGTAACGGGAGCCACACAGTTTTCTTTTGGTTTCATACTATACTGTAGTCTATTAAGTATGCAATAGCATTATGAAAAAGTTCACAATATTGTGAGAATTACCAAAATATGACACACCAGACACCCGAAGAGAGCACATGATACTGGAAGCATGTCCCCCATAGACGTGTCTGGTGCAGTGTTACTGCAGACCTTCAATTTGTGAACATGTAGTCTCTGTGCAACAATAAAGGGAAACACAGTAAAATGATATGTGCCTGGTTTTAGGCATTCATTTAAGCTTTGATTTTTCATAAAGGTGATACATCAGGGTTTCAAAGATGTAACTCAATATTTTAAGAAGGAAGATAAGAAAGCACTGTAGTTTTAGGCAGATAACATTTTCAAATGCATATTTTCATAAGCTCATTATACCAATTTTTACTTTCACGTGTGGTGACTTTAATTTCAGGTTTTTATTTCTGTCTAATGGATTCAATGTTAAGTCTTCATCTTGGTGCATGTTGACATGGAGGTTTGGTTTCCTGCAGCTGACCCTCACCAGCCTACCCTGGAGTTTCTAAGCAGCCTCTCTCCCAGCAGGATTCCTTCCCAGCTCTGCAAACCGCTTTCCTCGATGTGCCCTGGGAACTGCGCTCATGGAGGGCAGCTGGTCCCAGGCCAGAGTGGCCATCAGGTGGGCAAGGCTGGTGGCTGCAGGCAGACATTCAGCTCCGTCATCCAGCTGGCCAGCCACTGCACTTGGGCAGTTTGAATCTCCTTCCTTTATAGGTGGTACGGGACTGGTGTTAGAGCTGAGGGTGCAGAGAGGCCATTTGCCACTCACTTGGATGAGACAAGGTTGATTGGCTGCCTGGAGACCCAGTGCTACTAGGTTAGTTCGTGCCTACACCTGCAGCGTTCTGCTGCCCAGCTTTACGTGGGCCTGCTGGAGCTGTGGGCTGTGGCAGCCCCTGGGTCAGCTTTCCGCCCATCTCCTTAGCCATGAAACTGGGCAGGGACCGGCTACAAGGAACTCTAAGCACTCAGATCTGGCTGTGAATTCCAGAGCAAACAGTTTCACTATTTTCCTATCACAAGGCTCCTATCAAACTTGATCCATGATCTTTTGACCCTGCTTACAGTTTTACTATACTAATGATCAAAAGTAACATTTTCAAACAATTGAATAAGGGTCAATGAGGCAGAAACTCATTTTTGGAAATTTCATGAGACATGCAGTGCATGCATGGGTACCTGTGGCAGACGACTTTGCATACTTAGTCATTTCCATTCATTGTATGTGTGTGAGCATTATTTATGTGGGTATTCTACCTGCTAAAAGTACAGAAATAGCCTTCTCAATGTGGCTGTCTCTAGAAAAAAATGAGGATTTGATAAAGCATAGTGATTCTGAGTGCAAGATGTGTTCTGGGACCTTAAAGTAGCTTGATTTTGTTGCTAGAAATTTATTTTCCTGTTTCAGATGTGTAATCATTAATATGAATTCCTTGTGTTTCTAGCTCTTCATACCACCAAATCATATATAAACGTTAAAGTTACAAAACAAAATTCAAGTTCCTCAAGATTAATGTGACATGCTGTATTTGACAGATTGTTCACACAGTTAATATGGTGTGGAACAAGTTATTTTCCATCTGGCTTGCCAATCCTTCTGATGCCATACAGAGAGAGATGCACTTCTTTCACAACTTACCTCTATTCACACAATTAGAGACATTGGGAAAAGCATAGAATCCTATTCTCTTAGTTAGATGGAACCAGTTGTGGTATTAAGCCTTCCGTTATTCACTTATGAATTGATTTAAGGTAGCACATCATTGTGATTATATACATAGCCTTGAATTCTATATGGTTATAGATGCTCAAGCAGAATGATCAAGAAAGTGCTTATAATAAAGTTAAGTAATTTTTTAGAGAGTTCATGTAGCTCACAGCAATATCTGGAGTTTGAGAAACTCTGAAGAGATTGGGATGGTGGAAATCATTTGGATGTTAGATTGGGATACAATATTGTTAATGGATTTGAGAAGGGGTGAAATTGGAAATGGGGAAGCTGGTTGGGCTGTTGTGGCTCTGGCAAGAAGAAATGGCCGGAACTAATGCTGTGGCAGCAGAAGGTCTGGAGAGGTGTGAGACTGGAGATGAGTTGTAAGTCCTTGATGACTGGAGACACTTGTTGCATGACTACCACAGTTCTGGAGTGAATCCCTTGTTAGAGGGCATCACATAGGGAACAGGAAGAACAAGTTGGGGATGAGATCAAGAAGACTTGAGTTCAAACAGAAATCTGATTTCTTGGGCTTCGAAGGCTCTTTGGACATTGGTCATTCCCAGGCCACTTTGAGCACTGTGGCCATAGTGGTTTGTGGTAACATGTTGGGATTGCTAGGTAGAAGAAATGTCTCTTGCCACACAGAAGGTAGACCGATGTTTAAATGAATAAATCTTAAGTAATTTCCAGAGTAGCAGGACAATCAAGGACATCGTAAAAGTTAGGGAAGATTTTTGTGAAATACCCTGATCAACAAGGACTTGATCTATTAGTATTCACTGGATTTTAAAATCAGAAGGTGAGTAGTGACCTTTCTATAATCAGTTTCAAGGGACATAAAGGCCCAAAAAGTTCCAAAGTATTGAGAAAATACAGCTTTCATAAAAGTTCATGGTTTTAATTATTTTTTAATTAGGTAGCCCATGCATTTGACAGACAATATAAAAACAACATTCACTTGAAAGAACTTAACAGAAGGTAACTAGAAAGTTACCTTCTAGGGGTCCTGATGTGGTGCTATAGGATAAGCACTGGGCTGCAAACTGCAAGGTCAGCACTTAAAACCCACTAACTACTCCTCGGAGACCATATACAAGGCCTGGGAGAGAATGTCTAAAGCAAATAGAGTATAAGAGAGCCTGTTGATCAGTCATTTAGGAGTTTACAATATCAGAATTGGAGGTGGGAATCATAAAATTAGGGGATAATTTTTCAAACTTCATTAAATCATGTAATGGCTCATGACTAGAATTTTTTAGATATGAAACATAACAGGATTAAAAAAAAAGGTATCACATTTAGCATGTGTGTTATATGAGATTTTGATGATACATGTGTACTGAGAGATGATGTCAAATGTATTTCTCTCAGTTGAGGTCAGAGCAGTTTGAGAGCCAGTGAATTAAGGGATACAAGGGTAGAGAATACAAGGAGGATGTGGGTGGTCCTGCACAATGTAAACGGCATGACCATCTGATTATTAGAGGTAAGGATGTGAGGCAAGATGAGATTTGTTTAGATGATTTCTAGAAAATGGTATAAAGACAGTTTATTATGATCCTAATGCTTTGGAAAGGTGGTATGTATACTTGTGGATTATTTTCATGATTTATAGCACACTAATGTCACCTGTCTGAAACTCGTGAGTCCCACACGGACTTTGTTCCTTACCTTTGCGCACAGTCTTCTACAAATCTGTTAACAGAGGAGAGCTGGCGCCTTTGATTCCTTCACTTAACATCCTGAAGGGACAGTAGTTTATCCTTTGGGGCAAACGTCATTTTAATCAACTTTATTTCTATCCAAGATCAGTTAGCTTTATTTATCTCCAAGGTCCAATTATTCTGATCATTTGAATTTTTTGTACAACCACCCAGTGAATGGCCTTGTGGGAACTCTCTAGCTTGCCAGCTAGTGCCCTTATTAATTGACCTTTCTGCCCTAAAGCATGACTAATTATCATACCAGTCTTTTCTGCTCTTCCAACGAATCTTTATAGGATCTGAGGCCACCCGTGGGGTCTGTCATTGGGCTGCCAGGAGTTCACGAACCCTTGAAATTAGGTGCAAAATTTTGGGATATAGTTTTTCTCCAGAGATTTCTCAGGGGTCTTTGATAGGACCACTATGCTAAATTTTTTGTACTTAAACAGGAAAAGTTACTGTGGCAAGTTAGGTTAGAGATGATCTAAGCTTTCAAGTTCATAATTGAAGAACATATTTCTTCTCAACTTCAGCATCATGATATGCTTCTTGCCAAGTACATGCAGTTTGTTTTGTTGGTATGATCTTATTTTGGCAATGAACTTAGTTCTAGATCCTTTGTACTCTATTTCTCATTATTTCATGAGCTAACAGCATTATGATTGACAATGACGTTTGCCAAAAATACCATCTGGAGACTGAGAAGACAGTTTTCCCATGGAACAGTTGTGTAGGGCTGGCTGTGTGATTTAGAGGACGATACTGGCCACGTGTGTCTAAACCTACTGGCTTAAAAGTCCATTACGACTCCTAGTGACCACACAGGACAGACTAGAACTGCCTCATAGGATTTCTCAGGCTGCAAATATTAAAGGGAGCAGACTCCTCCTGTGGAGCTCAAACCACTGACCTTTTGGTTAGTAGCCCAGTGCTTAACCACTGTACCACCAGGTCTCCTTATGGGCATTACTTGATGCTGTTAAATAGTAACAGATGGAACAAACCTAAGGATTATTTCTCCTGCGTTCATAATCTTGAGATAGATAATACACATGACTGTGTTCTTTGCATTATTTTGAGATGGATATTGTAGATATAATATCCACTGAGATTTTTTAAAACTGGTTTGAGATTGAAAATGAGACCACTCAAGGTTAGGGGCTGCATGCCATACACAAGACCTTACATACATAGATACTTTATTCATGCCACAAAAAATTTTTTTAGCACATAATGTAAATTTAATTATTCCAGATTCTGAAAATTAACTAAAGAACAAGTTTTTGTGTTCATGAAGCTTATATTGTTGTGATACGACAATTATTTAAGGTACTGTATTCTGCAGTAAAGGAGCTCTGGTAGCATAGTGTTTACGAATCGGGCTGCTAATCTCAATGTCAGCAGTTCAAAACTACCAGCTGTTCCGCAGGAGAAAGATGAGGCTCTCTGCTCATCACAGCCTCGGAAACCCTGTACAGGGTCGCTATGAGTCGGGAACCAATTCCACGGCACGTAACATTCTGCAGTATGGTGGCCCCATAGGATAAGCATAGGACCGCTAACCATAAGGTTGGTGGTTTGAACCCACCAGCCATTTCACAGGAGAAACAGACATAACGCTACGCAAAAGATTCTACGTCTTGGAAACCCTCTTACACGATCCCTGTGAGACAAAACACCTCGACAGCACTTAAGAAGGACTTTCAATGCGTTAGTTAGTGTGATGTAAGAGCTTGTTAATGCCATTGAGTCGGTTCCTACCCGTATCGACCCTTTACAGGATTTCCAAGGAGCCACTGGTAAACCGCCGACATGGTTCATGCCGACTTCCAGTGCATTAACCCCCAGCTCCACATCAGAACGCCGTTCCGACACATCCTGTACAGGGTTTCCGAGGCTGTGAATGTTTACGGAAGCAGAAAGCCTCATTTTTCTCCCGCGGAAGGGCTGGTTGTTTCGAACTGCTGACTTTGAGCTTAACAGCCGGATTCGTAACCACTCTTGGTGTGGCGCTGTGGGTTAATGCGCCACACTGCAAAGCCATTTGAACTTCAAGGTTGACGGTTCAAGCTTACCAGTCACTCCTTGGAAATCCTATACAGGGTCGCTATGGGTCAGAACCGACAACAATAACACTACCAGAACTCTGGATGTTGTTGTGAAGTGCCGTTGAGTCAGTTCCGACCCATGTTGTTCCGACTCATAGCGACCCTGCACAGCGTTTCCGAGGCTGTAAATCTTTACGGGAGCAGAAAGCCTGATCTTTCTCCCGTGGAACCGCTGGTAGTTTCGAACTGCTGACAGTGAGATTAGCAGCCCGATAGCGACCCTGTATAGGGTTTCCAAGAAACAGCTGGTGAGCTTGAACCGCCAACATTGCAGTACAAATGGCTTTGCAGTCTGGTCCATTAACCCACGGCGCCACACCAGGACTCATTTAAAAAAATTATATTAGTGGTGTGCCGTGGAACTGGTTCCAACTCAGAGTTTCCAAGGAGCAGCTGGTGAGCTAGAACTGTTGACGTTGCGGTTCAAGCAAGTTTTGCAGTTCAGCACATTAACCCACAGCGCCACGCCAGGACTCCAACGTAAGAGCCATTTTATGTTGGGTGATCTGAAGAGGTTGTTGTTTAGACAAGTGTGACGACAAAAAGGAGCCAATTAGAGATCGGCGTAGTGGTTACGAATCGGGCTGCGAACCGCAAGGTCAGTTTGGAAACTACCAGCCGCTCCGCGGGAGAAAGAGGAGGCTTTCTGCTCCCGTAAAGAAACCTCGGAAACCCTGTACAGGGTCGCTATGAGTCGGAACCGACTCCACGGCACACAGCCACCACCACCAGCCGGTCCTTGTGGGTTAACGCTCCAGACTGTCAAGCCTTTTGAACTGCAAGGTTGGCAGTTCAAACTCACCAGCCTCTCCTCAGAAACCATATACAGAGTTGCTATGGGTCGGAACCGACTCGATGGCACGTAACAACAAGCCGCTCCTTGGAAACCCTCTACGGGGTTGCTGTGAGTTGAAACCCATTCAACTGCACGTAACAGCAATTGATCACTGGACTGCAAGGTCGGTTTGAATTGCAAGACTGGCAGTTCAAACTCACCAGCTGCTCCTTGGAAACCCTATACAAAGCCGCTATGAGTTGGCACTTAACCAACAACAGAAAAACCAGAGAGAAGAACATTCCATACAGAGGGAATACTCACAGCCATTGCATCAACTTCGACTCTTAGCAACCCTGTATACAGAGTGTTATTAAGTGCCGGCAAGTTGATTCCGACCTATAAGGACCATGTGTAGGGTTTCCAAGGAGCAGCTGGTGAGCTTGAACCACTGACCTTACAGTTCAAACGACTCAGAAGTCTGATGTATTAGCCTAGAACCGCCATTATTGTTTAGTGTCGCCGAGTCGGTTCCGACTCATAGCGACTTGTGTACGGTTTCTGAGGAGCAGCTGGTGAGTTTGAAGCACCGACTTTGCAGTCTAGCGCGTTAAACCACGGAACCACACCATAGGATCTTCAAATCTTTACGGGAGCAGACAGCCTCATTTTTCTCCCTCAGGAAGGGCTGGTAGACTTGAATTTGTGACCTTGCGGTTAGCAACCAGTTACAAATTCCAAAGCAGAGATGTTGTACTTAAGTGCCTTTGAGTCGGTTTTGAAACAGCGACTCTATATAGGGTTTCCACTGAGCGTGTGGCGGGCTCGAACTGCCGACATTGTGGTTAGCAGTCCAGTGTTTATCCTATAGCATTACACTAGGACACACACTTAGCATGTTGTTGAGTGCCCTAGAGTTGGTTTCGATTCACAGCGACCCAGTGTAGGGAATCCTCGCGGGAGCAGAAAACCTCGTCTTTCTTACGCGTGGCTGGTGGGCTCAAACCGCCACCTTGTGGCTCGCAGTCCAATGCTTATCCTACAGCGCCACCGTGCTCCCTGTTCTTCAGCAAGTTGGAATTGAAGTGCTGTGAGTTGATTCGATTCCTAGCGATCCTGTATATGATTTCCAAGGAGCGGCCAGTGAGTTTGAACCGACCTTGCTTAGCCTACAGCGCCATTGGAGGACCGAAAGGCCGGGTGGCTGGGGTCCAGTGAGCTGGAGAGCACTAGGTGAGGTCAGAGTACACAAGCCAGCCTGAGGGTATGCAATACACTTGAGGACTTTTAATTTGGTGAGGTGCTGTAGAATTCCTACTTGACCACAAGGCAGGTTTGAACGGAAAGGCTGGAGGTTCAAGCTCACCAGGCGCCCCTCGGAAATCCTATACAGGGTCGCTACGAGTCGGAACTGACTCGACGACACTTCACAGCAACAACAACGTTATTACTTTGCTGTACGGCTAATGTAGAGATGCAGAAGTAGAAGTTGGACACGATTGTGGCTATTTGTCCAGGAAGACATGATGGTGAGTTGGATAGTGCTTGCTTCATGAATTTTTGGTATTCTTTTATCCAAAGAATTTCTAGTTTCCTGGTATGTATAGAAATAACCATTTGTTGTCTTTGTGAAGTGCCGTTGAGTCGGTTCCGACCCATAGCGACCCTGTGTAGGGTTTCCGAGGAGCAGCTGGTGAGCTTGAATCGCCAACCTTGCAGTTCAAACGGAGATAACCATACTGAAGGATAATGATTTTTAGTTATAAAAGCTGTCTTTAGCTAATTAAATGAATGTAACTGGTCATTCACTAGCAGTGCTGTTTCATTATCTTTGGGCAAATTCATGCTATGCATTTGGGAATTGATTGGATAAAGATTGTTGTTGTTGTTAAGTACCATGGAGTCGGCTCCGACTCATAGTGACCCTGCACAAGGTTTCCGAGGCGGCAAATCTTATACGGGAGCAGAAAAGCCTCATCTTCCTTCTGCAGAAACAGTTGGTAGTTTCAAACTGCCGACCTTGAGGTTAGCAGCCCGAATCGTAACCAGTAAAGATTACTGGGGGAGCAAAAAAGTGAACCAAACTTTAGCCATGTTAGCAAATAAGTTTGCAGAGGAGCATGCTTTGATCAGCAGGGCATTAGGTTTAAATCCTAAATTAGTATTTCAGATCTATTTAAGTGATGTAGAAACTGTTTGCAAGTGCCTGGGTTTAGCTATAGTGTTAATAATGAAGGTAGATACAGGGACATAGCTGTCCCAGCTTTGGCAAGATTTATTTTGGATGCCCAGGTTTCTGCTGAAGGTTGCAGTCTATTACAGTACATTTTATAAATCTGGACATTAGCTAACTTTGTAGACTTTAGGTCAGAAAGAGAATTAAGCTCTACAGAAAATGATTCAGCTGTCTCTTTTTGTCCAGAGGATGTGTACATAGTTAATACCAACCTGGAGTATTAATGTGGATCTTTAGGATAAGCACTAGACTGCTAACCGCAAGGGTTTGGTTCAAATCCACCAGCCGATACTTGGAAACCCTATGCAGGGTCACTGTGAGTTGGAACTGACTCGGTGGTACTGAACACCACCACCAACCTGGGAGTGCAGGACTTATAAATTAAGTCCTGGACTGCAACCACAGAGTTGGAAATTTGAGTTCACCAACTGCTCCATGGGAGAAAGATGAGACTTTCTGCAACCACTCTTTACAGGGTTGGTATGAGCGAAACCAGTCTCGATGGCATTTAACAATAATGCCAACCTAGAGGTAAAGAAGATTGAACTACAGACAGTAGGTGCTTTAGTTTGAACTGTTGCAAGGCATCTGTTTGTGGAAAGCCATCAGTGTCCTTTGTCATGATCCTTTTTTGTTAAGACTCATAACAACCCTGTATAGGGTTTCTGAGTGGTGGCTGGTGGGTTTGAACCACCGAGCTTGTGGTTAGCAGTCAGTGCTCAGCCTATAGCATCACCTCATAGTAACTAAAACTTCAGTATATTATTTTTGATGAGTTTGGAAACAGAACTCTTTTTTTTTTTTTAACTTTTTATTTTTGATTGAGTGAAGGTTTACAGACAAGATAATTGGTTTTACATTCAACATATAGTACGATTTTCATCTCAATGATTGCATTCCCCTCCATGCAATAGAAGTTATCCCCTCCCCCCACTGTGGTTCCGGTTTCTATTCTGTCCTCCTTCCCATCCCTTCTCAACTTTGTCCTGAGTCATTGTTGCCCTTTTGATCTTGAATGACTATTCCATAGTGAGCAGACCTTACTAATGTCGTTGTCCACACTATCGTACCTATCTACTGCATAGCTGAAACTTAGTTCACGAAGGTGAGTTCCGTTCCAGGCGTGAAGGGTGGTCGAGGGCTTCTGTCTTGCATGCTTACAGTCTCTCTTTATGTTTAGCAAGTCTGCTTTTAAAAATAATTTTGAGTTTTATGGAAGCTTGTTTTCAGTGATGAATTCTAGTCCTCCAGCTCTTCAATGAGCTTCAAGGGTCTTGCCTTTGAATTGAATTCAAAGTATAATTCATTCATCTTTTTAATTTTTTAACATGATGCTGTTGATTTTCAAGGAGGAAAAAATAAAGGAATCTTGTTTCTTACATAGGATAGAAAACTAACTGGACTTTTCATGCAGTATTATAGTTGCCAGTTATAGTTATGGAGTGTTGATGTGGCGGTGTAGAATAAGCACCGGACTATTCAAGGTTGATGTTTTAAACCCCACTAAGCTGCTCCTTGGAAATGAGTTGTTATGAGTTGTTAAGAGTCGGAACCAATTGTACACCAGTTAATAACAACAAAACTTAGGTTGTCTTTATTTTCTGCAAAAACCTATGAAGATTGTGCAACCTAATGAATATACTAGAGACCACTCAATTGTCACTTTAAAAGAGTAAATTTTATAGTGTGTACTTTATATCTCAATTACAAAGAAAGCAGACCAACTGTGAAGGCACTTTGCATTGTTGTCTTGCTTTTGTGGAAGGGCATTCATTCGCTATTAGACACTGAACACATTCTGCTGCAAATCTGAGACCACCTTTTGAGAAGAATCTGTCTGTGACTCAGAGGTGTCATTCAGGATCACCTTTGTGTGAAGCAGGGCTTACGTTCTGGGTAAGCTTAACAGGCTAGTTTTCTAAATTTCAATAGCATGTTCAGAAACGAAAACCAAACTGGTTGCTGCTGCTGAGTGCTGAACAGAGTAGAACCTCCCCATAAGGTTTCCAAGGCTGAAATCTTTCCACAAGCAGACCGCCACATCTTTCTCCCATGGCGTGGCATAGCATGCTCAGGAGCGTGTTAACGGCAATGATAGAAATAAACTGTTTATTCAGTTTAGGGGCCAACATGGCTCTAAAATAAACCTGCTGTGTTTATTTTCTCTATCTCCAGAATGTAAACTACAGCAAGGATTTCCGTGATTTGTTCATAACCGTTCCTTCAGCATCCAGTTGGTGCTTGGCAGAGAGTAGATACCGCCAGTGGTTCATCACTTACTGATGCTGCACCAACATCAGCACCATAAAGCCTATTTGATCCTTTTTGATCTTTATACGAACCTTATGGCATAGCTGGAGCCCTGGTGTGGCTCTATAGGATAAGCGTGGGACCACAAGGGCTGTTTGAACCACGAGGTCGGTAGTTCGAACTCAGCAGTCGCTCCTCAGAAACCTTATACTGGATCACTATGAGTTGGAATCGACTCGACAGCACTTAACAACAACAATGGCATAGTTAGTCATCACTGTATACAGCTGAGGAAACTGACCTTAAACAATGAAAGCCTTTGCTTTTCATATTGGGGTCTAAATATTCTTGAGGATAGGTGGTATATGCAAAACCACAGAATAAAAATGATATTTGGGAGCATCAGTTTTAATTAAACTATTTGGGTGGGAAGAGGAAAATTTTTATATGGAAACATAGTTAGCTTTCAAAATCAAGTGTGAACTCTGTATGAATTTGAAAGATGGGTCCTCCTGGCTCTTGGTTGAATCTGTACAATTTGGCACCTAACAACAACTTCCCATATGAGTGGTGGTTCAGTGGTAGAATTCTTGACTTTCATACAAGAGATCTGGATTCGAGTCTCAACATGTCTGAAAGTTACTAGGTTTTGCTACCCTTATGTCAAAAAATCAGTTGTCTTTCAATTGGTTCTGACTCATGCTGACTTCATGTGTATCAGAGTGGAACTGTGATTTTTTTGTTGTTGCTTTTCTTTTCTTAAAAAAATGCAACAAAATATTTGTCATTTCAATCTTTACATGTACAACCCAGCCACACAACAAACTCCCCATGTTGCTCAACCATCACTGCTATCCATTTACAAATCTTTGTTTGCCCCTGCTTCCTTTCTTTACCCTCCACACACACCCACTCCCCCACTTCTTTACCTTTCCCATTTTTTAGTTGCAGGAAAGTTCCCAATGGATTGTCCTAATGAGAAAATAAGTAGATATTTTTTTCCCTTCCAGTATATGAAAGAAGTTTTTTAAAAAAAAGACAAAAAAAAAGTCAGCAATTTCCTTTATTTTTTCCCCTTTTCTTTTTAACTACCTTCTCCGTCACCCTAGTTAGCATGTGCCTGCACTCTACCTGGTGAAGCATTCTCCCTTTCCTCCCACCCCTGATAACCATTGCAGAATGTTTATTATAGAGGGAAAACCTTTTCTTGACTTTTTTACAGTAGTTGTCTCATACAACATATGTCCCTTTACAACTGACTCATTTCATTCAGCATAATGCTCTCCAGGTTCCTCCGTGTCAGGCAGTGTTTCACAAATTCATCATTATTATTCAATGTTTTATAATATTCCATTGTATGTATGCACCAAAGTTTGTTTAGCCGTTGCTCTGCTGATGAGCATCTAGGCTGTCGTTTTGCTATTGTGAATAGTGCTACAGTGAACACGGGTGTGCAAGTATATTTGTGACATGGCTTTTATTTTTTGAGGCTATATATCAAGTAGTAAAGTAAAGATTTACAGCCTCGGAAACCCTGTACAGGGTTGCTATGAGTCAGAACCAACACCACGGCACATAACCACCAACCATATCAAGTAGAGAGATTTCTGGGTCAGATGGGACTTCTATTTCCAACCTTCAGAGAAAGTGCCATGCCATTTTCCTCAGCCGTTTCACTGTTTCACTGCTCCACCAGCAGTGTAAGAGTGTCCTGGACTCTATACCCTTCCCAGCATTGGTTGTTTTCTGTTTTTTTTAGCTTTGCTGTTAATACTGATGCAAGATAATATCTCCTTTGTTGGTACTGTAGGATAATCACTGGACTACTAACTGCAAGGTTGGTTGTTCAAATCCACCATTCGCTCCATGGAAACCATATGCAGGGTGACTGTGAGTTGGAATGGACTTGAGGGCACTTACAACAGCAACAGTGGCTAGTGAGAGATTGCTTTGGCTCTGTAGGGTAAGCACTGTACTTTGAGCTCACTGGCCACTCTGCAGGAGAAAGGTGAGACTTCCTGCTGTTGTAAAGCTTTACAGCCTTGAAAACCCTATACAGGGTCACTATGGATCAGAACTGACCAGAAGGCACTTACCTACACTAGTATCAATGGCTAGTGATGGTGGACACTTCTTCAGATGTTGGCCGCCTGAATGTCTTCTTTCTGAAGTGTCTGTTTATGTCTTCTGCCCAGTTTTTAACTGGATTATTTGTCTTTGTCTTAGAGTGTTGAAGTGTTTAATGAATTTCAGACAGTCTGATTTGTCATTGTCAGTGTTTTTTCAGTCCGTAGGTTCTCGTTTTGCTCTTTTGGTGAAATCTTTCGATGCACATAAGTGTGTAATTTTTAGGTGATACCAGTTATCTCTTTTGTCTTCTGCTGTTTATGTGTTTGCTAGTGTATGTATACCATGTATCAGAGCCTCTAAGTTTGTCCCTGATTTTTTATTGATGATCTTCTAGTTCTAGGCTTTACATTTAGTTCTTTAATCTATGTTTAGTTCATGGTGTGAGATATGGGTCTAGTTTCAGTCTTTTGCACATGGATTTCCAGTTTTGCCAGCACCATTAGTTGAAGAGACTATCTTCCCCATTTAATATGCTTTTTGGTTCTTTTCTCAAAGATCAACTGAGCCTAGGTGGCTGCATTTCCTTCTGGGTCCTCAATTCTGTTTCATTGATGTATGTGCCTTTCGTTATACTGGTACCAGACTGTGTTGATTGCTGTGACTGTGTATTAGGTTTTGAGATTAAGAAGTAAGAGGCCTCCTATTTGATTCTTTTTAGTTGTTGTTGTTGTTGTTAGTGCATAGTGCTTTGCTTATCTGGTCTATTTCATTTCTGTATAAAGTTGGTGATTTGTTTTTCCATTAGGCATTTCAGTGGCTGAATTTTTCGATAAATCTCTAGCCCTTTCAATAGATGCTAGCCTTTCTTCTTCACCTTTGGGTGAACTGGAAACTCCACATTTATAGTTAGCAAATGAGCAGGTTAACTATTTGCTTCACCCAAGAACTCCTTTAGTCACATTAGATCGCTGAGAGCTCCCCAGTAATGAGGCCACCACACTATTTGAGGCCTCCCAGATTCATTGTCTTTGAATTGCTCTTTCAGTGTTACATTGGCTTTTGTGGAAGGTCATGGAAAAAGACAAGTATTTGAAATATGCTTAATATATGTTATAGTCATATTGAGTGTATTTATACATGGTTTAAGTAGCAGGACAGTTTGATTTTCCTCATTAGCTTGGCTGCATTTTCTTTTCTGACCGTGATAGCTCTTTTTGCCTACCCTTCCTAGAAAGTTAAGCTCCACAGTTGAAGCTCAGCTCTAGCATCATTACTGACCTTTTAAAAGGGAATTAGTTATCTTGTCCTTGATTTCCTATTTTTAAAAATTTTTATTGCATATTTGTCCATTGTTACTCTACAATGAGCTAAAAGTTTTAAAAAATAAAAAATATATTTTGTATTTATCACAGCACTTTGAGTATTAGAATGTTGTTGTCAAGTGCTGTCTAGTAGGTTCTGACTCATAGCAACCTTGTATAGGGTTTCTGAGGAATAGAATTGTTGTAAGTGCGTCGAGTCAGTTCTGACCCATAGCGACCCTGCATGGGGTTTTCCGAGGAGTGACTGGTGAGCTCGAACCGTCGACCTTGCAGTTCAAACTGACTTTGCAGTCCAGCGCATTAGCGCGCAGCGCAGCGCCACACCAGGACTTGGAGGAATAGAATAGAGCCTCAAAATTGGTTCGAGTTATTTGAATGCTTTTAATGTAATACACATGTTAATATAACGTTCTTTAGATTTTTATATAAGGGCTAGCCTATAACTAGATTTATCAAAAATTGAAAGCTTAATTTCAGTCTTTGAATGTGTATGTTTATCAGTTTAATTCTGAAATATAAAAACTGTTCCCCTTTGAGGTATTGAAGGGAAAGAATTCAGATATGTAATAGTTTTTAGCTTGTCCCATTCGAAAGTGTTTGTTTTTAAGTCCTAATTTCATGAGATTGGTAATTACTTGGTAAAGCTCAGACACATAATTGGACGTGACCTAACAGTTACTATCTGGTCGGACTCCTGGTGTGGTGCTGTAGGATAAGCACTGGACTGCTAACTGCAAGGTTGGTAGTTCAAATCCACCATCTGCTCCTTGGAAGCCCTTACAGGGTCATAATGAGTCAGAACTGACTCAGTGGCACTTGACAATAACAACATCTGGCAGTCCCTAGGGGTGAGTGGTAATAGAATTTTCTGTAACCGTTTCTGGGAAAACCAGTTAGTACAGCTTTACAGATGACTCAACTTTACAGGATGCAGAATTGTAAAAAAATTCTGTTTTCTGATTTTCATCCAGTTAAAAGAGAAAAACAAAACAAAAATGAAAGCCCATAATAAGACCGAGAGAAGAGTAATTCAACAATCTTTGGAATAATGTCTCAGTTATCTTGTGCTAATGGAGTGTATCATTGTGAGACAACAGAAGTTAATTATATATTTTGAACCTTTTAGCTTTGTCTTTTAAATTTTTATTTATCGCATCAAAAACAAGTTAATGTAAAAATTCTCTCTCACCATGTGATCAATGGTTTCTAACATTCTGTGCCTTCCTTCCAGTCTTTGTGGATTCAGGATCCATAGTTTAAAGCAGGCCCTGCTGCCTCCAAGTCTTGTTTTGTAAGCAGAATCTCACTGACTCTAAAATGTTTGCTCATCCAAATAGTTGCAATGTGTTGTTATTGTTAGGTGCCATCGAGTTGGGACCGACTCATAGCGACCTTATGCACAGCAGAACGAAACACTGCCCGATCCTGGGCCAACCTCCCTATATGTCTATTTTTTGGTGCCATCTTTGCTTCGATTCCCAGCAGAATATATTGTTCTTTGGACTCCTGGTGTGGTGCTGTAGGATAAGTTCTTGACCATATGGTTGGTTTGAACTCAAGATTGGCGTTTCAAACTCACCAGCCGCTCCTTGGAAATCCTATATAGGGTTGCTATGAGTTGGAATTGACTCTATGGTACTTAAACAACAACAACAACATATTGTTCTTTATTAAAGACACTGAGCACCAAACAAGGTTTGTTCAGTGTTACGTAGTAATGATGCCTAATTAGTGACTGGGAGAATTGTTAATTCTATGTAAACAGTTGTGTGTTATAAGCTGCGTTAGGATTAAATACTGACTGCTTTGTAGGTTTTCGGGGCTTCATTTATGGCGTCAGAGGCCCTTCCGCGTGCCATAAATCAGAGGTCCTCAAATCTGCTGTGTGTCACAGAATCAGTGGGCAGGAATACACATTCCTGAGCCTTGTTGTCTTAGCTATGGTATTGGAGTCTGCCAGTCAGGTTTGTACACTTCTGATTAAAAGAATTTATTAAAAAATATGTAAAGATAAAGCTCTGGTAGCATAGTGGTTACAAATTGGGCTGTGAACCTCAGGATCAGCAGTTTGAAACTACCAGCTGTTCCGCGGGAGAAAGATGAGGCTTTCTGCTCCCGTGAAGATTTACCACCTCGGAAACGCTGTGCAGGGTCGCTGTGAGTCAGAACTGACTCCACGGCATATTACAACCACAACAACAAAGATAAAGCTAGATACCCAGGAAATAATACTTTGTAGCATCATCTGAAATTAATGTATCTCTTAGGGGTAAGCACATATAATGGGAAAAACATTGATAAAGGGAATGACAAGCCTGCCTAATATGTAGAGTGTACATAGGGGGCACATTTAATAGTGGGTCCAAGGAATACTGTAATTGTGATGAATGTCAGATTAATTTTTGATGATTGTACCTTTCTAAGGAGACCTTGCCGCACAGTGGTTAAAATGCTTGAATGCTAACCAAAATGTCAGTAGTTAGAACCCACCAGCTATGGGAACAATACTTACCAGTTTGTTTCCATAAAGATTTACAACCTTGGAAAGCCGATGGGGCCATTCTACCCTGTCCTATAGGGATGCTCCAAGTCAGAAGACTGTGGGCAGTCGGACTGGTTGGCTTACCTTTCTAGACCTGAAGACGCTTAAGCCTAGATTATAGACAGTGCCCGCGGGGCCCTGACAGGTAAGGTAAACAGGAGTGCTGAGGAATGTTGCCAACGGACAACTCCTGGCCCCTCTGACTGGACAGCCATAAATCAGTCATAACCTGTTGCCAAACCAAGCCCAGTATTTCTAGATCTTTCGGTTTTTAAGACAGCCTGGGACCCTGGATTTTTATGTTAAAATTTTTAAGTTTCAAAAATTTTAAATGTTGGCGTAATTAAAAACAACAACACTAAAAACTAAATAAAACACATCTTTGGGTTAGACTTGGCCCACCTGCCACCAATTTTCAGCCTTAGTTTTAGGACAGTGGGTTTCCAAGTGTCCTAGCACCAGCAGCCTCAACATTACCTGAGGCTGTCCTAGAAATGGCCGATCCTATCTCAGACCTGTTGAATCAGATTCTCCAGGGGTAAAGCACAATAGTTTTTATTTTAACAAGTTCTGTGGAGAATTCTTTGGAATTCTGGTGTGGCACTAAAGGATAAGCACTGGACTGCTAACCTGCAAGGTTGGCAGTTCAAACCCATCAGCTGCTCCTCAGAAACCCTATGAGGAGGAGGAACACTGCTATTATTGTTAAGTGCCCTCCATTTGGTTTCAACTCCTAGGGTTTCTGAGGAGTGTGGTGGGTTTGGACCACCAACCTTGTGGTTACCAGTCTGGTGCTTTTTCTATAGCGCCACACCAGGACTCCAGGAACCGACTAGACAGCCACTTTAAGCACAGCAAAAACAAGTGGTTAATTCTGATACCCACTCAACTTTGAGAATCACTGTTTCAGACTATTAAAGTTTATATAGCAATTTCTATCTGGAGATAGTGATAATGATAAAAGTTAATACTTTTTTTTTGTACATTTATCAGTTATGTTTATGTGTAAAAATACATCAGATGTACATTGTTTTAACATATATATGTCCTTTTAGTGACTGAATTTTGCCAGAATCAAACACACAATGATTAAATTTAGGGTTTTGTTTCTTTTCTTTTTGTTGTTAAGAGTATTACAAATCTCCTTATTAGTAATGCTGTTCCACATTTTGACTTCACTTGAACATATTATGGGAGTCCTGGTGTGGTGTTGTGGGCTAATGCGTCAGACTGCAAAGCTAATGCACCAGCTGCTCCTTGGAAACCCTATACAGGGTCGCTATGGGTCAGAACCAACTTGATGACACTCAACAACAACATAGCATATTGTAAGGAGCTCTGGTAGCGTAGTGGTTACGAATCGGGCTGCTAATCTCACGGTCATCAGTTTGAAACTACCAGCTGTTCCACAGGAGAAAGATGAGACTTTCTGCTCCTGTAAAGATTTACAGCCTCGGAAACCCTATCCAGGGTTACTATGAGTCAGAATCGATTCCATGGCATATAACAACAACAACAACTACAGGAAAAAGCAAGTTGTTTGCCAGGGAGCCTTCAAGGCAAGCAATCAAGTCCCTTCAGGACAAACTCCCCTCCAAGATTGAAACTCAAAGGGAACACACAAGCAGGCGTGTAAGCTTGCTGGTGACCACATTGGTCTACTGGTGAGTGGAAGTGGGGAAAAGGCAGCAATGAAGATGTGGGCTGAATTCGATCATGTACCATATACTTCTGTCGACCTGGAGACGAGAGAGAGAAGTATGGTTGGTCTGTCGTATGGTGAGACCTGGGGACTACTGAGCCCATGGACAAGGACATAGCCATGGAGGGCTAGAGCTGAGAGTGAAGCGTTCAGCTGATATGAAATGAGGGGACATGCACAAGAATACCCAAACTTGCAGGTAGTACCCATTTGACGTATCTTCGATGGCTTGATGATCCGAACTTGACTAGAAGAAGAAGAAAAAAAAATTTTGATAAAGGAACCACGTGTAAATTGCTATAATTTGATGAACTTGACCTATATTTATGGATGTAGTAGCTCAAAATACCAGCTGAGAGAGAAGGAGCAGCCCTATCCCTTCTGTACCCAGGGTTGATAGGGACGGGCAACTTAGACATGGGCTACTTAAAATGTGTGTGTGGGGGGGGGGGGGGGTGGCAATAAAGGTATGAAGTGACTGGCTTACATGTTTTCAAGAGGGAGTTTAGTTTCAGAGTGTGCGGAGGAAGGTAGAACCCCCAGTGAATAGTTGTCATCTTGTCTAGATGGGTCTGGTAACAGGAGATGGGGATAAGATTCTTATGATTCGAAAGTAAATCATTGTTTTCATGACTAATTGCTATTGTCACAACTGTAAAGGTAGAAGTTTTGTAACAAAACCGTATAGACCCTAGGATCATCAAGGGAAAAGAGCATGAGTGGAATGTTGGCCCTGTCCAGAGAAGCAGCGACACTAGAGATGGAGGCAGAGATGAAGATATGGAAAGATAGAGCAGCTGAGGACTCCAGACTCATGAAAAGATTAAGGCTGTGTGCGGCAGCCAGTGGCAGGCTTGCAAAATGTGCCCTTTGGTTGGTTGTTTAAATGATTATATGTTCCTGAGTGTTTTTATATACATTAAAAAAACCAAAACACAACCCAAAAAACAGTGGGAATAGAAGCAAATACTGTTGAATGATGATGTGTAGAGAAGATTGTAATCATTGCAATGAAATGAAATATGATAGGATGAGTGTAAAACTGTTGTTCTCCCATGTAAACTATCACTCATTTCACAATAAAAACTTAAAATAAATATTACTTCCTGAAGTTTCACGTCTCTTCTTTAAAAGTATTACATGTGATACATTTTAAAAATGAGGACTACTCTCTGTTTATCAGATTTTTCAAAATCGAGTTCTGTTTGCTGGAAATAGGAATTCCATTTCTAATTACCTTGTTTTTATATGAAAAGTAAAGGCTGGCATGTATGGCTCCATGTAAGCCTGGTGTCCTCAAGCTGGTCAGGTTGTTTATATTTTGATGCCCATGTATGCAAATATTTCCCTTCCTTATTGACTTGTAGAAATGCTTGCTGTATTGATTGAGGGACTTAAATGTCTACTGTTTGCATGTAGTCCTGGTGTGGCACTGTGGGATAAATCACTGGACTGCACGGTCGGTTTGAGCCACAAGGTCGGCGATTCAAACTTACCAGTCATTCCTTGGAAACCCTATACAAGGTTGCTGTGAGTCAGAACCGACTCTACGGCACTCAACAACAACAACTGTTTGCATAACCCAACCTTTAACATATTTGTTCATTTCAAAGTATCTGACTAATCACATTAATTACGACTGTTACATATAAATAATTTTCTTGAATTTATAGATATACGAAAAATGTTCTTCACTTATTGTGAGAAAACTTCATGCATGTTTTATATGACAAAATCTTTAAAGCATACTGTAGCATGTTTAAAATGCTGAGATAAACTGAGAAGTTAAAGAATATTAGATTTAAAAGCGGAATTCATCTCCTTGTGTTTACAAATAATGTTTATTAATGAAAATCCACTTGTATTCACAGGGTAAACCAGACTTGAATACAACATTGCCGATTAGACAAACAGCGTCAATTTTTAAACAACCTGTCACCAAAGTCACAAATCATCCTAATAATAAAGTGAAATCAGATCCACAGAGAATGAATGAACAGCCACGTCAGGTAAGGGTCTACTGGTTTTCCAATCTTATTTTTCAGAACACACTGGTATTTTTTTCCAGATAACTCTGGTAAAAACAGGAATATATTTAAAACAAAAAATGATTTGCTGTTCTACATCATTTGTGATTACAGGAGAATAGGATAATCTAAAACTTAGACAAAGTGTTTTAAGAAAAAATTAATGTTAATTAAAAACTGAATTAATTTAACATGGACTATACATTTATTTAAAGGAGCTCTGGTAGCATAGTGGTTACGAATCGGGCTGCAAACCATAAGGTCAGCAGTTCGAAACTACCAGCCGCTCCGCGGGAGAAAGATGAGGCGTTCTGCTCCCGTAAGGATTTACACCCTCGGAAACCCTGTACAGGGTCGCTATGGGTCGGAACCGACTCGATGGCACTTAACAACAACAACAACATACATTTATTATTTTGTGTGATAATGTATATCATACTTGGTTCTGTTAATTTTCAGTTTTCTAAAGATGGCTCTTTCAAAGGATAATATTATAGATGAATGAAGCATGCAGTTTGCGTTGCATAGTTTGAGTTATTTTCTGTTCTGATTTCTTAGTCCATGAAATCTGTCCCTACCTACCCTTTTGAAAAACAGAATTGGATGAAGTTTGTCAATATTGCCCTTTATTATTGTACAAATTAAACTTATTTATTTTTTTCTTTATTGCTTTAAGCTGTATTCCACCCATATTTTTTCTTAGGAAAGAAAGAAAAAAAAAATTACCAGCAAGGCCTTCCAGCTGGGAATAATGTCACACAGCCAGGGAAGGGAAACTTGACAAAATGCATAAATCGTCCCAGTAATCTTGCTTATTCATTCCTGAACTGTGTTCATAAAGTTTAGGTGCTTGGTGAATCTTTAGTAGTGTTTGGGGTGTGGGAGTGGGTGGAGAGACATTGGTGCTCTTTTATTTCTCTCTGCTTTTCTGCCTCCTCCATTGAAGGATTAAAAATACTGATTTATCCACAGAGGTTGTCTTTTGCTCTCATAGCCTCCATTTAGATATTGCAGTCCACCTTTCCATTTACATTTCCTTTTCAGTAAGTTCCTCAAGTGTCATCTCTAGACTTCATAACAGATTGGGCCAACACTTTAGAAGAAATTACATAAGGAAATTCAGTTCCCACATCCTCTGTAGTGTTTTTTCCTCTTCAGGTGAGCCAGGAAAACAGAAGATAGTTGGAGCCACATTGTATCAGCATCTTGCTATAGATGCCTCAAGATTTGAAGTTCTAAACTTGCTTTACTACTGGTCCCAAAGAGGTTCAACAGGGCCATGGAAGTGTATCACATCCACTCTGAAAGATGTGTACCTACATGTGCCTTTTAGGTTCTTGTCATCACTTAGGTTTTCTTTGGGCCATTCAACTTTCTGTGTGAGGTTTTCCCCGTCTGTTTCCCTCTTCTACCTAGTGACAGTCCGTAAACCCTCAGGAGTTGTAGCATCGACACTATACTAGGAAGCAAATTCTGTCATTCTGAACTTAGCTCACCTTGAGAAGGCCTTCCCATGGTTGTATTCTTTTGCAAATACTGTCAGAAATCTTGAACAGCTTTGTCTTTTGAATTTTTGGCGATTTAAAAATCATTTCCTCATGAAAAATTTTAAATTAATTTTTATGGTTGAAAACATGTAATTGGATAAGATAGGTTGCTTTAAAATGTCGCAAAGAGAAAGCAAGTGGAATATAATCTTTGAAAGCACTACTCTATATGGGAATCGCGAGTTGTCTTACTGAGCACAGAGAGTAGTTAATAGATTTTATCATCGTCTCTTCTTTGCCAAATCATTATCAATGCAGTCTATGAGCCCACAGCTTAAAGACCAATTGAGTAGCAAGTTTCACACATTTTAGCAGTAATTTATTTTCTGTATGTAAATCCAGTTACAGATTTTTAAAAACTGTAGCCATTATATTTACTAGTTGTCTGTGGCGCTGTAGGATAAGCACTAGATCTTAAAGTCGGTTTGATCTGCAAGGTTGTTGGTTCAAACTCATCAGCTGCTCCTATGAGACGTTGGTTCAAACCTATCAGCGTCACTATGAGTCAGAACTGACTCGACGACATTTAACAACAACCACCTAGCTATAGATACATTGGTAACTTTATATATTGAAATAACTAGAGTTACTCCTGTTGTTCACATCGACCTTGCAGTCTAGTGCATTCGCCTGCATTAAAGAGGAGTTTCGTTTTCCCCCCTTTTATTAAGAGAGCCTTCTCAAATGAGAAGAATATTTCAAAGAATGAAGTCCCATTCCTTTGTACTTTCCAGAAAACTTAGGCCATTTTAGTCCAGATCTTCTGGAGATTTAATCTTCCTTTTAGCTTATATGGACAGGGGGTGTTAAAGGTATTCAGCAGGTTCCTTCTCTGAATGCTTGAGCTGTTTTTCTCTTTATCCTTCTGTCACCTGACAAGTTGTGCTGGATGCTTTTGCTGTACTAAGTCCTTGTTGTCTTTCCCCTTCTCTATCTCCCAGATAAGAATTGAAGGAACACTTGATTACTTTCTCACCAGTAGGACCTGTCATTATTCAAGAGTACATTCTGCAAATGGAGGAAATAGTAGGGAGACAATTTTCCTTGCTATTAATGTTTTAAAATCATGAGCTATCATCCCAATTGTGCCAATCTGGATTTGGGTTTTTAAGCAAAGGTATTGGTTTCAATTCTGTTTTGACAGAATTGCTAATGAGCTTTTAGGTTGTTGTTGTTGTTGTATGCCGTTGAGTCACTTCTGACTCATACCAACCGTTTCCAAGAGCAGCTGGTGGATTTGAACTCCTGACATTGAGGCTCCCAGTCTAGTTTTTACCCTACAGCATTACACCAGGTTATTAACGGTAGTTGGCAAAAATTCAGAGGCTAAAGTGACTTTTTTGATGTTGCTACATTTTGCTTAGATTTACTGAATTAGAAATGGAATTAGATTGGGAATTTAAATTGCCAAATAAGATATTCCTTGCAAAGCATTTATGTTTGAGGACTAGAACTAGGTTTCTGGATCTTAATCTAAGCTGTGTCTCGAAAAGGTGTGATTAAATGAGTAGCACTCTAATAAGTAAATAATTATGCCTTGTGTAATGAACATCTGATGCCTGGTTGTTATAAAGCAGCCTAATTTGAATTTTCTAAAATATACAAATGAGTAATGTCTAATGTCCTGATTTCTTTGTAATAACTTAGCTTTAAAGATGCAAATTATCATACGTGAAAGAAAATGTCTTTTAAACAGAATTCAGCAGAGATTTCTGCCTATAACGTAGTGGTTACGAATCGGGCTGTGAACCACAAGGTCAGCAGTTTGAAAATACCAGCCGCTCCGCGGGAGAAAGATGAGGCTTTCCGCTCCTGTACAGATTTACAGCCTCGGAAACCCTATACAGGGTCGCTATGGGTCGGAACCGACTCGACGGCACTTAACAACAACAACAACAATATAAACTATAAGGTAGAGATGGGAGTTGTAAAACCTTTTGATTGTTTTGTTATTGCTAAGTGCCATCAAGTCAGTTGTGACTTGCAGTGACCCTATATAGGGCTCCCAAGGAGCAGCTGATTAGCCATACAGTGTTTACCCTACAGCTCCACAATATGGATTTATATACTGTTAGCATGTTTTACTAGATCAGAAACCAAACCTGCAGCTGGTAGAGATGGAATTCCACCAACTATCAGACTCTGTTAGTCCAAACAGCAGGTTCATCAGCATGACCCTCATCAGACAAACACATAAAGCACATCCAAGACTATTGTTAATCTAATTGAATTGTGATGTTGCGGTAAGTAATGGGTATCTTTCTTAGCTTACTCCTTTCAATACATGAAGAACTTACACTTCTGTTTCTTTCTTTGTTCTTTGATGCTGTCATCGTAGATACATTCTGACCTCTTGACGATAGCGTTCTCTCTTTTTCCCTCAAAGCAACGAAGCCTAATCCTTGAAATATGACTTCTTGCTTTTCTCCTTGAAATATGACTTCTTGCTTTTAATTATTAGGTTATAGCGTACTGTAGGTGTTTTTTATAGTCTTGGAAACTAGTTGCAGTTCTTATAGAATATTTACTTTTTGCTGGGAGTAAAATTTTAAAGTTATTGAAAAAGGGGTTTGAATAGTGCATGTAAATCTAGATATTTTTCCTTTATGGCTTACGAATTCTCCTTTCAAAAGGTAGGAATCTTCCTTTACTTCCTTCCAGAAGTCAACCTTTTCTTCTAGAATAACTCTTTTAAAATATATTATAAGAAACTTCACAAATGAATGGTACCATTTTAAAACGGGTGCATTTTGAAGACATTGTTGTATGCAAAGCTTGTAAAAGATTTCATTATTCACTTATTGTCACCTAGAACATCACTGTTTATTCCAGAAATTTCAGCATTTCCTTCCTTCTGATCTCTGGCAGTTATTTCAGAATGGTCTCACTATATTTTGATGATTGAGAAAGGCGTACACTTGACCACCGAGTCTCACAGAAGACTCTTCTCTGGACAGACAAATATACTGGCAGGGGAAGGAAGGAGGGGTCAAGACAGCCTTGAGGTTTCTAGTTTGTTTGAGTCCATAGATGACATGTTGTTGTAAGCTACTGAAAAGCATTATTCTACTGATGGGGGAAAGATGGTATACAAATGTGTCAAATACATGGCCTAGACTGGTGCTTTCGATGTTCAAGAAGGGCCAGGTGACTGTGGCTAGGAGGTCTGCAGGGCGGAATCTTTAGGAAAGATATGAGGCAGATGCTAGACTGTGAAGCGGGAGCCGATGATGGTTCACGCTGTCAAGGGTTGCCGTAGAGTCATCTTAAAGGAATTGTAAAAAATGTTATCATTTGGGACAGACAAAGCAAAACCAAAAACCTCATGATTTCTTCCCTTCTGTACAGCCACAAGAGCGTATTCATTTAGAATTTGAGATATTTTCTTTCAGTGTTTGTAATGCAGGAGACTTGGTGGCACAATGGCTAAATCACTACAGATGGTGTTATTATGCTGAAAACCCTTTAGTGCCTTCTCTCTGTTTTTAGGGTTAAGTCAGAACACCTTTACGGTGACTTACAAAGCCCTTCCTGATAGAGCTTTTACTCATCTCTCAGGCCTCACTTTCTTCTCTTGGTCAGCACTTGAATCACGTGAACCATTGTCAGCTTTTTCTCACCCTCACCCCAGTCACTGATCCTTTATTTATTCTTGCTTTGCCCTGATCTATCTTGGTCTACTTCTCACTCATCCCTCATGTCTGAACTTAGATGTCACTTCATCAAGTCTAGGCTTAGAGACCCTCCTTAGTGTTGTACTGTCTGGTTCTCTGAGGATAGCTGAATTACAGTAAATCATTGCTTTATCCACAGTGTCTCTAGGCCTCTATTATGACCAGGGCTTATGTATGCTTATTGAAGTAATTTTTTCAGTCACTCACAGGTTATTGATCCCTCAATCTGTGCCAGACGCTGTTCTAAGTGGTGGGGATATTAGTGGAATCAAAGCAAGTCCCTGCTGTCGTGGAACTTACCTTCTAGCGGGACAGAGAAAGTCAAGCAAACAAATGCGTATATAATTTATTATGGTGTGATAGTCCTGGTGTGGTGCTGTAAGAGAAGGACTAGACTGCTAACCTCAAAGTTTGTGGTTCATACTCACCAGTCACTGCTCAGGAACCTTATACAGGATGACTTTGAGCCAAAACTGACTCGACAGCTCCACAGCAACATGTTGTAATAAGTACAATGAACATAAAAGCAGAGGAAGGAGAGAATGCGTGATCTGAAAGGCAGAGGAGTAAGGGGACACTGTTCTAGACAGAGGTAATCAATCTGACTATTGCATTTAGTCTGAAGACTCATTTAAGGTTAGGAGACCATTGAGGAAACTGAGGAAGTTAGGATATGAGTGGTAAGGGCCTGTTTTATATTTTAATTAACAGTGTTTTGTGGACTGATCAGTTGAACTTGTGAGAAAAGTCTTAGAATTTAGCTGTCTGTGACAGTGATGTCTTTGACAGGAATAGGGAAAGTCCTGATGTGGTGCTGTAGGATATACACTGGACTACTAACCCCAAGATCAGTGGTTCAAACCCACCAGCTGCTCCTCGGAAACGCTATACAGGATCGCTATGACTTGGAACAGACGTGATAGCAATTAACAAGTTCAGTGTTTGGTTTTTAAAATAATAAAATATGAATTTGAGTATTAGGAAATTTTATTCCTAAATATAAATTAGGAAATTATATTCTTAAAGCAATTGTGGACTAGCCATGTAGTAAAACATGATTGGTTGGACCCAAGAGAGAAAACCAGTTTGGAGTTTTAAGCTTAACCAGGGGTGATGGGGGAAAGAGTTGCAACTGAAACATGTGAATTAAACAAAATTACTGAATGCAGAGGTTATGGATTCATAACCTCTGACCAACATGCATTTTCGTAGTCTATTTAAAATATGACAGCTATCATATAGGAGAATCCCTAAAATTAAAAAATATTTCTCTTTATCAAACTAAAATAGGAATATAGAATATAGAAACGAATCAAGTAGTAATAAATGTGCTGTTTTTCAAAAAAGTAGTCTCCAACTTTTTATGTCTTCTAAGATAAGCACTCGACAACAAGGTTGGTTTGAACCACAGGGTTGGCAGTTCAAACTCACCAGCCGCTCCTCAGAAACCGTATACAGGGTCGCTGTGAGTTAGAACGTACTTGAAGGCACATAACAACAACAACAATACGTCTCATTCCTAGAAATATTTACTCTCAATTTTGGTCATTTTCCTTTGTAACTCTCGCCATATTTCTAAGTAGCATACTTGTTTACTTGTTAATTTTTGACATTATTTCTTGACATCTCACAATGGAAGAAGAGTGTTAGTTCTCTTTGCTCTCACACTTGCAACATAGCTGTGTCCCAGTTTTGGTTAAATAAGTGATCTAGTCAGAGTTTGCATTGTAATAACTGAAGGTATTCATGGGGAGTCCTAGTGTGACACTGTAGGATGAGACCAGGACTGCAAGGCCATTTTGAACCACAAGGTCATTGGTTGCTATGAGTTGGAAATATGATTCCACAGCACTTAACGACAAATAGCATAGTGGTTACGAATCGGGCTGCAAACCGCAAGGTCAACAGTTCGAAACTACCAGCTGTTCTGCCAGAGAAAGATGAGACGTTCTGCTCCAGTAAAGATTTACAGCCTCAGAAACCCTGTTGTTGTTGTTGTTAAGTGCCGTCGAGTCGTTTCCGACCCATAGTGACCCTGTACAGGGTTTCCGAGGCTGTAAATCTTTACGGGAGCAGAACGCCTCATCTTTCTCCCGCGGAACAGCTGGTAGTTTCAAACTGCTGGCCTTAAGGTTTGCAGCCCGATTTGTAACCACTGTGCTACCAGTGTACAGGGTCACTATTGGTCGGAACCGACTCCACAGCCCATAACAACAACAACAGTAGGGTCACAATGAGTCGGAACCGACTCCACGGCACACAGCATCATCATCATCAGGGCAAACAGGGCAAACCAGTCACTACTGCTTTCTTCCATAACTCTTTGTTGTTGTTTTAAAGCTTAGTAATTATATGCTTGATTTTCTTTATATGTATCTATAATATTTCATATTACTCTTAACATTTCTGCCAAATGCTCTTCAACAGTATCAGCCGGAAGCCATGGGGTTTGTCCTTAGGATTTTCCTGGACCTGTTTCTGCTCCCATTCCAGTCTGAATTACTTCCTTGGTCTTGCTCTGCAGCTACAGCCCTGGCCTTAATTTGTTGTTCTGTGTTGGAGTTTGTCTTCTGAATTCCTGCTTTCTGATTTATCATGCTCCTTCAATGTATAGTATAATCTCTAGTAGCTTTCAAGTAAACTAGAATAGGAGGTAAATTTTTGAGAATTTGCCCATTAGAACTAACATTGTTCTACCTAAACACAGTCGAGTATGTCCAGGTTTAGATTCCTAGATTTAAAATAAGAGTTTCTTAGAGTTTTGAAAGCTTGGCTTCGTTGTCCTCTAGCTACAGGGTTGCTGAGGAAATGTCCAATGCCAGGCTGAATCTCTGTTCTTTTTATTAATGACTTTTTTTCTTTCTTCAAAAGTGTTCAGTCTCATCTTTTTATCTATGGTGTTGTAAAATTTGCTGCTAATTGCTTTGTAAGTGTTTATGGTTTTTTTTTTTTTTTTGTTGTTGTTGTTTTTTTCTTTTTTCCATAAATAGTCTCAGAAACCCTGTATAGGGTTGCTATGACTTGGAATCAACTTGATGAAAGTGGGTTTGGTTTTTTATTTTTATTATTTTTTAGATGGAAGGTGGGTTGAGGTATTGGGAGGACCCAGTCTGGGCATGCACTTTTCCCCATGGGAATTCAGACCCTATTTTGTCTCTAAATTTATTGATAAGATAGTGTTTATCCTATAGGAATTAATTTAAAGGATTATACTTTTTCTTGAAATTTTTGCCTGGAAGTAATCTTCTTTGTAACCCTCTCAGGACCTTTGCTTTTTTATATCGACATTTGGTTGCTGTTTCTCTGCTCTCTATGGTGTGTCCTTCGGAATCTTTTTGATTTTAGTTGTTTGTTTTTTTTTTCATGAAATGTATAGCTGAGTTTTGTTTTTCCAAGTCATCTGAGGGTCTCTCTGTGTGTCTCTTTTTCTCTTATAGGTGAGGTTACCATTATATTTATTGATATCACAGATATGTTTGGTCTTAACCCTATCATTGCATTTATATTCTAATTTTGTTGTCATTTTTAGGTATTTTAGTTTTAGCTTTGTGGTCTGGGTTTTCCATTTAAATGCTTACCTCTGATAATTTGGAGGATTTTATGATTTTAGTTCTACTGGTTGCTTAGTATAAGATTTTAAGTATGAGGGTGAATCAAAAATTATCTACACTCAGGTTATATTAAAATGCCTGTTCCTGTCTATGGCCAATGGTAACATTAAGCATTCACCTGAAATGATTCTGTTCAACAGATGAATGACAGTGGATTAGGTGACAGAGCATTTGCAAATCAGTCGTGGCTCTGCCTGGGAAGTAATCTATGACACACTTGACTTTCAAAAAGTTTGTGTGAGATGAGTACTGAAACAACTCACAGAAGAGCATAAACAGAAGTGTTTTAACAGCTGCAAACAGACTTTGGATTAATACTCATAGGAAGGTAAAGGTTTCTTTAAAAAAACCTTTACTGGTGACGAGACTTGGATTCATTACTATGATCCTGAGAATAAACGGCAGAGTATGGAATGGAAGCATCCTCAGTCTCTGACCAAGGAAAAGTTCAAAAGCCAACCATCAGCTGGAAACTTGATGCCTATACCTGCGATATGCAGATGATACAACCTTGCTTGCTGAAAGTGAAGAGGACTTGAAACATTTACTGATGAAGATCAAAGAGCACAGCCTTCGGTATGGATTGCATCTCAATGTCAGGAAAACAAAAATCCTCACCACTGGACCAATAAACAACATTCTTAACAATGGAGAAGAGATTGAAGTTGTCAAGGACTTCATTCTTCTTGGATCAACTATCAACACTCGCGGAAGCAGCAATCAAGAGATCAGACAACGTATTGCACTGGGCAAATCTGCTGCACAGGAACTTTTTAAAGTGAAGAACAGAGATGTCAGCTTGAGGACTAAGGTGCGCCTGACCCAAGCCATGGTATTTTCAATAACCTCATATGGATGCGAAAGCTGGACAGTGAATAAGGAAGATCGTAGAAGAATTGATACCTTTGAGTTGTGGTGTTGGAGGAGAATACTGAAAGTGCCATGGACTGCCAAAAGAACCAATAGATCTATTTTAGAAGAAGTGCAGCCAGAGTGCTCCTTGGAGACCAGGATGGCTAAGCTTCGTCTCTCCTACTTTGGACATATTATCAGGAGGGAACAGTCACTGGAGAAGGATGTCATGCTGGGTAAGGTGGAGGGTCAGAGAAAAAGAGGAAGACCCCCAAGGAGATGGATCAGCCAGGTGGCATCATTGATGGTGTCAAGTGTGGCAGCGGTAGTGAGGTTGGCCCAGGATCGGACATTGTTTCGTTCTGCTGTGCATGGGGTCGCTATGAGTCAGTTCCGACTTGATGGCACCTGACAACTACAACATACATGTTTTTGGTATTCTCTATTTTCATCCAAGATCTGTCTGACATTAACAATGATATCTGAATATATTCTTCTGAATCTGATTTGAATATCTGACAGTCCACTTTTGCTGTACTACTACAACTGTTTTTTAATTATCTCCAGCATAGTTTTACTTGCATGTGATATTAATGATATTGTATAATTTCTCCATTCTATAGCCTCACCTTTCTTTGGAATAGGCACGGATATGGATGTTTTTTAGTCAGCTGACCAGCTAGTGCTCTTCGAAATTTCTTGATACAGAGGAGCACACAGTCTCAGCATTGCATCCATTTGTTGGGACATTTCAGTTGGCATTTTATCAATCCCTGGAGCCTTTTTTTTTTTTTTTAAACCAATGCCTTCAGTGCTGTTTGTACGTCTTCCTTCAGTGCCATCAGTTCTTTCTTCTCTCATTTTTTTTTTTTTTTTTTGAAGGATAAGGATTGGGCTAGATTAAGGAATAAGGCTTGCTCTAGTTTTTAGGGTTACACTTCAGTTTGTTGTTGTTAAGTGCTGTGGAGTCAGGTCAGACTCACAGCGGGCCTATCTAGGGTTTCCAAAGAGTGGCTTTGTGAGTTTGAGCCACCGACCTTGCAGTCTCATTGCATTATTTTGCACCACCACAGGTTTAACCTTATTTATTTTATTTTCTCTCGAAATCTACTTGGTTTTTCTCTTCATTTGGAAGTTCTGTAACTACTCTTTTTAACTTTGTTTGTTGTTGCAACTTTATCCTCTGGTTCTCTGTTTTCAACTTTGTAGGTGTATTTTTCTTTGAATATTTTCGTGTCTGGGTTCAGTCTAGGTGGTTTTGTCATGGGGATGACATGTCGGGTCTCAGGCTGTCTGCTGTTGTTAGTTCTCCATCAAAAGAACTCCCTTTAGTATTTTTTGTAAGCCTGGTCTGGTTTTTAAAAATTCTTTTCATTTCTATTTTTCTGAAAATGAGTTCATTTATTAGGTCATATCGCCTGGGCAGTTTTACTAGATCTAGAATTCCTGGTTGACAGTTTTTTTTCTCTCTCAGAGTTTTATATTTGTCATTCCAGTGTTGTCGTCGTCATCTTCTTTTTTTTTTTATTCATCTTCCTTTTTTCCAATGTCTCCTTGAACGCGTAGTTTCTGTTTAAAAAAATCAGAGTTTTGTCTTACTAGTTTTTCTTTGTAGTCAACTTTTTGTTTTTCCTGAGCTGCTCTCCAACTTCTTTTCTTGTCTTTTATTTTGAAGTTTGATTATAATATGACTTGGTGTTCTTGCAAAAGAAGCCAAAAAGGTCTGTTAGCTTCTTGAAGGGTTGTCTTCCTGCCTTTTATGATGCTAGGGAACTTCTCTTCCAACAATTGTTGGACAATTTTGTCTGTTCTTTTGTTGTTTTGTTTTTGAGTCTCTCTCTGTTTTGGAATTCTGATCACATGTAAGTTAGTCTTGATATTATTCCACACAAATTTTAGTCTTTCTTTGGATTTTTTTGCTCTTTTTTTCTGATTGTTCTTCTATCAGATGAACATTGAGAGATTTTTCTTTAAGCTCAGATATTTGGGCTTAATGACAATTCTACTTCTTTGTCTTCTCAGTGTATTACCTAATTCGAAATCTAGTGTCAATCATCGGGCTTTCTGATTGCTGTTTTTATGTGGTTACCATTTTTCCTTTATTTTGTCAGTTTGTTTCCTGAATTCTTCTAAAGTTCTGTCCACGTTTTCCTTGATTTTACTGCAGTTTTCTTGATTATTCTTTCAAGTTGTTGAAGTTGCCTTATTAGCATTCTTTCAAATTTCTTATCAGGTAGTTCTGGATACCATTTCTGGTGTCACATATTCTGACTATATTTTTGTCACTTGTTTTAGGCACTTTGTCTTGTTTGTGTAGTTTGAAATTGCTTTCTCTGAGACATTGTGATTTGATAGATGATTGTACATTGGTGTGTTCTCAGGCACTCACTACCTGTCTTCTGAGAGACAAAAAGTGTGAGTGTAGTTAGTTCTCTGTTTACTGTTTATCTAGCATAGTTCTTGTTGGCTTTATGTGCCTCCAGGTGCAGGGGTGCTATGCCCTGTGCCCAACCCCAGGAAGAGCAGAGCACACACAGAAGTGAATACCACTGGTTGCTGGACTGATTACTAGGAGGGCATGAGAACAAGGGAGAACTGTACCCCCTTGCCGCCATCCTCCAGCAGTAGCATGTGCCTGCAGGCTGCTGTATTGACAGCCCCTCACAGAAGCCCAAGATGGCAGTGCCACTCCATGTCAGCCCACAGTTCGCCCATGTTTCTTCTCTCTGGCATCGCTTGCTCAACTTCATCTTCCAGTCAGCACTCAGTGCACCTCTCTCTCCTGTCTCTCAGATTCTCAGGGTTCCAGCATCACCAGCTGTGTTTGTTTCACTTGGTCTCCTGTGTCTTTGGTGCAGAGGGTAGACTCAGTGCATTTGCCTACTCTACTACCTAGTAACATCAGTTCTTGATCATACCTACTGAAATTGTTGAACCTCAACTGATTCTTTTTTCCTCCCTTATTTCTTTTTTAAATTGTGAGTTAGGTGAAGGTTTACAGAGCTGACCAGTTTTCTGTTTAATTCATATACATTTTGTTTCATTTCATTGATTACAATTCCCACAGTGTAACACCATTTATCTGACTTCTCTTCATGTTTTCTGTTTCCATTTCTCCTTCTTTCCTTACCCTTTTGAACTTTGTCCTTGGGAAATGCTGCCCTTCTAATACAAAATGTCTGATGATTCTAACATGTGCATAGTGTTCCTGTTCCCCTTATAGGCCTTGTCTATTGTTTGGCTGAATGTTGAACCACAGGAGTGAATTCATTTTTAGGCCAGTCTCTATCTGACCAGTAAGCTTCGTCTTGTTTTTTAAAGTGAGTCTTGTTACCTATTTTTCTACCACTCTATCCAGGATGTAATGTTGTGATCCCTTTCAGAGCCTTTGGTAGTGGTAGCGGGGCACCACCTACTTCTTCTGGACTGCTGTTCCCCTGGGCCATTAATCCACTGGACTAATTGTGTCCATCTGTTGTCCAGATGGGGAGAGACTTATAGTTGCACCTTACATGGTTGCTCACCAGCTTTTAAGACCCTAGTGACCAGTTGTTTTTGGGATAGTGGTTTTTTTTTGTTTTTTTGTTTTTTTTTTTTAATTTATTTAAATGCTTTCCTCATCGTTTATTTTTTTGCTCAAGTTAATATTATTGTTACATGTTGTTGAGTCAGTTCCAACTCATAGCAACACTATATTGGGTTTCCAATGAGCAGTTGGCAGATTTGAACTGTCGACCTTGCAGTGCTTGTCTTACAGTTCCACACCAGTATTCCTTTTTGCTTACAGAAGCCTTCAGTTTTGCAGTGTGTAGCTTAAAGTTTTTCTTCAATTCTGTCAGCTTGAGAAATGCTGAGCGTGTTTTTCTCCCTTGGTTTTTAAACTCCAGGTCCTTATACATTTCTTTATAGAACTTTACTTTGCCATCTCAAGCAGCCCTTTGAAGTCTTCTGCTCAACTGTTTTACATCATCATTTCTGCCTTTGGCTTTAGTTACTCTTCATTCAAGAATGCTCTTCTGGATCCGTTTTAGCTTCTTTTTCCCCTTGTCTTTTTAATGACCTTTTGCTTTCTTCAAATGTGAGATCCTTGATGTCTTCCCACACTCACCTACTCTTCGGTCATTAATGTTCAATATGTCACATCTATTCTTGAGTTGGTCTTTAAATTCAGGTAAAATATTTTGCTCTTGTGCACTTGTTTGAATTTTCTTTATCTTTAACTTGAACTTGTATATGCACAATTGATGATTTGTTCAGCAGTCGACCCCTGGCCTTGTTCTGACCAGTGATACTGAGCTTCTCCCTAGTCTTTCTACCATGTATTTGAATTGATTGCTGTGCATTCTAACTGCTGAGGTCTGCATATACCGTCACCTTATGATTTTGAAAAATGGTATTTCCAATGACTAAGTCATTGTTCTTGCAAGATTCTGTCATGAGACCTTCTACGTTGTTTCTGTCACCAAGGGCATATTTTCTAAAATGCACTGAACTGCAAGGTTGGTTTGAACCACAAGGTTGGCAGTTCAAACTCACCAGCCAGTCCATGGAAACCCTGTGCAGGATCACTGTGAGTCAGAACTGACTCCATAGCACTTAACAAAAACAAAAACAATCCTTTGTTTCCAATTTTCACATTCTAATCACCAGTAATTATCTTGATAAAATGTTTGATCAATTTTCAGACTGCAGAAGTTGGTAAAAATCTTTCATTTCTTCGTCTTTGGTATTAGTGGTTGATTGGTGCATTCATTTGAATAGCCGTGGTGTTAATTGGTTTTCCCTTGTATGCATGTAGATATTACCCTATCACTGATAGTGTTATATTTCAGGATAGATCTTGAAATCAGGAATTAATTACACTATTGAAATTGGTTTCAAAACATTTTCTGAAGGACATATCTTCTAACAACCAACTATTAATAGTTCCCTACTAGAGATCAAAGTTTCTGCAACTGGATAAGCTTTAAAGTAATTAATGCGTCTTCAGCATCTTACATTGTTGATTATGTTGAGGGAGTTGTGCGGACTTCTTAAAAAATCAGACATGCTTCATAAAGCGTTCAGTCTGTAGAGGAAAATAAACACTGAACAAACAGTTCCAAGTATGCTGGAACAAAGGTAGTGGGGCAGCATACGTCAGTCAGCCCCTGTGTGGACGTATGTGTCAGTGAGAATATTCTGATCATAACTGTCTCTTTGTGGGAATTGACTCTGAAACACTTCTTAGGAATAATGACTCAGTACTTTGATTCTGTGGTCATCTTAGGACAGTCTTGGCTTTTCAGAACGACTTGAACACTTTGTGTAAGTATAGAGAGTTTTCAGGCCAAAATTCAGAGTTTCAGTTATGGCACACACACCACTATCCTGATTAAGTCTGTGTTTACCTTTTACAAAGTTCAGTCTACCTTCTTCTTTCTTTTGCTTGAACAACACATCACGCTGGAGTTTGCACAGCCACCTGAATCAGATTTTCCCTTGATGGGCCCAACAATTTTCTCATCATTATCTAAGCCTTCTTGGTAGGGTGTCCTGACAGAAGAAGGGAGGAGCTTATGTTATACTTTTGACGTTTGTAAGCCATGGTTCTTTAAGTTGTGCTTTTGTTTTGCCAACCATAGCTAGACAATTGAGATATTCTGTGGGCTTAATTTGAAATGGAGCAACTATAGATTGGACAGTGAATCAATTCTGAGCAAGAAGCATAGTTCATCTGTGTCGCTCTAACCCAGTGTCCTGCATGTGAAACTTTTCACAGGTCAGTGAATGTGATGTGCACAGTTTCTGGACTTAACTTTCAGCTACAAATATCTGACAAGACCCCGTTGTTCTTTGATTAAACTTGGTAAAGACCTCCAGAAAGGGACTACGATGTTACTGAATTTTTGAAATTGTAACATTGAACCAAACAAAGCAAACCTATTGCCATCAAATTGATTCCAAGTTATAGGGACCACACAGAGGGTTTCTGAGACTGTAAATCTTTATGGGAGCAGACAGTATCATCTTTCTCCCACAGTGGCTGGTGGGTTTGAACCACTGGTCTTGGGGTTAGCAGCCCAATACTTAACCACAGTACCACCAGGGCTACTTCTGAATAATTCCGTGAAGAACTTGTATTTTCAAAGAACGTATGCATATTTTATCAGTGTTTTGGTAACCTTTTTGAGATAGAGCAGTTACTAATATTTCCATTTTCAGTAGTGAAAAACATGCAAAGGGATTGAATGACAAGTCTAGGATGGCAAATATATTTAATTGTTAGGTCAGGTCTAAGCATTTTGCTTGTGAGCCATGCTCTTTACCCCATATTCCCTCTACTTACACAGATGTATTCAACAAACATCTGAGGACCAACTAGCTGTTTAGCATCATAGAATGATGTTCAGGCTAAAACTCTTAAAACGATGAGATTTTAAGACAACTTTGGTTTTTCTATTTTTCAAAGTATTAACACTTTTGTCCTTGTACATTTTAAAAGGTACTATATCATCTGTCTTATATATTTAAAAAAAATTTTTTCCCAATGGGAAAAAAAGAAAAGTGCTTATAGTCTTGTTTCCTTGACAACTACTGTTAGCAGTGACAATGTGTTGCTTAATGTTAGTAGAGAAGATAGCACCATGCAAAGAATTATCATAGGAGCCCTCAACTTTCATTAGTACACCGGCCTTCGGTGACTGGAACAGTAAAGGAGGGAAAAGGGGACTTAGTTTAGGAATTGGATTTGGTAATTAGAAGGTTACAGTGACCTTGGGCAGATCAGTGTGAACATAATGGTAAGGGCAGAGCTTGGGTTACAAGGAAAAGAATGAGTGCCAGGTGAGGAAATGATAGAGTTTCTCTACCAGTGGAAGGTGGAAGATTGAGGTGGTTTGAGGCAGAAAAGCAGTGTAGATCATTTAAGGTTGTGGGTGTTTGAGTGTGTTCATCACTTCAGGAAAATAAGGAGGGCAGAGGGATGGAAAATGTGAGAGAAGTTGATGGAGCAAGACCAAGAGGAGGCAGGATACGATGTGATAAGAGCACAGATGTAGGGATAATCTTAGAAAGGATGCCTGCTGCTCCAAGACAGGAGATGGGAACAAGGAAGGTTCAGATGGTGTGGGGAAGTCTGAGGTGGAAGGGAGATTCAGGACCCATAAACCTGAGCTGCTGACATATCTAGTTAGCTAGAGAGTCAATAGTTGAGTGTATGGTATTTAAAATAAGCAATAAGACCTAGGAGTTTAAATATTTAGATGAACTTCACTTTGTATGTCATTGTGTTCTATTGGAGATCATAATTTCAAAGCTTAAAGAAGATACATTTGTAGACAATATCTGAGGGCTAAAGTAAGTCTTAAATCTTTGTATGCTTTGGTTTGGTAAGATGCTTTTTCTGTGAACTTTTAGTTTAGTTTTGGCCCAGTCCTACTCATAGCTACATACTAAGACTCTATGGAAATCGACATCTCCCAGATGAACCTGCCCTGTTTAGTTGCTGTACCTGTACTTGAACACCTAAAGGCATTTTACGTTGAACTGTGACAGATTTGAGCACATGTGTGATTCCTGATGCTCTGATAAACAACAGTGCTCCTTCTAAAATTTGCACATATAGGTGCTTTCTAATTTATGGGTTATACGATAAAATCCGCATTTCCGCTGTTTGGCACTCTGTATATTCCAGCTGAAATAGTATTATAAACGGCACTAGCATCTCAGACCAGTCCATTAAAAAAACACTTTTTTCTTAAAAGGCAATTATTGTATGACCCTGTTTCTATCAGGAAATACTTGAAATTCAACTGCTAAGGGCATGAAATGTTTCTCCCCACTCCTATTTTTTCATACCTATCAGTATAACTGGATCCCTGTTTTCCCCTCCTCCACTCCCAGTTGTCTGGTAGTGAAAAAGAGCGACTAGCTCTAAGCCACTGGTAGTGGTTCTTAGAACTGCCAGGAAAGAGAAGCTGGCGTTAATGATGCCAGTGGAAGGGCCTCCTATTTCTGCTGAGAGATCTTGGCCCCTGTCACTTAAATTTCCCATTGTCTTTCTCTGGACCCGTGGTGCTCACCCAGTGCCCATCCCTCTGGACATCTGGTAGGGTCTGGAGATATTTTTTGCTTGTCACAGTTGGGATGATTGGATTGATGCTGCTGGCATCTAGTACACAGGGGCCAGAGATGCTGCCATATCCTACAATGTACAGGACAGCCCCATGAAAAGCATGGGCCAAGCTAGAATGTCAGTAATGTTTAGACTGAGGAACTCTGTTCTAGACCACTGCGCTGACTGGACGGTGTCCCCGTCTTCTTGATTCATTGAAGAATAGAAATGTAGTAATCCGTGTTTTTGATTCTCACCTATGTTCTATTCCTGAAGCGAGTTCAGAGCCTTTCTGATGTCTCCTAAGTTTCACTGTCACCACAGCATGGAAACAGACAGAGTAAAAATAAGCAAGAAATCTTAATGAAGAGTTAGTTATGTAATCCACTGGGCTTTACATAGAACGTGATTTCGACCCTTCTTGAACCTTCAGTCCACTCTTCCCCAATATGGTTTCTTCATCTCCTGTCTTGCGTTTTTCCTTACCTAGACTGTTCCTTAGGAGTCCTGGTGTGGTACTGTACAATAAGCACTCGACCACAAGGTTGGTTTTAACTGTAACGTTGGTGGCTCAAACTCACCAGCCACTCCTCTGAAAGGGTCACTATGAGTCAGAACCGATTCAATGGCACTTCACAACAACAACTGACCCTTTTTATTGTTCTTCCAAATGAGGACCAGCTGGCATGAACAGCCCTTAGCTAGTGGTTATTTTAAAAGGAATTAAGGAGAGGGTGCTTTGTACTACATAGATCCAACTAGAACTCTTTTTCTGTCACTGTCCTTTAAGATATTCACAGGGGGAGACTGTCACAGCATTTCCCTGAGTATTGCTGCACAGCAGAGATGGGGAGGGGTCCCTTCTCTACTCTTCCTCTCCTTCCTCCATGCCTCCAAGGCTGGCTTCATGGGGACGTGCCCTGTGTGGTGCACGAGACGAGCTCAGTGTCCACCAGCGTGTTATGCTTTTGCCATCTGAAACCTCTGAATAATTTGCGAGCAATTTCTTTTCATAAAGCCCATTTTCATTTTGCCCTTTGGTTGTTGTTTGTTTGGTGTCATTGGTTGAGTCGGTTCCAGCTCAGTAACCTTATGGACAGCAGAACGAGACCCTACCTGGTCCTGTGCCATCCTCACAGTTGTTAGGCTTGAGCCCATTGCTGCTGCATTGTGCCAATTCATCCTGTTGGGGGTCTTCCTCTTTTTTGTTGACCCTCCACTTTACCAAATATGATCTTCTCCTCCAGGGACTAGTCACTCCTTATCACCATCCTGGGTTCTAAGGAGCGAGCATTCTGGTTGTTTGTCTTCTTCCAGCACATTTTGTCCTGGGTCCTGCAGATTATGGAGCTGGTCCAGCCTATGCCAGTGCTCTCATTCAGCCTTGGGCCCCGGCGAGAGGCAATCTAGTTTGGACAAAATGGGGAAGGATGTTTAAATTCATCATTGCATCTATTACGGGTTGTCTTATAGAGTTGTGCTTTCCCTCCCACTAAACAGTAAACTTGTAGAGGTCAGGGCTTGTCATTTATCCTATTAACCATCCCTAATGCCCAGCATAGCACTTGGCATATAATGGTTACCCGAAGAACCTTTATTGAATTTGGTTTGATGCTCAAATTAGTTTTTTCCTAAACTGTATTATTTTGACTTCCCCCAAATGAGCTAAAATCTCTTTATAGTACATCTTAGTAAGCTCAGAGTTAAGGTGAATAGTAATAATATAGAATACAGGTGTGTATTTCTGTGTGGTTGTGAGGGTCGTGGGCTGTGATCCAAGTTCCTTCCTTATCCTCTTCTTTGGATATTCTTCATAAGGCAGGTTAAACAAATCCCTCACAGTTTAAATTAGATCCCCAGTAGTTAAGGAAAGACCACCCCAGTTGTATTATGGGTAGTTCTAATCCCAGTAAACAGATGTTGTCACTGAGCTCACTAAAGCGGCTGCGTTATTGATCCCCATCAGCCCTGGCTTCTGGCACTCCGTGGTAGATGAAGCATATGCAGCTGGGCCTTAATTGACAGTCCCTCCCATCTGCAGTCTTTCACACTGACCCTTTTCAGTACCCACTGTGTGACAGGCCTTGGGTTCCTGTTGAGTTTGGCTGACCTGTGATAAATGCCAAGCAAGCTAGAACAGATGAGACTCGAGGACAAGGCTGATGCCTCAGTTGTTGACTGGTGTATCCACAGGGCAAGCATTGCACATAATAGGAGCTCAGGACCTACTGTTGGATAGATGAATGGTCTTAGTGACATGGAATAGTGAGGAGAGAGAAGAAGGAATAAAACGAATCTAAAAATCTAACTCTTAACTGGTTTGGCCCATTCAATATTTGTATAAGTGACGGTGTGCCTCCATAGCACTGGGCAGTGTCAAGAGCTTCTCTGTGCCTGCACCAGTGCCAACAGTGATGACTTGTGGCCAGTGAGTGAGTATGGCAACCCACATCCTGTGCAGCAGGGAGAAAGTCACTTACGAGTGTGGGGTCCACTTTTACAAAGGCAGGGAAGTACGTAAGACAGTTTAGAAAGGGTTTTATGGAAGCACATTGCCACATCTTGCTCCTGTGGAGCGGCAGGTAGGTTTGAACCACAGACCTGTCAGTTAGCAGTGGATTGCTTTAACCATGACACCACCAGGGCTGCTTACTGTCTATATTTTTTTTAAAAAAATGCCCTTTTTTTTCCTCATGAAGTATGCTAAGGGGCTTTACTATCTTGAAAAAAGTACATATGTGGAGTACCTCTTTCCCTAATGATACTGGAGAAAGAATAATATGATTTTTCCCTCACAGATTATAACATCAAAATCTCATGCCAAATGAACCTTTGGAAATTAGAAATTACAGTTTTAGTATTGTAAGAGTGAGTAGGCTGCATATAGTAAGAAAACATGTTTTGTTTGAGTAATGTCATTTGAAAGAATTATGACCTGTAGAAATAATTCATGTTTGTAGTACCTTCCAGCTTTTCATATGGAAAAAAAATCAGGGAACTATTGAAATGGTTTAAATTTCATTATTTAACAGCATCGATGCACTACTTTCCTGTTTCAAGAATACGTCTATTAACATTACTGTTTTGCCTTGCAGCTTTTCTGGGAGAAGAGGCTACAAGGACTCAGTGCATCAGATGTAACAGAACAAATTATAAAAACCATGGAACTACCGAAAGGCCTTCAAGGTATTATCGAAGTTCAGTTGAGCAGATATTTATTAAGTACTTACTGTGTACAGTATTAGATGCTTTGGATTCAGAAGTGGCTGAGACATGGTCTTCTCTGGGGGACTTTATAGCTTGCTGAATGACAGCACTCTTGTTTTGGTAACCCCAGGGAAAATATACATGAAAAACTTACATATTGCAAGGATGCTTCAGCCCAGTGTGTTACCTGTGTAGAAATGTTGGCATACTTTAACTTCATATCATATAAGTTAACCCATAAAAACTCCACATCCCTGAGAAGCATCATTTTTAAAGTATTAGACCTCAGGCTGCTTTTACCAACAAATGAAGATGAGCAGCAGTATGTCCCAAGCTGCTTCCGTAAAACACCACCTGGTCCCGTCTCTCTCTTCCTTTGCTCAGAAGAACCACTAACAGCTCTGTTTCCACTCCTCTCTCCATGAAGTGCTGCTGCAAGTAGCAGTAGGAGCACAGTGCCTCTAGTTGGTCCAGTAACAGTGGCAGCGGCATCGGGGCTGGAAAACTCAGTCTGACTTGTCACACGAGGAGCTTCAAAACAACTGCTGGACACATCCCATGAGCTTTGAATTCCATTTTTCCGTGAACCTTTTGAAGCCCCTTTGTGTATGAACTCCACATCCCTGAGAATCCTTATGACCTTAGACTTCTGAATCTTGAGATCTTTTGGATTGCTCAAAAACCCTCATTCTAAATTATGGTTAGAGAGGTGCCTCATCCTCCCTTTTATGTTTTTGGAAATGAATTTTGTGTTAATTAGTTTAACAAATCACAGACTCCAGGCCTTGAATTACATGTGGCTGTGGGGTCTGGCTCTAGAGGTAGTCCAGATGTGCAGTGATCAATCCTGCCAGAGCCATTCTGTTACCTGTTTGACGTTGCTATACAAGCTGCACCCACTGCATGCTTGCCTTGAGATGTGTCTGGAAAGTCATGTTAAAAGCTGCTGGGAGAGGCTGCTCCAGAACCTGCAGGAGGTGCTATTACAGATCCCTGAGTTTATCACACCGCATGCTGTTATTCTATTAGACAAAGGACTCAAATCATTAAAATTGAATTGACCTTGCTTGAGGAGATGAAGCTGACTTTTAAAAAAGTGTGGTGGTGGTTGCATGCCACTGAATTGGTTCCCATTCACTGAATCGGTTCCCACTCAAATAGCATTGGTTCCGAGGCTATAAATCTTTACAGGAGCAGAAAGCCTCATCTTTCTACTGCAAAGTGACTGGTAGATTTGAACTGCTGGCCTTGCAGTTACCAACCCAGCTCATAATCCGCTATGCTACCAAGGCTCCTTTAAAAAGTATTGTACCTTGGAAAACGTATTTTAAAGTTATGTTAAGGTTTTATGAACGTGTTCAGTGATGACATTACTATTCTTTGCTGTTTATTCTTTGTTATATAGTACCTAGTGAGCACATAGGATGGTATTCTGTTACGTTATGCTAAGATTTTATTAACGTGTTCAGTGATGTCATGACTATTCTTTGCTGTTTATTTTTTGGTGTATATTAACTAGTAAGAACATACAGATGGTATTCTTTAAGTTATGGTAAGATTTTATTAACGTGTTCAGTGATGTCATTACTATTGTTTGCTGTTTACTCTTTGGTATCTAATAACTAGTAAGCACATACGATGGTATTCTGTTAAATTATGTTAA
>NW_006408539.1:6248679-6264484 GCF_000296735.1 Chrysochloris asiatica | reverse complement strand
GATGGTATTCTGTTAAATTATGTTAAGGTTTTATGAACGTGTTCAGTGATGTCATTACTATTGTTTGCTGTTTACTCTTTGGTATATAGTAACTAGTGAGCACATACGATGGTATTTATTCTTTGTTGATTTGACTTGTTTGTCAGTTTTTAACTTCAATGTATGGTTCCACATGAATGGAAACATCTCAGTTGTATTAGGTTGTATTCGCTGTGTTCAGGGTTTCAATAGATTTCCTTTGATTCGTGTGCCCGTTTCTAATTGCAGGAGTTGGTCCTGGTAGTAATGATGAGACCCTTTTATCGGCTGTTGCCAGCGCTTTGCACACAAGTTCCGCACCAATTACGGGGCAAGTCTCTGCTGCTGTGGAAAAGAACCCCGCTGTTTGGCTTAACACATCTCAACCCCTCTGCAAAGCTTTCATTGTCACAGATGAAGACATTAGGTAAGGCAGTTTAATGTAACTTGGAAAATTTAGTTCTTACATTTGGATATGTTTTATACTACACATTAGGTTTAGCCAGGATCAACCAGAAAGCTGTACTGTTTTAAAACACAGCTTTCATGAAAAACACGGAAGGTGATATAAGGCCTTTAGAACAAATGCTTGATTGGACATGTGGACATTCTGTATAACAGGGGCCTTATCCGGATCATGTCCCCAAGACAGGCACCAGGTCAACTGGACTCTGTGTGCACTCTTTTTTTTTTTTTGCAGTGTGTTTTGCCATCTGGGATTCTGATTTTTGGCTCTTAAATCCTTTCACCATGCCTTTGTGTGAGTGTTCCTGCATTTGTTTGTCTGAAAACCAGTGTAAAGCGGATCATAGTTATGCTGCCTTAAGCTCAGTTACCTCTTCAGTTGATTTATCTTGGTTATGTTTGCCTCACTTACACTCAAGTTAGAGATTCATTTATCTTTACCTTGTTCCAAGCAACACAGTAAAACAAGATGAAATGCAAACAGAGATGATGGACAAAGGATTAGGCGCTAGAACAGATCTAGGGATGAGGAGAGGATGAAAGCTATGACTCTTAGCAACTTTTACTCTTTCTGAGGTTGGGCCACAGGTTAGGTTTTTAGCAGCAAATAGAAAATCACCCAAAACCCTTGCTCAAGAGAAGCACAACTATCCCAGAAGAGAAGGCCAGATATAAATCCTTATAGAGTGTTTTGTTTTGTTTTTCCTTCCCCTTGTAGAGTTATTAAGGAGCTCTGGTAGTGTAGTGGGTTGCTAACCTCAAGGTCAGCAGTTTAATACTACTACAGTTCCGCGGGAGAAAGATGAGGCTTTCTGCTTCTGAAAGATTTACAGTCTTGGAAACTATATACAGGGTCACTGTGAGTCGGAACTGACTCCACGGCACATAACAACCAGCACCATAGAGTTTTTGAACCTTAGTATCATTAGTCTATAGTGATCCTGGAGTATACTGTATTTTCTTTAAAAGAAGAAAAGAAAAAAAGATGACAGTTATTGGAGTCCTGGTGTGGCTCCATAGAATAAACACTGAACTTCAAGGTTAGTTTGAGCTGCAAGATCAGTGGTTCAAACCCACCAGCTGCTCCTTGGAAACCCTATACAGGGTCCTTATGAACCGGAACCAACTCAATGGCACTTAACAACACCACCAACAACCGCATCCCTGGGAGATACTGTGGGTCTGGTTCCAAACATCTGCATTAAAGCAAGTACGTTAATAAAGTGCTTCACATGAATTCTTGTGATTTCCCAATGCATATCCAAGTTAGGTTTATGCTGTACTGTAGTGTATGAAATGTGCAATAATAGCATTATGAGAAAGTTTGAAATATTATGAGAATTACAGAAATGTTACGCAGACATGAAGGGAGCACATGCTGTTGGAAATGATCCCTGTAGACTTGTTTGATGCAGGGCAGCCACACCCTCAGTGTGTAGAAAACCCAGTGTTTACAAAGTGCAATAATGTGAAGTGCAATAAGTTGAGGCGTCCATGCATTTCTGTCCTTTGAATAGAAATCGGAGTTTTTACTGAAGAATTATCCCTAGACAAAACCAGCAGGTGACAATTTTGAAGCAGGTCATCTAAAATATATTTTATGTTTGTATATTTTATTCTAAATCCATAAAAAGTTGGCATGAAAAATGCATGGGTCTAGCTGAGGCTCTTGTTGGACAACCTTTGAAAAATATTTCCTTTAATAAAGATAAAATGGAGTCCTGGTGTGGTGCTGCAGGATAAAGCACTGGACCGCAAGGTCAGTTTGAACCACAAGGTCGGTGGTTCAAACCCACCAGCCGCTTCTCGGAAACCCTGTACAAGGCTTCTATGGGTTGGAACTAACTCAACAGCACTTAGCAACAACAACATAAAGATAAAATGGTTCAAAGTTGTATCATGTGCCTCATTGCATGGAATTTATGATCAGCTTTAATTAAGAAAAATAAAATGTAAAATCAACCAGAGAATCAGTTTTCTCTTTGGGTTGTGCTTACCATTGAGAAAGAATTAAGAGAAGGACCAGTCCTTTTCCATCTTGGGCGAGTAACTCAGGGATTCCCACCAGTTCTTTTGGGTACTGAGGGAGGTCCTGTGAACGCCTAGAACTGCAACACCACATCTTGTGATACAAAAGAAGCTTTCTCAAAGACAGCTCTGGATGATTTCGTTTTAGGGTAAACCTGTCTAACACATTGGTTCTTTGATTTAATTATCATAAAAAGAAATTACTAAGCAAACGTTTCTTGGTGAATTAGTTCAAAATGCAATGATGCTCAGAGAATCATTACTCTTTTTCTCAGCTCATAACCAATATTCTGTTTATTTAATAGATATTTTTCATCATATTTGATTCTATTTTTCTTATGGGTGTATTTATTTTTCTAATACCATGTAAGAAATTCTGAAAAACTATAACAACAAAAAAAAAACTCAGCAGTTTCCAACAACACCCATTTTTAGATCACAGTCCTGTAGGTCAGAAGGCCTGCATGGTGTGAGTGGGCTCTTTGAAGTCAGAATGTTGACTGGACCTGGGATTCCCATTTCTTTCTGGAGCTGGGATTCCCATTCAGGGTCATGAGAATTCAGTTCCCTGTGCTTGTAGGACTGAGGTCTTTGTCCTCTTGATGGCTCCCAGGTGGAGGAAACCCTCAACAACTTGGCTAGCTGTGGCTACTTGCCCCGTGACCCTTTCTTGATGCCTTCTTACGAATCTCTGTTACCTGTGCCATCAGAATAATCTTTCTTTTCATTAATTCAAGATCAGTTGATTGGTGACCTAATCTCGGAATGATGTCATCATACACACAGGTTCTGCTTACCCTTTAGGAGCGGCTATGGTTAGCGTAGTGGTTACGAATCGGGCTGAGAACTGCAAGGTCAGCAGTTCGAAACTACCAGCTGTTCTGTGGGAGAAAGATGAGGCTTTCTGCTCCCGTAAAGATTTATAGCCTCAGAAACCCTGTACAGGGTCGCTATGGGTCGGAACTGACTCCACAGCACTTAACAACAGCAACATGATATAAGAAATATATTCCAGGGGAGAAAATCTTGGGGGCTTAGACTATTTCTTACCACAATGGGCAAATTCTCTAATTTTAGCTCTCATAAATGTGGAAAGCAATGTTCAAGATACAAGAATATCAATAGCAATTGCTAGATTTCAAGATACATTTCTCCAACCCAAGGGTTCATTTCCTTTATTTTTTCTATCTTATTAATGGGATGAGTCTCAGTCAGCCGAGCAGATGCTAGTTCTCTGTGCCCGGTGTGAGGGAATGTCACTAGGCCGATGCTATTTGTCATAGCTTTGAGATTCTGAGCTGAAGGCAAGACTAACTGTGTAAGAAATAAATAAACAAATGCTTTCTTCTTGATCCTGCTCTGTTACATGAGAATGTGTGGAGCTCCAGTTCCTTCTGATAGGGTTGAGGTATTTAAAGGCTAAGATGTCACTTTGAGGACTAAGGGACACCTGACCCAACAATGGCATTTTCCATCACCTCACATGCATAAGAAAGCTGGATAATGAATAAGGAAGCCAGAAGAAGCATTGATGCCTTTAAATTATGGTGTCAGCAAAGAACATTGAGTATATCATTGACTGCCAGAAGAACAAACAAATTTGTCTTGGAAGAAGTGTCGGAAGAAGAATACTACTTAGACGTGAGGACGATGAGATTCGTCTCACGTATTTTAGACATATTAGCAGGAGGGACCAGTTCCTGGAGAGAGGACATGTTGTTTGGTAAAGTAGAGGGTAGAGGGTCAGCTGAGAAGAGGAAGCCCCTCAGTGAGATGGGTTGGCACATGGCTGCTACAATAGGCTCCCAACAGAGCAAAGCTTATGAGGAGGGCACAGGACTGGGTGGGTCTTGGTTCCTTCATGAGGACATGTTGTTTGCAGACCTGGGACCCACGGAGAGAGCTCTGTGTGGCTTTCCCCTAACACAGCCAGAGAATGCCAAACCACACTCCAGCATACTCTGTTTGCTTTTCCCTGACTTTCTCAGTGCTTTCGTTGTACCAATCTCACGCCCTTTTATTTTTCATTCTAACCCTGCTTCCCAGTTACTTCTAATTATCCTTTCTAGGAGTAACCAAAACATCTTGGACTTGAAAGTCTTGAAGTGGAGGAAACGGTCACTGACATAAGTCTCTTCCTACCAGTATTTGCTGGGAGATGAAGGGATAACTGCTTGTCTGAGTCTCCTGCTTTTTGGGTTCTATAATCTCACAAAATCAAGTCACACTCCTGTGTAAAATAAAATCAACTCCTGTGTGACTTGATTTTATCAGATTGTAGAATGTAGAAGCCACCTTAGGAAGGTCTGAGAAGTGTGGGGGTTTTTTTTTTCTTTTCTTTTCTTCAGGTTTTGAAACGACATTTAATAACTTCTGAAGTAAAGATAGAACATTAGCAGTGGCTTCATATTTTCCATACTTGTCAACTTTTTACTGTCTTTTTCTGTTTTTAAAAAGGAAACAGGAAGAGCGAGTACAACAAGTTCGTAAGAAATTGGAAGAAGCGCTGATGGCAGATATCTTGTCACGAGCGGCTGATACAGAAGAGATGGATCTGGAAATGGACGGTGGAGATGAAGCATAAGAATATGATCAGGTAAACTAAAACCAAAGGAGCTCTGGTAGCATGGTGGTTATGAATCGGGCTGCTAACCTCAAGTTTGGCAGTTTGAAACTACCAGCCGTTCAGTGGGAGAATGATGAGGCTTTCTGCTCCCGTAAAGATTTACAGCCTCAGAAACCCTGTGCAGGGTCACTATGAGTCGGAACTGACTACATGGTACATAACAACAACAACAACAAAAAACTAAAACCAAGGGAGAGAGGGAGGGAGACAATTGCAACTTAAGATGTTTTCTTTTCTTGTTACTGTCTCTTTGTGAGGGGGCTTCAAAAGTTCATGTAAAACATTCTCTTCTTCTGTTGGAAGAAAAGCACTGTGCCAGGTAGGGAGAGATGGCCACCTTCATCACCCAGACTGTCCGTCTTGAGCACGTCCTTCCTCTGAACGGGGCTGTAATCTCTCCACCATTAGCTTCCTGTGGTATGCTGTTCTTTCTCGGAAATGATGGCTTCAGAGTAGGGAAAGTCCTTTGCTTTGGAGAGGTTCTCTTTAACGCAGCCTTGTTGCAGGGAGAACCAGAAGGATGGAATAGAAGTACTATAGATAACTTCCCTTAGAAAGCATTGCTTGACCTAACCAGTTTTTAAGTTTATCCTAAAAAAAATATATATATCATAAACCAGCCTTGTTGCATTTGGGGATGTAATCCCTTTAGACAATAACACTCAAATCCCCAAGGGCTCTTGCTTCCCAATTTGTACCCTGCATGGTTGTGGCAAGCATTTGTTTGACTTTCTGCCTTCCATAAGCGGATCATTCATCTTTCCCTTTGAAGCTAAAGCTGAGAAGGAGGCACAGAAGAAAGGAAAGAGAAAAAAGAAAGAGATTGAGAGAGACACACACAAAAAGAGAATTCCAGTCTGTGTTCTCTGAGAAGCCTGTCTCTCTGGTGCCCTTCGTCCTGGTTCCCTGTGTTTCCAGCACTCACTGAAGTTACTGTGCAGGGATAGCAAGTGTGATAAGTGCTGTAAGGGGGAGTAAAGGTGCAGGGGACTGAAGGGGGCTTAAGAGGCCAATGAAAACCCCTCTGAGGGTGTGACTTTTACATGGAGCCTTGAAATGTAAATAGGGATGAGTCAGGGAAAGCTTGGGTAAAAAGTGTTTCATCAGAAGTAACAGTGTGGCACAAGTTGATATCTTCAAGGGGCTGAGAAAAGAGCAAATTGGTTAGACTGTAGTAAGAGGGGGATGTTTGGGAGGGGAGTCTAACCTTGCAGGGCCTGTGGGTCACTGCTTAGGACAAATGAGCTTTGTCATTAAAACCAGCGGGCACCTAGGAAAAGGTTGCTGCAGGGGAAACACAAAACCCAAAGGATTAGAGGCAGGAAAGCTTGGAAGAGGTTGTTGTGGTAGACCAATAAGAGATAATGGTGACTCACAGGGTGCTGGCAGATTTCCAGGAGGTAGAAAAATGGGGAAAAGGAAGATTTGAGAGAAGAAAGATTTGGATGTAGAATCAACTTGACAAGCTAACTGGAAATGAAAGTAACAGAGGGACAGGAATGCCTGCAGGTGCTGTGTGCTAAGCTGGGAAGACTGGCCAGGGATAGATTGGGCTAGGGCTGCAGGGAGGAAGAGTGTGACTGTGAACACACCCTTTTCTGTCTGCGAGTGTCCTTTGCCAGCTCAGGGAGTGGCTCCCACCACAGTGATGCAGAAAGCAGGAAATCAGTGTCATGTTCGGCATTGACGTGCTCGGAGACAGCAGCACTGGCTGATCACACAGAGAGAGGCATGTAAATCTAGGTCAGTGCGGCTGTCATGCTTTCTGTTTGAGCATGGGAAGATGGTGTGTTGACAGTTTCAGTTTTGTTCCGCACTCTGACAAGGCTGTGATTTTTTTTGGGGGGGGGGGGGCTTTGATGAATATACTTGTTGTTATGTAAATGTCATCCTGTCAATTCCTATTCATAGCCGCCCTGTATAGGCTTCCAAAGAGTGACTGGTAGGTTCGAACTGCTGACTTTGTGCTTAGCAGTCCAGTGCTGATCCTACAGTGCCAATGTGTAAAGCCTTTCAAAGAAAAGTCTGAAGCTTTTGGAGACTTTTGTTTTGTTTTTTAAACTAGAATCAACTCTTAGAAAACCCTCCCCTTCTTATCTTTTTGCCCTCTCTCAGACCATTTTCCTAAAACAATTGAGATGATCAAGGTCATTAATAAGGTTTTACTAGAACTGGACTCAGACCCACTATGTGTTTTAGGGTCTGAGGACTTTGCATTTAGGAAAACTGACAAAGGCTCACTGTTCTGCATAGATGTTGGTAATGGTAGTAACAGAGTAGTATTTGGAGATTAACTGTGATTAATCTTTTTTTTTTTTTTTAATAGCCATTCTTCAGCTATATTGAATATGGGGAGACTCTATTAAGTATGATGCACAAATTTGAGAATCACCTTAGATTTGGAGGCTGTAGACAATTTAGAAATTCTTTGTAATGATAAAAGTCACGTTTCTTTCCCTCAATCACTCACTTTAGCCCCATATACCCTGAAAGTGTTAAAACAAACTAGAACACGGCCACATGACTTAATTAGATGGTCATGCTGTTGTTGTTAAGTGTCGTGGAGTAGGTTCCAACTCATAGTGGCCCTGTTTAGGGTTTCTAAGGAACGGCGGGGGAGTTTAAACCTTGCAGTTCAAACCAACCTTGTGGGTTGAGTGCCTGTCATACAGCAGCAAGCGCTACACAAGGACTGGAAAGTAGCTTATTGGGGAAGGGTGGGCTGTTGCCAAGTTCTCATCTCTGGGAGAGATGGAAACTGAGTCTTCATGTTACTGTTTTGTTCTATCTGGCCACTTCATCACACTCCTTCTAATGCCACCTATTAGCAGGGTGTGCTTAAGAAACATAATAACTGTGAGATTTACTGTGTTCCTCAGAGAAGTACCCTGGTTCTCTGACAGACATTTTAGGAATGACTGCAAGAAGCTAACTGAAAAGACAGAGATGTTCAGATGCTGAGCTATGGATGGGATATAGTCCTGAATGCACAGATAATGTAATTGATAATTGCTCTGTACCATGTGGTCCAGGTTAAATATCTGTCTTCTATAAATGTTCTGAAATAAAATAAACATCTGTGAAGTAAAATAAAACACTGTGAACAGAAACTTTTCTAAATTTTTAAAAAATATGCTTGGATTTGGCTGTATCAGTTAGCTTTTTTTCATTTGTATGTCTTTTACTTTCTCTTTCAGTGTTGATGTAAGTTCATTGTAGATAGAAAATATCTGTACAAGCATAGAAAGGAATACATAAATGCTAATTAACGATTGCCATAGGAATAAAACACTTGAAACAATGAAGGGTCATATATTAAGTGACCCTGGTCCAAACTGTTGCAAAGACTGCCAATTGTAGGCTTTAGAGAGCATATGGTTTTGAGTGAAATTTAGTCTCAAATACCTTTTCCAAGTCTTGCAGACCTCTTCCCAGAGAAATCATTAACTTACTTAAGCTATATTTGTGTTTGTTTGTTTCATTACAGGTAACTTTCGACCGACTTTCCCCAAGAGCAAATTCCTAGAAATTCAACAAAAAATGTTTCCACTGGGTTTTTTTCTGTAAGAAAAAATGAACCCAAACATATAGAGCTTTTTCATAGCACTAACCAATGCCTTTTTAGATGTATTTTTGATGTATATATCTACAATTAAAAAAAAAAAAGAAATGATGTTTATTTTGAGTCCAAGGACTTAAAAGTAGTCTTTTTTAATATCAAGCAGGACCCTCCCAATGAAGCTGGGCTTTGGATGCTAGGTGCAATTCCGCCGGAGACGCAGCACTTACATGAAATCATTGTGCCCCACGGTTTTAATATGAGTGGATCAGAAGTACCAAATAAATCTGCCCAGGAAAGATTGTTATGACGTCACTGTATATAAACAGATTTTTATACTTCTATTGAACGAGGACACCTGTACATTCTTCCATCATCACTGTAAAGACAAATAAATGATTATATTCACAGACGGACTGGGATTCTTTCTGTTAAGAGCAAACGCAATAAATAGCACCCCACCCCTCTTAGAATTCCTCATTTACATTCAGTTTGGTTCCTTGGGCCTTAGGTACGAAGTTGAGGAAAGCGTTCAGACTTTTGCTCTATGAGAATTAGGCTGCTTTCCCCAGTATCTCTCAGCTGTCATCCACTATGTGCTTCTGAAAGTTCTAGCAACATTTTTCTTTGCTTGGGCAGGTACACAAGTACCTCTCAGATGCTACTAGAAATTCGTGTTTGTTGTTTTCCCCCAGAACAGTTTGCACTTTCTAATGGTGACTTGGTGGCACAAGCATTACACACTCACCTGATAGCCAAAAAGTTGTGGGAGAGAAAATGCCAAACGTGGAAATCTGCTTCTGTAAAGGTTGATGGTCTTAGAAAGCATCCTCTGTCCTGTAGGGTCGCTGTGAGTCACAATTGACTCATCAGCATTGAATTTGGGATTAATGTTCTCTAGCGCTGTGGGATAAAGCACTGGACTGCAAAGTCTGTTTGAACCACAGGGTTGGCAGTTCAAATTCACCAGTTGCTCCTTGGAAACCCTATACATGGTCACTGTGAGTGGGAATTGATTTAACAGCACTTAACAACAACAACAACAAAGCATGTTGAGATAACAGGTCAAAGTCAGACTCTCTGCCCCAGAAAGAGGTGGCCTCTAATCCCAGTTTTCTGGTGAATCAACTTCTCATACTTTACCAGTCGGTACCTGAGTACCTACCTGGTCTCCAAAGTAGTAACTTTTTTTTTTTTTTCTTCCTGAAATTCAAGTGTAATTTCCATTACCGCTTAAATTCTTTGCTATTTAGTTACTAAAACTGCCATAACATTGTTAAATGAGTTTGTTTGTTTGATTTTAATCAAAACATATGTATATTAATCTGATGCCAAGGAAGGGAGGAGGTTGTTATAAGCAAATTCAAGCAAATGTCAACTAGAGCACAAATAAGGTATTTTATATATATAGGAATTCTGAGTTCTTTTAAATATTAGACCCAGAAATGATGTGGCCAATTCCACATCGGTGTCACCTGCATATTTTATTGCCACTACCTCCAAAACCCTTCCAGTCCCCAAGGAAGGGAAGGAAGAGGGAGACAGTCAAAACTCTATGACTGGCGAGGTTGGGCTGCTATCTGTCTGCTTGTACCAAACTACATAAATAGCCCCTTCTTGGAATTCCTGATTTACATTCAACTTTGATCCCTGGAGGAGCCCTGATGGCATTTTATAATAAACACTGACTGCTAACCACAAGGTCTGCAGTTCAAACCCATGAGCCACTCTGGGAGAAAGAGGAGACTTTCTTCTGTAAAGATTTTCAGCCCGAAACCCTATACAGGGTCCCTATGAGTCAGAATTGACTTGATGATAAATGAATTTGGTTTTGGTTTGGTTTTATCGCTGGGCTGCAGGCCCCTGTCTTCCTTTGAGAGGTCCTGCTGGTGAATGCGAAGAGACCTTGCAGGCTCTGGGAGGATGATGGGAAGAGACACTCTTGGTGCCCATCAAACTGTCCCAATTGGGATGGATGGGGGGTTAGTATAATTATTTAGACTGGATATCCAAAGTTGTTTCTTATCCTCCCCAAGTTCATGAGTTAGGTTTAGGGGTTACTTCATCTTGGTGGCCATATATGGTTTTTACAAAGCAGTCCAACCAAGATATCCATACTGTTAGCTACAGCTTTTGTAAAAACAGAAACACAACATGCAAAACTTTTGTTTTGCTCCTAATATCCTTTACTCAGGTGGTGAACAAGGTATGAAAGGCATTACATGGTGTCCAACTGGAGACCACCCCACAAATCTAGAGTTCCTAGTATACTCTAGGACAACATGTCCCAAACGAAATGCATGTCTTATGCCCACAAATCTCACACTATCTCACATTCCCTGACTCAGGTAAAAACAAACCATGCTACCCAGCTGCCCAGAGGAGAAGTGATCCCAGGTGTTCCCTCCAGCATCCTATCATTCCTGTTAGAATGCTAACTGGTCTTCTTGCCAAGCGCTGTGTTCTCTGGTCTCACAACCAATACCCTCCAGCGAGCCTCATTTCCTCTCAGCTCTTGGAGTGGCCTCCTCAGGGGGGGAGGGTCCCCTTTTCTACCTGCCCACCACCCTCTTTCCTTTCACTTTTCCTCCATGGAGTTGTCAGAGTGATTCTCTACACAGACAAATGTCACCTTTTCATTATCCCGCCCCCAACCACTCCCTTACCTCGTGCAGTTCAGAATAACTTGTAAGAGCAAGCGCTTTAAAACTTGAAGAACCTGTGTTTGAATTCTTGCTTTGCCATTTGTGTGACTCATCAGGTTACTCAAAATCTTTGAGCCTGTTCCTTCTCAGTGAAATAGGAATTATAATACCTACCTCATAGAGCCGTTGTAAGGGTTCATGAGTTGCTTTCTCTGATGTCTTTAGCACACAGTGCCTGGGACATATTGAGTACTCACATTGTAGCATGCCATTGTCAAGTTGTACATCACTTCCAAGAGACATTTGCTGTTAACTCTAATTTCCCACCCCAACACTTACTTTCTGCCACATGACCCTATTTCCTTTGTAGCAATTTTCCAATAATCTGTATTTTCTTTGTTGACTTTTTGTCCATCTAACCATTAGAATGTAAGCTCCATAGGAGCAGGGATTATTTATTCCCTGTTATAGCCTCAGCACTTAGCCCAATACCTGGCACACCAGACACACTCAATATTTGTTAAATAAATGGAAAAAATGATCAAAAGGTTCCTCATGATCTGATACCTACCTATTTGGTCTCATTCTTCCACTATCCCCATTGTACTTTTGGCTCAAGAAAAATTGTACTACTTGTTCTAGGAAGTGCCCACTGGGGCCTCCATGTTTTTGCAAATGCTCTTTCCTTTGTCTGCTCGTCTACCTGGCAAATTCCTTATCATTGGTCAAGTCTCAGTTCAATGGCTACCTCCTCTGTGAAGCTGTCTCTGATTTCTCCAGGCAGATATCTATTTCTTCCTTACTGTAGGTTCAGATTGTACTCTGTAAATACCTCCATGGAAGCACTTTATTGTATTGTAAACTTTTTTTTTTTTTTTTTTTGCACGTCCATTTCTACTATTAGACTGTAAGCACCATGAAAGCAGAGATTTCATCTTCCCATCCTGATGTCCTCAGAACCTAGCACAGTGCCTGGCACATAATAGCTTGTCAGTAACTATTTGTCACATGACTTCCTGAAAGAACAGTCATGCAGTTGGAAAAATGTTGCAAGATGTAATATCAAGGAAGGGAGTCCCCTGGTGGCTTCCAGAAAAAAATCAAGAACTGGTAAGTACTGAAGGAAGATGCCCAAGCTACACTGAAGGCATTGACCAAAAAAAAAAAAAAAAAAAAAATGTTCTAGAGAGAAGATCTAGAAAGCATTATGTATTTTCTTTGGATATAAGATTATTTGTTTGAATTTAAATAACAGTAAACTGAATACAATAGAACTTCATAAAAATGACTGCAAAAGATATCAAAAAGCTTTGTGATCTCTCAAATGCTACAAAGTCCAAGATAAGTATTTGCACTATTAGTGTTTCCATAGTAATTGCTATGAGAAAATGTACAGCAATAAATGTTGAAGCTTTAACAACGTCTGTGTAAGTCATCTTCAATGACTTAATTCATGAAAGATGTCTCCGGCCTATTTCCCAGACACTGGGGCTTTAGACTGGGATGCAGGGTCCCCAAGGCTTCAGAGCTTCTGAAGTGACACTTCTCTCTCTCCTTTCTGCTGTCAGTCTGCTGATATGTACAGTAAACCAAAAGGACGAGCGGTACCACACAGTCAGGTGGAAACCATGCTGGCTCTCATTAGGCTCGACAGCTCCAAAACCTCCAGGTTTCTCTTCCTCTCGCCTTCATTTCTGGGATGTATATGGGACCACCACACAAAATCTTCAGTTACCTCTGAAGAGGAGGGTGGTTCACAGGGAGCATCAGTCGGTTACAACCTGAGGAGGTTGGGGATTGAGGTGGGATCAGAAGCAGGGTGCCACCAACCTGCACGTCTCAAAGGGACTTTGAACTTGAACATTTTAAGTTACACACTAACCTTCTCTATAAGGGCACAGGTAGGTTTCATGCAATCGTTGCATAATCAATTATATGACTTTTGTTTTTATGGTGAGAACGAGCATTTTCTCTATATATGTTGTTATTTTTAGATGCCATTGAGTCGGTTCCGACTCACAGGGACCCTTAATAGGGTTTCAATCCATCCCATTAGGGGTCATTTTTCATTGGCCTGCTAATTTACCAAGTATGATATCCTACTCAGGGTCCCTTATGATAATATGTCCACAATATTGAGGTGAAATCATGCCTTCCTGGCTTCTAGAGGAGCTTGAACTGCTGACCTTGCAGGTCAAACTGACCTTGCAGTCCAGCTTGTTAACCCACAGCATCACACCAGAACTCTCTCTCTCTCCACACACATACACACAAACATATGTGTATATATATATATACATTGGAGTCCTGGTGTGGTATTGTGGGTTAGTGTGCTGAACTACGAAGTCGCTTTGAAGTGTAAGGTCGGCGGTTCAAGCTCACCAGCTGTTCCTCGGAAACCCTATACAGTGCTACTATGGCTCAAAACTGACTCGACAGCACTTAACAACAACAACAATATACATATACATTTGTAATTTTTACAGCACATTCTTCCATTAACATCTATCTTGTTTGAATTTTAACCCACATATGAGAGGGTTTCAAAAAGTTCTTGAAAAAATGGACTGAAAAGATAATGGAATTTTTCCACAAACTTTTTGAAGGTCTCTCGTCTGTCTAGCAGTAATGAAGGCTGGAGTATCACACATTATTATTATCTCCATTGAAGAGTTGAGGACGTATAAGAACCTGGCACGTTGAACAACTTAGCCAATCTAGTAAGGCACAGAGGGGAATTTGAACGTGGAGGTCTGCGTCGAGGTCTGGTGTGTTTTTGAGAACGCTATGCAAACTCTGGTAGCGTAGTGGTTACGAATCAGGCTGTCAGCAGTTCGAAACTATCAGCGGTTCTGCGGGAGAAAGATGAGGCGTTCTGCTCCTGTAAAGATTTACAGCCTCGGAAACCCTGTGCAGGGTTGCTATGAGTCGGAACTGACTCCACGGCACTTAACAACAACAACAACGTGCAAACTCAACCCTTTCTCTTACTCAGGTCTCAAGCTGCCTTTCTAAGTGCAACTTGATAAAGAGTTTGGTTTCTCAAGTGTAGTGTGCCTGTGGTCTGACGGCTTACATAGGGCAGAGTGGTTCTTCAGAGGAAACCTGGTTTTTTCATGTGTGGATAGTCAAAGCTCTACTAAAGAGAAATCTTTAGTAGGATTATTTATCTTCTATAGGAGGTAGGAACAGGAGCAGCTCCTTAATCATAGACTGTTGGGAATTATTTTTATTTGGGGACTAGCAATTCCTTTCTGCTGCACTTCTTTTCAGCCTTTGACTTAAGAACTTGAGGCTCCAAGAAGTCTTGGCAGCAAGATTTGACTATTCCTTACACCCCAGGGTCTTCAAAGTGGGGTACATGCATCTCAGGGGATGTGTAAAAGTATTCAGGGAGGAGGAAATGGTGGATCTTTTAATATTGGTTTTTCATTGTCTCTGGGATTTTAATGGTTGAGTGTTTTATTATGAGACAGCTTCAAAAAGTTCATGGAAATGTGGAATTAAAGATAATGGATTTTTTTCCACAAACATTTTGAAGCCCCCTTGTATGTACATAATATATGAATAGAGCCATTTATGTATATAGGAGTCCTAGTGCGGTGCTATAGGATAAACACTGGACTGTTAACTGCAAGGTAGACAGTTGAAACCCCCAACTGCACCTCGGAAACCCTATAGAGGGTCGCTTTAAGTCAGAAGAGACTCAATGGCACCTAACAAAAACAACCTGTATAAAATCTATCAGTTCTTAGGTGCCTTCAGTTCCTACTCATAATGACCCTATGTATGCACAACAGAATGAAGCATCACCCAGTCCAGCACCATCTTCACAACTGGTACACCTGCAGCTGTGTCAATCCATCCCATTAGGGGTCTTTTTTTCATTGACCCTCCACTTTACCAGGTATGACGTCCTTCTCCAGGGTCCCTTCTGATAATATGTGCAAAGTGTGTGAGGTGAAATCTTGCCATCCTGGCTTCTAAGGAGCATTCTGGTTGTACTTCTCCCAACACAGATTTCTTTGTTCTTCTGGCAATCCATGATATTTTCATTATTATTCTCCAACACCGTAATTCAGATGCACCAACTCTTCTACAGTCTTCCTTATTCTTTGTCCAACTTTCACATGAATATGAAGCAATTGAAAATACCATGGGATGTGTCAGACGTACCTTAGTCCTCAAACTGGTGTCTTTGCTCTTGAATACTTTAAAGAGGTCTTTTGCAGCAGATTTGCCTAATGTAACATGCCATTCCACCAGTTGTCTGTAGCAGAGAAACACTGTCAGATATATAGTGCCAGAAAATGAGCCCCTCAGGATGGAAGGCACTCAAAATGCAACTGGTGAAGAGCTGCCTCCTCAAATGAGAGTTGATCGTGATGACGTGAATGGAGTAAAGCCGGTGGGAGTAAAGCCTGCGGGACCTTCATTTGCTGATGGAGCACAACTCAAAATGAA
>NW_006408539.1:6207817-6247222 GCF_000296735.1 Chrysochloris asiatica | reverse complement strand
ATGTTCAACCATTTCAAGAGGTAGCATATGATCAAGAGCCAATGATACAGAAGGAAGCAGTCCAAGGTGCATTGAAGAAATTGGCAAAGAACAAGGCACCAGGAATTGATGGAATAAAAATGGAAATCTTTTAAGAAAATGAGGTGGCACTGGAGGCTCTCACTTATCTATGCCAAGAAATTTGGAAGACAACTATCTGACCGACTAATTGGAAGAGATCCATATTTGTGCCCATTCCAAAGAGAGGTGACCCAACGGAATGTGGAAATCATCGGACAATATCTTTGCTATCTCAAGTGAGTAAAGTTTTACTAAAGGTAATACAGAAGCAGCTGCAAGCATACATTGACAGAGAACTTCCAGAGGTTCAAGCTGGATTCAGAAAAGGCCATGGAATGAGAGATATCATTGCTGATGTCCGATGGATCTTGTGCTTTATTGGCTTTTGATTGTGTGGCTGGATAACATTGCGAAGTATGAGTATTCCGGAACACTTAATTGTGCTCATGAGGAATCTGTACCTGGACCAAGAGGCAGTTGTTTGAACAGAACATGGGAACACTGAATGGTTTAAAATTAAGAAAGCTGTGTGACAAGGCTGTATTCTTTCACCATACTTATTCAATTTATATGCTGAGCAAATAGTCTGAGAAACTGGGTTATATGAAGAAAAACGTGGCATCAGGATTGGAGGAAGACTCATTAACAACCTGCAATATGCAGATGATACAACCTTTCTTGCTGAAAGTGAAGAGGACTTAAAACACTTACTGATGAAGATCAAAGAGCACAGCCTTCGGTATGGATTGTATCTCAAGGTAAAGAAAACAAAAATCCTCACAACTGGACCAATAAACAACAGTCTTATTAACGGAGAAAATCAATATTTTGATTTGTCAAGGACTTCATTCTTTTTGGATCAACTATCAGCACTCAAGGAAGCAGCAGTCAAGAAGTCAAATGACATATTGCATTAGGCAAATCTGCTGCACATGACCTTTTTCAAGTGTTGAAGAGTAAAGACGTCAGCTTGAGGACTAAGGTGCACCTGACCCAAGCCATGGTATTTTCAATAAACTCTTATGCATGCGATAGCTGGAAAAGTACCATGGGTTGCCAAAAGAACCAACAGATCCATTTTGCAAGTTGTGCAGCCAGAGTGATACTTGGAGACCAGGATGTCCAAACTTTGTCTCTTATACTTGGGACATATTGTCAGGAGAGACCATTCGCTGGAGAAGGATATCATATTTGGTAAGCTAGAGGGTCAAAGAAAAAGAGGAAGACTCCCAGTGAGATAGATTGGCGAAGTGGCAGCATCAATGGGCTCAAGCGTGGCAACAATTGTGAGGTTGATCCAGGACCAGGCAGTGTTTCATTCTGTTGTGCATAGGGTCGCTATGGCATCTAACAACTTGATGGCACCTAACTACAACAGCAATATACCTTCTGGTGTCTTGACTGTGGCTTCCATGATTGTTGATAGTGGATCCAAGCAAAATGAAGTCTTTGACAAATTCAGTCTTCTCTCCATTTATCATGATGTTATTTATTGGTCCAATTGTGAGGATTTTTGTTTTCTAAATATTGAGGTGCAGTCTATACTGAAGACTTTGATCATCATCAGTACTTTAAGTTTTCTTCCATTCCAGCTAGCAAGATTGTGTCATCTGCATATCTCAGGTTGTTAATGAGTCTTCCTCCAGTCCTGAGTCCACGTTCTTCATATAATCCAGCTTCTTGGATTATTTGCTCATCATATAGATTGAATAGATATGGTGAGAGGATATAACCTTGGTGCCCAACTTTCCTAATTTAAAACCATTCAGTATCCCTTTGTTCTGTTGTAACAACTGCCTTTTGGTTCCTCATAGTTAAGTTATTTGGAATAGCCATTCTTCATAATATTATCCATAGTTTGTCACGATCCATGGAGTCAAAAGCCTTTGCATAGTCAATAAAGTACAAGTGAACATATTTCTGTTATTCTCTGCTTTCTGTCAAGATCCACCTGACATCATCCATAAGTATAAATATGTATAAATTTCAGATGTGTGCTTTGGTTTTGAAAGGGTGACTGGAGTCCTAATGTGGTGCTGTAGGATAAGTACTGGACTACAGGTCAGTTTGAACCACAATTTTGGTGGTTCAAACACCTAACAATTATTGAAACAGTTTTGAGACCACTGTTTAGGGCAAGCCTCCTCATCTGGGGTTCATTATTTCTAGAATCTACTTTGGCACTGTATGCAAAATCTTGTGACTACGTGTCCTTATCCTGGACTAGCCCATGGCTTCTATAACGTTCTCAATTGGGAAATGTATCCAGAAAGAATGAATCACGGAAGGGATGATGTATCAAAAGAATTCAAGAACCACTGGTGTAATTTTCACTCATCAAAGCTTGTGCTGGCTAGGGCTCACATATGCAAATTCAACCTGTAGCTTGATTTTCCATTTTGATTTAATGAAATAATGAATTCAACATGCCTGGTGTCTGGTAAGAAAGCCATTGCTATTGTTAGATTCTGACTCATAATAAGCACTGGTCTGCAAAGTTAACTTGAACCACAAGGTCAGCGGTTCAAACCACCAATCACTCCTCAGAAACTCTATGAGTTGGAACCAACTCAACGGCACTCAGCAACAATACCACAATAGTTTAGGGATCGGAATCTGTTCTTTTTGGGACTGGGGGAGAGATACTCTGAATTTTTGCCTGAGAAAACCAAAGTGGGGAATTGAGTGTGCACATTGGGGAGGTTAATGACAAGCTTTGAACACAGCACAATTATAATAAAAAAGTCCTTAGCCCAACAACAAACAGCTCGTTATGTGAAAACATAAGCATTAGAAACTTCAAGGGAGGAATACAAATTTCAACAATGGTAAGTGTGATATTTATGATGGGAGTTAATGGTGTCTTAAAACCTTTCTCTTAAAAAAGTTCTGATCCCCCTTTTGCCCAAACCCCCCAAAGCACAGTCACTTAGTATATAAATTTATAAAAGAGAAAACCACAAACTTCCAGCTATGACTGTTATTTAAAAAACAAAAAATGATTGTGTTCTTTTTGGAGCAAACTAGATTTTTGGTTTATCAGAAGCTCCTCTGAGAAGTGTATGAAGTAGTCACTCACACTGATATGCATTAAGGGGGGATGGGGAAATGTGTTAGAACTCAGTAAGTCAAAAGCATCAAAGACACACTCAAGTTTTCTGGAATTTGACATTCATTCAAGGAGCAGTCATAACCTTTGTTCTTCTGATTTTTTTTTTTTTTTAATTAAAGAAATCCCATGGCTCTACTGCCATGTCCTTAGAGCTCTGTAGTGAGGCAAGTGGTCATACGGCTGAGTGAAAGATGGGAGATAATTCAAACCACGGAAGAGGCTTCTACTGGAGACAGAAACGGGTATTTCAGAGGATAGCTGGCGAAGAAAAAAGTGTGAGCATGGAGGAAAAAAGTGTGACCCAACGGAATGCAGAAATCATAGAATTTAATATCACATGGAGGTAAAATTTTGCTAGAGATAATTCAAAAACAGTTGCAACAGTACATTGACAAGAATTTCTAGCCAGTTTCAGCCAAGGCCATGGAACAAGGGGTATCATTGCTGATGTCAGATGGATCTTGGCTGAAAGCAGAGAATACCAGAAAGATGTTTACCTGTGCTTTACTGACTATGCAAAGGCTTTCAACTGTATAGATAATGACAAGCTATGGACAACATTGCGGAGAATGGGTATTCTGGAGGACTAAATTGTACTTATGAGGAACCTGTACACAGACCAAGAGACAGTCGTTCAAACAGCATAAGGGTACAGTGAATGAATGGTTTAAAATCAGAAAAGGTGTGCACCTAGGCTGTATTCTTTCACCATACTTATCCAATCTGTATGCTGAGCACATAATCTGAGAAGCTGAATTATATGAACAAGAATGTGTCATCAGGATTTCTGCATTCCGTTGGGTCACCTTTCTTTGGAATGGGAACAAATATGGATGTCTTCAAGTCAGTTGGCTACTTATCTGTCTTCCAAATTTCTTGGCATAGATAAATGAATGCCTCCAGTGCTGCCTCACTTTCTTGAAACATTTCAATTTGTAGTCCATGAGTTCCTGTCGTCTTGTTTTTTGCCAATGCCCTCAATGCACCTGGGACTTCTTCCTTCAGTATCATTGACATTTGGTTTTACTATCATAGACTTTTGATCATATGCTACCTCTTGATATGGTTGAACAATACTCATTTCTTCTTGGTACAGTGACTGTTTATATTCTTTTCATTTTCTTTGGATGCTTTCTGCATCATTCAATATTTTGCCCATTGTTGTTGTTCTTGTTATGTGCCGTGAAGTTGGTTCCGACTCATAGAGATCCTGTATAGGGTTTCGGAAACTGTAAATCTTTATGGGAGCAGAAAGCCTCATCTTTCTCCCACAGAAGAGCTGGTAGTTTCGAACTGCTGAACCTGAGGTTCGCAGCCCGATTCGTAATCACTATGCTACCAGAATCCTTCAATATTGTAAGCCTAGGTTTGAATTTTTTTTTTTTTTTTTTTCAGTTCTTTCAGCTTAAGAAATGTTGACAATGTTCTTCCCTTTCGGTTTTCTAATTTCAGGCCTTTGCACATTTCATTATGATATTTGATTTTGTCTTCTCAAGCTGCCCTTTGAAATTTTCTGTTCCGCTCTCTTATCTCTTCATTTCTTCCATTTGCTTTAACATCTCTTTGCTGGAAAACAAGTTTCAGAGTCTTTTCTGACATCCATTTTGATATTTTCCTTCTTTTATGTCTTCTTAATGATCTTTTGCTTTCTTCCCGTATGATATTCTTAGTATCATCCCACACTCTTCTGGTCTTCTGTCTTTAGTGTCTAATGCATCAAATCTGTTCTCCGGATGATCTCTAAATTCAGGTGGACTATGTTCAATAGCCTCATATGGATGCGAAAGCTGGACAGTGAATAAAGAGGATCGTAGAAGAATTGATGCCTTTGAGTTGTGGTGTTGGAGGAGAATACTGAGGGTGCCATGGACTGCCAAAAGAACCAATAGATCTGTTTTGGAGGAAGTGCAGCCAGAGTGCTCCTTGGAGGCCAGGATGGCTAAGCTTCGTCTCTCCTACTTTGGACATGTAGTCCGGAGGAAACAATCGTTGGAGAAGGATGTCATGCTGGGTAGGGTGGAGGGTCAGAGAAAAAGAGGAAGACCTCCAACGAGATGGATCGGCCAGGTGGCATCATTGATGGACTCGGGGGTGGCAGCGGTGGTGAGGTTGGCCCAGGATCGAACATTGTTTCGTTCTGCTGTGCATGGAGTCGCTATGAGTCGGTTCCGACTCGATGGCACCTGACAACAACAACAACAACATGTTCAAGATTATATTTGGCTCATGTCAACTTGTTTTAATTTCCTTCAGTTTCAGACTGAACTTGCATATGAGCAATTGGTGGTCTGTTCCACATTCGGTCCCAGGATTGTTTTGGCTGGTGATATTGAGCTTTTCCATCGTCTCTTCCCACAGATGTAGTCAATTTGATTTCTGTGTATTCCATCTGGTGAGGTCATTGTGTATATAATCTTATGTTGTGTAAAAAATATATACACAATGAATAAGTCATTGGTCTTGCAAAATTCTATTATGTGATTTCCGGCATCATTTCTATCACAAAGGCCATATTTTCCAGCTGCTAATCCTTTCTCTTTCTTTCCAACCTTTGCATTCAAATCACCAGTACCTATCAATACATCTTGATTGCATGTTTGTTCAAATTCATACTGAAGAAGTTGATAGAATTCTCTAATTTCAGTATCACTATCTTTAGTACTTGGTGCATAAATTTGGATAATAGTGGTATTAATCGGTCTTCCTTAAATGTGTAGGGACATTATCCTATCACAGACAGTATTATACTTCAAGATAGATATTGAAATGTTCTTATTAATGATGAATGTGATGCCACTCCTCTGCAATTTGTCATTCCCAGCATAGTAAACCATATGACCATCAGATTTAAAATGGCCAATACCAGTTCATTTCAACATACTAATGCCTAGAATGTTTATCTTTGTGTGTTCCATTTCATTTTTGATAACTTACAATTTTCCTAGATTCATACTTCATACCTTCCAAGTTTCTATTATTACTGTACTTTTACAGCTGTTTCTCCTTATTTTGAATTGATCCCATCAGCAAATGAAGGTCCTGAAAGCTTTACTCTATTCATGTCATCATGGTCAACTCTACTTTGAGGGAGCTGGTCATGGTTTGAGTTCCTTCCAACTTGAAGAGTTCATCTTCTGGCATTATATCTGGCAATATTCTGGTGTTCTTCATCATGTTTTAATATTCATTATTCTAATACTCTCTGACAGGTTTCCACTGCTATTCATAAGATTGTCAGTGGCTACATATCCAGAAGTGTTATGCCTCTCCTTCTTCCTAGTTTATCTTATCTGGAGGTTCAGTTGCAATCTGTCCAGCATGGTGACCCTGCTGGTATTTAAAATACTGGTGGCATAGCTTCCAGCATCAAAGCAACAAGCAAGCCACAGCAGGACAAACTGACAGATGAGTAGTGGTTCTGGGCATCTAGGAGCTACCTTTGTTTCCTGACTCATGGCTTCTTTTATCTTGACAACCAACCACCATGGGGTGGGGTCCTTCTTATGCTTCTATGCTCTACAATGTCTCCTTCTGGCTCAGTTCTCTGACTCCTGATGGAGAAATTTCTCTCCTTTTAAGGTCTATTGAGATTAGGTTGGGCACACCAAAAATACTCTCCCTATTTTAAGATCTACAAAGTTACTAGCATCTAACTAGCTGGTGCCTGGTTACCACTACTAACTGCTCTATCACACTGAAGGTCCTGGATAGAGTGGGAGTGAATGTGGAACAAAACTCAAAATTACAAAAAACAACAACAACAAAACAACAAACAGAGCCGGCTTGCTGGTCTTGCTGGTCAGATAGACACTGGTGGAACCCTGAGGCTATGGCATTTGACTATCCTTCAGGTCTGGACTGAACTCACTGCTGTGGCTCTAGTTCCAAGCCAAGCATTAGGTTTATGGGTGTGGGAGCAATGACACCAGTGAGGTATGCACCTCACAGAATGGTCAACCATTTGAGATCAAAAGGGCAGGACTGACCCAAGGATAAGGCTCAGAAGGGATGGGAAAGAAGGAGGAATGGAGATAAGAAACATAGGGAGGGAGTGGGATACGTGAAGTTATATGTAAGGGATTACATTCAGTGAGATGAAATGAAGTGTATATGGTCCATTGAGTGTAAAACTGATGATCTGCTCTGTAAACCTTCACCCAATTCACAACAAAAAGTGTTGTTTTTTTTAAAAGAAAATCAAAAGAATGACTTAAATTTGGCAGGTAAACTATCAATCACCACACTGTAATACAATGCAGCAAAAGAAATAAATAAACTCCTTAAAAATTTTATTTAAATGTTAATTACATCTGCAAAATCCTTTTATGTATGTAACCTAACATATTTACTTCTTATCAATGGAGAAAAGATTGAAGTTGTCTAAGACTTCATTCTTCTTGGAACTATCAACACTCATGAAAACAGCAGTCAAGAAATCAGACGACGTATTGCATTAGGCAAATCTGCTGCACAAGACGTTTTTCAAGTGTTGAAGAGCAAAGATGTCAGTTTGAGGACTAAGGTGTGCCTGACCCAAGCCATGGTATTTTCAGTAACCTCATATGCATGTGAAAGCTGGACAGTGAATAAGGAAGACCTTAGAAGAATTGATGCTTTTGAGTTATGGTGTTGGAGGAGAATATTGAAAGTGCCATGGGCTGCCAAAAGAACCAATAGATTTGTGTTGGAAGAAGTGCAGCCAGAGTGCTCCTTGGAGGCCAGGATGGCCAAACTTCATCTCTCATACTTCGGACATATTGTCAGGCGGGACCAACTGCTGGAGAAGGATATCATGTTTGGTAAGGTGGAGGGTCTGAGAAAAAGAGGAAGACCCCCCAATGAGATGGATTGGCCAAGTGGCAGCATCAGTGGGCTCAAACATGGCAACAATTGTGAGGTTGACCCAGGACTGGGCAGTGTTTCATTCTGTTGTACATAGGGTCGTTATGAGTCAGTACTGACTCGATGGCACCCAACAACAACAACAACAACATATTTACAGGTTCCTGAGATGAGAATGTGGACATTTTTTTGATGCCATTCTGGCTCCATACATAGCTGCCAGAACAGAAAATCCATCTCGAATGTCCTAAACTATAAGAAATTTTATATATAAATTTATATAAAAGACAATTCTAGTGTAGAACAGATTCCCAGTGCAGATCACTGGGATGCTGTCTTTACTTCTGTGTCTTCTCTGGCTCTAGCCTCTCCTCGAGACATTAGTTTCATCCTCAGCTTAATAGCAAGTTGTCTGGAATAAGGTCTAGGTGACATGCCCAGATATGACAGTGGCCAAAAGAAGAAGACTGTCTGCTTCTTTCTATGACTGCTTTTTAGAAGCCTTCAAACACTTTCCTTCGTACCTCACTGTCTAGAATTGGTCACGTTCCCAGTCCTAATCTTGTCTCAAATGACCTAGGTTCCTGCTAGCGCTGTGACGCGCTATGGCTCTTGGGAAGTCCGTCATTATAGATGCTTCAATATTCCCTCCCCAAATGCTCATTATTCTTTTATGTTGTACTTTCCCCCCGTAACTTTGTGCTTTCATTTTTACTAGTTTATTGTACTTTTGTAGAAGTCTCTCATCTTTCTCACAATCCCTCTGAATCCTGTATTTGATTTAAGCCCAAGAGCATCACATTTCTTTCCTGAAGACTTGTCAAAAGTATTGCTCCCCACAGTCTACCCCGTCTTGGCACCCTGTGCCCCATACATTGTCATACTGTATAGGACTACATTTTGCCTTCTCATCAAATGCTTTTTCTCTTTACTGGGGTATGATTTTTTTCCCAGGACATAAGAAATGACTTTAAAAAAGAGTGAATTTGGAGATGAGAAAGTATTTTGGATGCTTTTAAGAAAGTTTTGCGAGAGCTTTAGAAAAGTTCTGTTGATAATCAGATTAGTATTTAGCTATTCCAGGATGATAATATTTAAAGAGAAGTTCACTTAGTGTCGTCCCATTACAGCTGTATTTTGCATCTCTCCTCTCACTGTTGGACTGCAAGGTCGGTTTGAACTGTAAGGTCGGTGGTTCAAGCTTACCAGGCACTTGAAGGCACTTAACAACAACAACAACAACTCTTACTATATAGGAATACTGTCTTCCAATCATCACACAAAATAAGCAACATGTTGTTTCTTTTTCACAAATTATAGAAAATAATTAAGATAGAATTGCTTTCTTCTTCACTGTTAATCTGGAAAAATGAAATGATTTAAGAATAAGTAGCAAAGCCACAGATTGGGTAATCTTGCAAACACTTTACCTCCTGTGAAGAGATGGCAATGATCTCATTAAACTTCAGCAACAAGACTTAATTATTATGACAATTATAATGTCATGGGGCTCTCCTATCTTTAATTTAATATCATTCAGACTTTGTAAAAGACCCACGCTTTACCTCCTTTATGTTAAAACCTTTTTGGTTCTAACCCTTTAGCTCTAGTAAAATGGATAAGCTAAGTTAGCGAGGCTATAGGACTGGTTAGGTTTTCTCACAGCTGTTTTCAACCATTGTGTCGTCCTCAATGGGAGGGGCTATCTGAGGCTCCAGAGTGACAATATAAAAGTGAAATGTGTGTGTGTGTGTATAAAAAAAAAAAAAAAAAAAAAAAAAAAATATATATATATATATATATACTCAAAGGAGTCTTGGTTTGGTGCTGTCAGATAAGCACTGGACTACTAACTACAACATCTGCCATTCAAATTTACTAGTTGCTCTTTGGAAACCCTATACAGGATTACTATGAGTTGGAACTGACTTGACACCACTTAACTATAACAATGTATACTCAGCAGTATATATAGGAACTCTGGTAGCACAGTAGGTTATGCATTGGGCTGCTAACCACTAGGTCAGCAGTTCGAATTTGCTAGCCTCTCCTTGGGAGGAAGATGAGGCTACCTGCTTCTGTCAAAATTTGCAGTCCGAGAAACCCACAGGGGCTGTTTTACTCTTCCTACAGGATTGCTTACAGTCCAAATAGACCTGAGAGTAGTGGGTTGGATTTTTCATATTCATAATTATTCTGGAAAAACTCTGACTCTCCTATGAAGAACATCAGACATAATTTGGCTTATGCTTTGTAGAGTTGCTATGGGTCAGAAGCGACTGAAGGCACTTAACAACTACAACATATGAATAGGAGGCTTTCTGCCCCCATGAAGCTTTGAGAAGCCTTGGAAACTCTATATAAGGTCCCTGTAAGTAAAAACCAACTCGATGGCACTTAACAGCAACAACACGTGTTTTCAATGAGCAGCTGGTACATTTGAACCTCCGACTTTGTGGTGAACAGTCTAGTGGTTATACTACAAGTGCCACACTAGGACTCCATTTGGCATTTATTTGGGATACTGTTGGTTGGTTGGTGATGTGCCGTGGAGTCAGTTCCGACGCATAGCAACTCTGTACAGGGTTTCCAAGGTTTCTTTACCAGAGCAGAAAGCCTCATCTTTCTACCATGGAACAGCTGGTAGTTTCAAACTGCTGACCTTGCGGTTCATGGCCCGATTCTTAACCACTACGCTGTATAGAACTACATAAAATAATTCTAAAAATTAGTTGAAATCAATGATTCTGAACCAGGGGCAATTTGCCCTTCAGGGGACAAATGTTGAATCATTTTGGGTTGTCCCAGTTGGGAGTGGTGGCTGCTGCCCCTACAAATCCCAGTAGTATCAAAACACTGGTCTAAAGAGACTTTTACAAAGAATCCATACAGAGATATCTAGGCATTGATTCTTGCATTTTAGATACATTTCAATTTCTTATGGGAAGACAATTCTTCAATGTTCCTATTTGAAAGAAGTTACATGTCATTCTGTTATTATTTTTTAAAATAATTATAGTAAAATTTATTTTTGATGTGTAATTCTATGAGTGTTAACAAATGCAGCATCATATATCCGCCACTACAATTGATACAAAACACTTCCATCATCCCCCAAATTCCCTCATGCTACCTGCTTGTTGGAGTCCTGGTGTGGCACTGTAGGTTAATGCGTCAGATTGCAAAGCCATTTGAACTGCAAGCTTGGTGGTTCAAGCTCACCAGCTGCTCCTTGGAAACCCTGTACAGGGTCGCTATGGGTCGGAAATGACTCGACGGCACTTAACAACAACCCCTTTGTTGGACTTCTGGTGTGAGGATGTAGGATCACCACTGGATTGTGAACCACAGACCAGCAGTTCAAATCTACCAGCTGCCCGTTGGAAACACTATACAGGGTCGCTATGAGTTGAAACTGACTTGATGGCACTTAACAACAAACAACAACACCTTTGTCGCAAAAGCTGGATAATGAATAAGGAAGACAGAAGAATTATTGCTTTGAAATTGTGGTTTGGGGAATAATATTAAATATACTGTGTACTGCCAGAAGAACGAACAAATCTGCTTTGGAAAAAGTACAGCCAGAATGCTACTCAGAAACAAAGATATGAGACTGTGTCTCACGTACTTTGAACATGTTATCAGGGGGGACCAGTCCCTGGATAAGGAGGCCATGCTTAGTAAGCAAAAGGTCAGTGAAAAAGAGGAAGACTCTCAATTTGATAGAATGACAGTGGTTGCCAGGGGGCCCAAACATAGCAATGATTATGAGGATAACATAGGACCAGGCAGTGTATGGAGAGTTCTATTGTATGGAGAGTCACTATGAGTCAGAACTGACTGGATAACCCCTAAGTACAGCAATCTGTTGGAGCCAATAATCCTTTTCTATCCACTTCCATCCTTTTGTCAACGAATCTGTCTGTTGTCCCCATAGTTTTGTCTTTTCCATAATGTTATATAAATGGAATCATACAGTATGTGGCTGTCGGTGTTTGGCTTCTTGCATTTAGCATAAGACAATTGAGACGTATTCCCGTATCAATAGTTTGTTCTTTTATTGCTATAGATATCCCAGTTAGTCTATCTTGTCATTTGCAGAAGGACGTTATTCTATTGTTTTAATATCAAAACTCTATAATCTAAATTCACCTTATACGATTTGTTTGTCATCTAGCAAATCAAATAACAGATCTGTCTCACATCCTGTGCATAGTGAAATTCCAAATTGAATCTGCAAATCAAATGCACACAGGTGGCAGTTGCTCTGTTTTTGATCATTCTGCATTTCCCCCCACCTTAATATGCAGTCAGGATTGTGCTGGGTAGGATGATCTCCAAACACAACTCATAGCCCAGCATAACAGTCAGTATTCAGCAACAAACTGATACCAGCCTCAAAGGAGTTGAAAAGAATTCCATGAGGGGACTGTGTGCAAATGGGTGAGCAGTGTTAGAACCAAGTGCTAATGAAACACCCAGAGACCAGCCACTCCAGGAGGCTGTGACTTCTAGTCCCAAAAGGCAAGTTGGGAAACTGTGTTACCCGAGTGGAGGAAGACCTGTTGTTAAGTGTCATTGAGTTGGTTCTGACTCATAGCGACCCTGTGGTTCAAACTGACCTTGCAGGGCAGTGTTGTATCCTATAGCAAAGTGGGGCCCTGGAAACAGGGCCACCCAGCAAGAGCTATAGTCAAAGTAGGGTGTGGAGAGGCAGAGAGAGTGGGGGAAATAAATATTTGGATCCCTTTCTATTCCCTCCGTGTATACTCCTTGGTGCTTCCCATTAGCTGAACGGAGTGAGAAGCTATTGGTCAAGACGGGTGTAGCCGCAGAACCTGAGACACTGGGCAACGTAGAGAAAGATGGGGTGGGACCAGGGTGTACCCAGTACACCCATAGACTGGCCCTCAGTTTTGCCTTTCTATCTGCACTGGTTTGTGCTCTTGCTCTCACCTCGATGCCCGTCTTAAGCCCAATTGACAGACCACCAATTCCTGAAGATCTTTTTCCCATTCATCACTTCATACTGCCACCCATGGGTTTTCATCTTTTCTCACGTAATCCTACTTTTCATAACGCTAGTTGCATTTCTATATTATAAACCTCTGAAGATGTCATTTTATGCAGTCTTAAGTGATTCCTTAACTCGAAGTCCTGGTGGCACAGTGGTTAAGAGCTCGGCTGGTTCAAACCCACCCACCAGTTGTTCCATGGAAGAAAGATGTGACAGTCTCTGCTTCTGTAAAGATTGTTAAGTGCTGCCGAGTGGGTTCCGGCTCATAGCAGCCCTGTATAGGGTTTCCCAGGAGTGGCTGGTGAGTTTGAACTGCCAACTATGTGAGCCATGGAAACCGTATGTGACAGTTTTAGCTTTACTCTGCCTAATAGAGTTAGTCGTAGTGTAGTGGCTTGTGAGTTGCTGTGATTCTGAAAGCTATGCCACCAGTATTTGAAATACCAGAAGAGTCACCCATGGGGGACAGGTTTCAGAAAAGCTTCCAGAGGAATACAGACTAGGAAGAAGGAGTGACGAACTACTTCCGAATATTAAGTCACTGAAAACCTTATGAATAGCAGAGAAACACTGTCAGATTTAGTGCCAGAAAATGAGCCCCTCAGGTTGGAAGGCACTCAAAATGCGTCTGGGGAAGAGTGGCAGCATCAATGGGCTCAAGTGTGGTAACAATTGTAGGGTTGGCCCAGGACCGGTCAGTGTTTCATTGTGTTGTGCATAGGGTCACTATGAGTCAGTACCGACTTGATGGTACCTATCAACAACAACAACAACAGTAGAGTTACTGTGATTCAGAACTGACTCAAAACCAGTTTAGGTTTCTGGTTTTAACTGAATGTGCTCTTCCCTTTTGGTTTTCTTATTCTAGGTCTTTGTGATCTCTTTTGTCTCATCTGTATGAACTTGAGTGGCATATACCTTTCCTAATTTTAAACCATTCAGTATCCCTTTGTTCTGTTCTAGCAACTGCCTTTTGTCTATGTTATAGGTTCTTCATGAGCACAATTAAGTGTTCTGAACCTATTCTTCACAATGTGATCCATAGTTTGTCATGATTTACACAGTTGTTGGTGGTTCAAGCTCACCAGCTGCTCCTTGGAAACCCTATACAGGGTCGCTATGGGTCAGAATCGACTCGACGACACTCAACAACAACAAGCCTTGGCACAGTCAGTAAAGCACAAGTAAACGTCTTTCTGGTATTCTCTGCTTTCAGCCAAGATTGTCTGTTGTCAGCAATGATATCCCTAGTTCCACATCCTCTTCGGAATCCAGCTTGAATTTCTGCCATTCCCTATCGACGTACTGTTGCAACTGTATTTGAGTTATCTTCAGCAAAAATGTATTTACATGTGACGTTAATGATATTGTTCAATGATTTCTGCATGACCTTTTGTCCCATCTCTTTAGAATGGGCACAACAAATTGAGGAAGCAATTGAGGTGCTCATTTATCCATGCCAAGATCGTTTTCAAGTGTTGAAAAACAAAGATGTCAGCTTGAAGACTAAGATGCGCCTGACCCAAGCCATGGTACTATCAATAATCTCATATGCATGCGAAAGCTGTACAGTAAATAAGGAAGACCGTAGAATTGGTGCTTTTGAGTTGTGGTGTTGGAGGAGAATATTGAAAGTGCCATGGGCTGCCGAAAGAACCAATAGATCCGTTTTGGAAGAAGTGCAGTCAGAGTGCTCCTTGGAGTCCAAGATGGCCAAACTTAGTCTCTCATACTTCGGACATATTGTTAGGAGGGACCAGTCACTGGAGAAGGATATCATGTTTGATAAGGTGACCCCCAACGAGATGGATTGGCCAAGTGGCAGCATTGATGGACTCAAGAGTGGCAACAGTAGTGAGGTTGGCACAGGATTGGGCAGTTTTTCGTTCTGCTGTGCATAAGGTTGCTATGGGTTGGTACTGACTCTATGGCACCTAATAATAACAATATTCAGAAGTATTTCATCACTCCTTCTTCCTAGTCTGTCTTCATCTGGAAGCTCATCTGAAACCTGTCCACCATTGATGACCCTGCTGGTATTTAAAATACCAGTGGCATAGCTTCCAGAATCACAGCAACTCACAAGCCACCACAGTATGACAAACTGACAGAGGAGTGGTGGTATTTTTTTCACTAGTTGAGGCTTGAATTGTTTCTTCAGTTATTTCAGTTTGAAAAATGCTCAATGTGCTCTTCCCTTTTGGTTTTCTTATTCTAGGTCTTTGCACATTTTATTATTATACTTGATAGTGTCTTTTTGAATTGCCCTTTGAAATTTCCTGTTAAACTCTTTTCCCTCTTCATTTCTTCAGTTGCTTTAGCTTCTCTACACTCAAGAGGAAGTTTCAGAGCTTTGTCTGACATCCATTTTGGCCTTTTCTTTCTTTCCTGTCTTTTCAATGTGGATGGTAAGGAGACACAACCAAATAAACACTTCTTGCTAACTTTTAAGTGGCATTTTAGAAGCTGTGTTGGAGAATTAGTTTAACATTGTGCTCTGGCCTAACCCAATATCATATGGGAATGCAGTTTGCTTGTTAATCACAATCCTTATGGGGCTAAAGTGCAGCCAGAGTGCTCCTTGGAGGCCAGGATGGCTAAGCTTCGTCTCTCCTACTTTGGACATGTAGTCCGGAGGAAACAATCGTTGGAGAAGGATGTCATGCTGGGTAGGGTGGAGGGTCAGAGAAAAAGAGGAAGACCTCCAACGAGATGGATCGGCTAGGTGGCATCATTGATGGACTCGGGGGTGGCAGCGGTGGTGAGGTTGGCCCAGGATCGAACATTGTTTCGTTCTGCTGTGCATGGAGTCGCTATGAGTCGGTTCCGACTCGATGGCACCTGACAACAACAATGGGGCTAAAGAGGAAAAGAAAACAACAGAATGTGAACTTAATGGTATTCCTATGAGATCATAGCTCAGTGCTGTGGCTCACCTCCGCATTGCCCTATTAAGTAGTTTCGAATGCCTTCTTCCTTGTCTTAAGCTGCTTTCATCCTTGGAGATCAGCATTTCTTTGGCTATCCTAGCCAAATGTGAAGCGGTGGGCTCTGGGGTTGCAACAACTATTGTATCACTCACTGAATCACGGAAGAGAAACAGCTGGTCTGGCTCAAAAAGTGTGTGTAGCTTTTCTCATTAATCAGTTTGTGTGACTCTCCTGAAACCCTGAGAAGGGGCAGATATTACTGGTCGATATTGGTCCATGGTAATAAAATGTAGAATTTAGAAGTCCCAATGGTATCTTCTCACGTCAGAAATGTTTGTTTTACTTTCTTTCCTCCCTTCAGGGAGAAAACCGACAGCTGATGACAGAAAATATCTGGTTGTCTCTCCCCTCAAGGATTACTGTAATTACTTGATGTAGGCTGTTTAGTTTCTCTCCCAAACTGTTTGTAAGGTGTGAGTTCCAATTCTGTTCACTTTCCAGTTAGCCATTGGTCCAGAAGCTTCCAGTAGAGGGCAATCTAATCCTTTGATTCTAGCGACATGGCCACCAAAACCAAACCCCATTGCTTGCCAGTGGATTCGAAGTCATGTTGACTCCATATGTTATACCGTAAAACTGCAAGCAGTGTAGTGGTTAAGAGTTGGTATGCTAACCTCAAGGTCAGCAGTTTGAAACTACCTGCTGTTCAATGGGAGAAAGATGAGTCTTTCTGCTTCCATAGAGACTTTTTTTTTTTTTTTTTTTTTTAACAAGAATGTTCTTAGCTTTATTTGTCATAACCAAAGACTGGAAACAAATTAGGTGTCCTTCAAGGGGCAAATGGTTAGACAAACCCATAGTGTCATCACACTATGGGTTATTACTCTGCAATTAAAATAAGCAAACAAATACATGTATGGTACCATAAAGATTACAGCTGGAAAAACAGATCTTTAAAAGAACCTATGCTAGAGTCCTGGTGTGGCGCTGTGGGTTAATGCGCCAAACTGCAAAGCCATTTGAACTGCAAGGTGGGCGGTTCAAGCTCACCAGCTGCTCCTTGGAAATCCTATACAGGGTCGCTGTGGTTCAGAATCAACTCGATGGCACTTCACAACAACAACAAAGATTTATAACCTCAGAAACCTTATGCAGGGTCACTATGAGTAGGAACCGACTCCACAGCACACCACCTACCACCAGCAGCATGTTGTTGTTGGTATTAAGTGCCGTCAAGATGATTCCGACCCACAGCAACCCTGTATAAGTTTTCCAAGGAGAAGCTGTTGAGCTTGAACCGCCTACCTTGCAGTTCAAATGGCTTTGCAGTTTGGCGCATTAACCCACAGCGCCACACCAGGACTCCAGCATAGGTTATTTTAAAGATCTGCTTTTCTAGCTGTAATCTTTATGGTACCATACTGTCAGGCATGTTGTTTCTTAGCACTAATGGATAAGTTGGAACCACCCTTTCTTTTTTTTTTTTTGGTTAGCAGGCTAGCAGTCAGCTGACCACAGACAGTTGTCCCCACCTCTATGATTGGACTGATGAATGGAGGGGATTGGTCATTTGGAACCTGTCGTTCCCTTAGAAAACTCAGGTGCTCATCCCTTCATATGGCATTTCCTGGTTGATTTAACTGTCAGATCTGCTTCCAGGGTCCCTAAGTACTTACAGTAGTATTCAAGGAACACTTTAGTGGAGAGACAGATCTTACAGTTTTTGGATCTACCTTTTTATCTTATGAGATTTAATTGGAATAAAAAACTTCGGTATGGATTATATCTCAATGTAAAAAAAAACACAAACAGAAATCCTTACCACTGAACCAATAAATAACACCATGATAAATAGAGAAAAGGTAGAAGTTGTTAAAAACTTTGTTTTACTTAAATCTACTATCAGCACTTATAGAAGTACCATTCAAGAAATCAAAAGACGTATTACATCAGGCAAATCTGCTGCACAAGACCTCTTTAAAGTGTTTAGGAACAAAGATGTCAGCTTGAGGACTAAGGTGCTTCTGACCCAAACCATGGTATATTTAATAACCTCATATGCATGTGAAAGTTGGACAATAAATAAGGAAGAAGAGTTGATGCTTTTGTGCTATGGTGTTGGATGAGAATATTAAAGGTACCATGGACTCTCAGAAGACTGAATAAATCTGTGTTGGAAACACAGCCAGAATGCTCCCGAGAAGCAAGGATGGCGAGACTTGGACTCTCATCCCTGGAGAAGTACATCATGCTCAGTAAAGTGGAGGGTCAGCAAAAAAAGAGGAAGACCCCTAATGAGATGGATTGGCACAGTGGAAGCAACAATGGGTTCAAGTGTATCAATGATTGTGATATTGGCACAGGATTGGACTGGGTGGTGTTTCGTTCTGTTGTGCATAAGATCCTTATGAGTCAGTACTGACTCAACAGCACCTAACAACAACAATAATCAGAACCCACTCCGTGGCAACTAATATCAACAACTTTTACCCCAAATTCTCCCTTCTCAGCATAAGCCATTTACAGATTCAAGTTTTGTTGTTTACAGTCTGTAAGGTAAATTGCTTTCCATTGTTTTCTTTGTAGAAACTCTGGTGGTACAATGGCTAAGCTCTGGGCTGACAATGGGTAGTGGTTGGACCCCAGCAGCCATTGCCCAGGGGAAAAGACCAGATATTCTGCTTCCATAAGGTTTAAACCTATTGTAGTCAAGTTGATTCAGATTTGACTCTGCCACATGTGGTCATTGGGGAATCAGATTTCATGGTTTGTTGTGAGTGTTTTGGTGAGACAACTGCAAAAATATTTGTTCTCTCCCTTGAAAACAATCCATTTCTCTCTAGGATTGTGGTGGGTCCCTAGGCTATGCTTTCTATGAATACTGCTAACCTCATCCACACAGGGGAAGGGAGAGGAAACGACAGTGGCCTACATGGACCCTGGCAACAGGCAGCCCAGGTGCAAGCTCTGGCTCTGAGTGGCATTGGTTAAGTCCTCTGAGACTCAGCCTTCTCATCAGCAAAATGGAAATAGCCATGTCTCTCTTGTAAAGTTATTAGGAGGCTATAAAGCCAGGTCATCTGTCTGTCTAGCATTATTATTCCTCTGGAAGGAAGTTCTCTAATTTAGTTAAGAACTGATCAACCGTTTTCATAGAGAGGTTATATCTAGGAAATGGCTCCCAATTGTAGTGTCCCAGGTCCCCAGGGGAAAAGAAAGCAAGTCTTTTCTGCATGTCTATTCTATTGGGAGCAGTCCACACCCCCAAGGAAACATCCTTTCAATTGATTGGCTGCTTGCAGCCAATCATTCTCAAGTTAACTGTCAACCGCCAAACCACTGGGAATTCTGGCCCAGTCAAGTTACACAGAACCCTAACTGTCATAGGGAAGCAGAAGACCTAGAGGTAAGAAAAGAATGGGAAAGGTGAGAGAAATTTTTATGACTCCGAATATGAATAGGTTTTTAAACTTTTTTAATCTAGAAAGATAAATAAAATATGTAAGGGACAGACTTGTGTCAAAGTGTGGAGAAAAATAGGGGGAAGAATCCCCTGGTAAAGAGACAATCTTTAGATACTTTACAAAGTATTGTTTTTTCAGTATTTTGCATCTTCACTTAAGAGGCATGCTTTATTTCTTTAACACTTTCCTGTTCCTAGCCTATGGCTGGAGAGGCAGCCTCATTATTTTCATTTTGTACTGTCTGTGAAGACAGCTCAGGTTAGGTGGGCCAAGTTGGAGGAATGACCCAGGCAGGGTAATGGAAACTTTTCTGTTCTCTTAGGAATAAATCACCAATTTTATATCTTTCCTGAATGCTACATTCTTTCAGAAAATAATATAAAAATATATGCAAGATAGCTTCTGAATTGTTTTTATTCAAGAACATTTAAGAGGAGCATTGCAAACTCATTCATCAATGTCCCTGAAACATTTCAAATGAAATGTACTCTATGAAGCAGGTGTTGAAAGTCAGTGCTGAGTTTCGAAAGTAACTCTTCAGAGCTTCTATCCTAATTTACCCTACTCTGGCAGACATTCATCCTGATTCTTTTCCAGAGTTGGACTATAATTATTACCACAGTCAGATCGAAGGGAACCATTGCCATGGTGGGACTACTACCTTTTCTTCTCAGTTCCCTTCCTCTTCTTTCTTTTCCATCATCCGCTCATACCATAGCATGCACAGCTTCTTCCTAGGACCTGTTCTAAGAGAGAAAAAGGAACCCGTGCCTTTGTTAATGATGACCTGTATGTGTCAGAGTAGAACTGTGCTTCATAGGCCTTCAAAGACTAGGTTTTTTAAAGTAGATCCTCAGACCTTTCTTTTTAATAGAGGCATTTCTGGGTGGACTTGAACCTCTAACCTTTTGTTTAGCAGTTGAGCGGGTTAACTGTTTGCCCCTTTCAAAGACTCCATTGGTCACTATTAGTCACATTCAACTGGACATCAGCTGATAAATGCCAACAGTACAATTATCAATGCCGGTCCAGGCTGGGCTCACAGGAAGGAGCTTACATTCACTGGGACTAACATTTGATGCTAACACGTATGCCCTATTTTCCTGAAGTACGTAGCAGCCAGACAACTGACCCCAATTATGTATGGTAATATATATTGTAGTATACATATTGTACTGAAAGGTGTCATCTCTGCTTCTGGACAAGCATGACTCACACACACCTACAACTAATCATTCATGCCTGGATGTACTTGCTTATGAATACTTTCCCCCTTTCCACATAGTTGGATTTCTTCATCTATAAAAAGCTTTGTATTCATTGCTAGCTCCCTGGGATACTCTTATATAATCCTACATTATGTTGTTGTTGTTGTTAAGTGCCGTCGAGTCGGTTCCGACCCATAGCGACCCTGAATAGGGTTTCCGAGGCTGTAAATCTTTACGGGAGCAGATCGCCTCATCTTTCTCCCGCGGAGCAGCTGGTAGTTTCGAACTGCTGACCTTCCGGTTCGCAGCCCGATTCGTAACCACTACGCTACCAGAGCTCCTAATCCTACATTATAATGTTGTAGGAATTTCAAAGGATGAAGTATTTTGGAGCAAAGTCCCAGTATAAAATTAATAATAATAGCTGTTTTTCTTTACTTTTTCCTCCCAATAAATGCCTATTGAAGTATAAAGAAACAAATTTTCTTCCACTTTTTTTTCAACCCTGTGGAGCAGTGGGCCCCATTGCATCCACCATTCTTATTACTATAAATACTTGGTTATTTAGCTTCTCTATTGATACTGATTATGATTTATGTTAATGTTCATTATTCTAGCATAATTTCGCCGTACACATGATTCAGTGGATCACAAGGCTTCTTATTTAGAACAGCTGAAATTGATGCCCAAACTTACTATGCTGTCCATAATGGGAACTTTCTGGGCCTTGAGTCTACATTTTCATCATATTCTTAGGTTTTGTTTTGTTTTTGTATGATGGTGAGAGGAGGTAGAACCCAATGTCTGATGTAAAAGGTTTTCTGGTAGTTCATCTCAGAATACCTTCCCTATAAATGACAAGCACTCCAACTTTTGTTCCTGTATTCACAGACACCTGAAGAGCACTGTATAGCCCTTACAGTGTACCAGACACCGTTTTAAGTGCTCCACAACTACCGTCTTATAGTCTTATGACTATGTCTCTAGTCTTATCAGGGACACTATTTTTGTTGTTGTTAAGTGCCATTCAGTTGATTCTGACCCATAGCGACCCTGTATAGGGTTTCCGAGGAGCAGCTGGTGAGCTTGAATCGCTGACCTTCCAGTTCAAATGGCTTTGCTGTCTGACGCATTAGCCCACTGCGCCACACCAGGACTCTTAGGGCAGTCATATTTACAGGCGAGGAACTGGGGTACACAAAGATTCAGTAACATGGACCACAAGAGTTAGTGAGTCACAGAACCAATATCAAATCCAGATAAGCATCCATGTACAGATCACTCTTTCACTAACACCCTTCTCAGCTCACTATGCACAAGGATTCCAAGCCATGCCATTTGCACCTATCGAATCAAAGATCTTCAAAACTATAGATACGACTTAGATTTGTATCCAAAATTTACATTGAGAAGGAATGCAAAAGTTACATAAAGTCCTTTGCTGGGGATGGGTCACTCTTGACATCCTTCCAGGATGTTAGAATTATTTTATGTTGGCCTAGCCTTGTGGTTACAAATCAGGCTGCAAACCTTAAGGTCTGCAGTTCGAAACTACCAGCTGCTCCGCGGGAGAAAGATGAGGCTTTCTGCTCCTGTAAAGATTTACAGCCTCGGAAACCCTGTACAGGGCGCTATGGGTCGGAACCAACTCTATGGCACTTAACAACAACAACAACATTTCAAAGAACAAACCCCCAAAACTCAATAAAATGTTTGCTTCCCCCTAGTTTGAACACTATTATTATCGGAAAATGAAGGCTGGCAGAGCAGTAGTTAAGCACTTGGATGTTGAAAGATTAACAGTCAGAACCCACCCAGTGGTTTTATTCAAAACATCTTTGAGGTTCTTAAGTGCTGTCCAGTTGTTTCCGGCTCACAATGACTCTGTTTCCTAGGAGTAGCTGGTGGATTTGAACCACTGACCTTTTGGTTAGCAGTCCTGTGCTTATCTTACAGCACCACACCGGGACTTCACATCATTGGCCTTCTTTAAATAGATCTATCTATTTAGAAGGTGACCTGGTGTGGCGCTGTGGGTTAATGCACTGGACTGTAACGTCAGTTTGAACTGCAAGGTTGGCGGTTTGAGCTCACCGGAAACCGGTTTCCGCTCCTTGGAAACCCTATACACCGTCACTATGGGTCAGAATCAACTTGATGGCACTTAACAACAATGGTAACAACATTTATTTAGAAGAACAAACAAATCTGTGTTGGAAGAAGTAAAGCAACAATGAGTCTTAGAAGCCAGGATAGCCAGACATCATCTCTCATACTTTGGACATATTAGTAGGAGGGACCAGTCCCTGAAGAAGGACATCATGCTTGGTAAAGTGGAAGGTCAGTGACAAAGAGGAAGTTTCCCAATGAGATGGGTTAACACAGCGGCAGCAGTAATGGGCTCACACGTAACAATTGTGAGAATGGCGTAGGACCGGACACGGTTTCATTCTGTTGTGCATGGGGCCGCTGAGTCGGAACTGACTCCACAGCACCTAACAACAACAACATCATTTTCTACAGGAGCTTTGGTGGTGTAATGGTTAAAAGGCTCAGTTGGCATTGAATAGTTTGGCAGTTTGAACCCACAAGCTGCTCTGTGGGAGAAGGAAGTGGCAGTCTGCTTCTATAAAGATTGACACCCTAGGAAACCCTATGAGCTCTGCTCTGTCATACCGGGTTGCTATGGGTGGAAATAAAGTTGATGGTTTTGGTTTTCGGGGGCTGGGCGAGAGCTGTACATTATTTCCTGGCCAGCAGATTAAATTAAAGGAGCAGCTGCACCTTGCCTTGGGCTGGAGTGGGGGCAGCAGTTATCTAGCCCCCACTTGGCTGCCTGTCTCCCCTTTCTTCTCCGTCCCACCTCCAGAGAAGAACAAGAAATGCCTCATTCCTTGAACAAAGGTCCTCAACCAACAAATCAAAAATTGAAAAGGAAAGTAAATGTAAATTTCTTCTTTATGTAGTCTGAAAAGATTTTTATTCTCCGAGCCTTCCAAAAATAGATGTAATCATGAAACCTTGCAATTTTGTGGCAGGCGTTTGCTTTGATACTTTTTGGAAACTCAAAATATGTCTGGGGAAAAAAAAAGTTTTAAGGCACATATATGTTCTATAAAGAGCCCTGGTTGCATAGTGGGTTATGAGTTGGGCTGTTAACTGCAAGGTCAGCAGTTTGAATTTACCAGTCACTTCATGAGAGAAAGATGAGGCTTTCTGCTCCTGTAAAGATTTACATCTTAGGAAAGCCTCTACAGTGGCTTCCGTGTGGCGGAACCAACTCGAGGTACACAATCACTATCACCCCATGTGCCTCATATGTGTTAGGAATAATAGTGTCAGGATTCCTTAGTAAATGAAAATGAAGTTTGCCAAACAGTAAGTAAATTAATAAGTGTTGATATATTCTTAATATTCCCTTTGTCTAGCTTCTTGAAATACTTTCTGAGTGATAACCACAGTGGCAAATGGAAAATTTTGTGAAAAATTGTGATGCGCTTTTAATCTATTGGAGTAAATGGCATGAGGTCCTTATGGGTAAAAAATGGTATGTCAGTGAATGACTCATCTGTGAAGAATGTCAAGCTAATTATTTCAGTTAACTCACCATACAGACCAGATCACCCCCAATCAGTTAGTAGATTATTAGCCTGGAAATGCAGGTGGATAGTTTCAGAGCCAGCGTCTAAAGCACAACTGTAATTTTCCTGAATGGCAACTGGGTTAGCCACAGGACATCAGCTCTCTGATGACTTACATTCTACGTTATCTTTGGTGTCACATCAAATGTCTAGATTAGAAATGACTCCCCCTACCCCCTTAGGTATTCTCCTTGTAAAAGAAAAACACATTCACCCATATATTTACATGCTTAAAAGTTTTCCTTCCCACAGTGTCCAGGGATAAGAAAATTTATCTGAGATTGTTTCTCAGGCTGGCTGCTTCTCAGTATACTCGAATCTACCCATGTACCTGCTTGGAGAGGATGATTGGTCTGAGATGCTAAGGATTACCTCTGCTGAAGAAAGGAGCTTTAGTTCAGCTGCCTTTTAGGTGAGATTATTTCTCCCCAGTGGAAGATCAATTAGGAATCTCTTCTGAATTTGAACTCTCGCATCCTCAGACATAAGCAATGTGGGATTGAGGCGGCAGGCAGCATGCCCCTTCTCTCTCATTGACCCTCATGAGCTCTGCATGGTGGCTATGTCTTCCTTGGGGGACATCTTACATTTCCAATGATGTAGCCCTGACACCACAAATTGTCTGTCTGGGAAGGGTGTGCCTGGGCGGCTCCAAGAATGAAAAGCCTTCACATGACGTCAGAGTGACTGAACTATTATATTAGTGATTGTTTCCCAAACACCTTGACATTTTTCCTTCTTCCCTAATTGTGTGGATTTCCTGACCATTTAAATATCAGAGTACACATCCCATCCCCTCCCGAGCTCTGAATGGACTGGGGAACTGGTTGGCTTGCTTTCACTCCCTCAGTAGCTGCTCCAGAGGGTTTCCAAGCCTGTGACATGTAGAAGCAGATTGCCAAATTTTCCTTCAACCCAACCTCTCTGGGTGGGTTCCAACCACCAACCTTTTGGTTAGTAATCTAGCAGTTTAACCATTTACAGCAACCAGTGAATCCTCAAAACCAGGGACATTCGCCCTCAAAACTGCCCATTTCCAAATGTCAGACTTGCCAATTCTGAATCCTAACCCTTCTACACCCAGTGTCCCTGATTCTCTTCCTTTCTCCTGGGCGTGGAGGCAGATCCCTGGGTGACTTGTGAGTTAAAAACCAAACATTTTCCCAAAGTTTGTCATTAGGATTCTTGCTCCCTCCCCTGTGGCCTCGGTGAAGCTAGCTTCTGCGTGGCAGCGTTAGTGTTTTCTCTTTAGCGCCACACTTGGTCCCTCTGGGATCTACTCTGGGGCTTTCACGTGGGGACACAGCCTCCCGCCCCCGTCCCTGTCTTAGGAGGGGACCAGACGGATTGGCAGCTGGCCCTAGGGTCTCAGCTGCTACTTGGGGCAGGACATCAAAGATGCGCGTTTAAAATGTTTCCAATCTGTCTGACTAATATCCTAGCAAGCTTAACGGCTGGAGCCCTGGGCCTGTGCAATACTCTGACAAAGTTTTGTCCTGTTACGCAGTGTTAAATGAGGGCACTCAGCAGTGAGATGGCGCTTTCCTCCTTTCTCCGACTCAACAATCCCTTTGGATTTTAAGAAAACAAAACAGCCTTTTAATTTATTTTCTTTCTTTCCCTTGGGCCAAGCTCAAGGCACATTCTGCACGACAGAGAGGCCCACTAGGGGTCAGTGCAGCGTAACAAATGGCCAAGACTCAGGTTCCTTGCCGGATCCTAAACGTTTCCATCATAGCTTTGCCCCTATTTCATTCTAATGAGCAAACGGTCCCATTACTGCATGCTGAGCCGGGCTCCAGACCAATCCCCTGGATGGCCATTTTCCTTTAATATAAGTTTAAACACTTGCAATCAAAGGCAGCTCTAATTTGAAATTTAGGACCGCTGGTATTGGTTTCAATATGTTGTTTTTCACTATTTCTGTTCGAACCTTTGTCCCCTTTCATTGTTCTTTCAAAGCTTCATCCCTGCTGCCCTTTCATCTTGCTTTAATCCCATTAAAAAAAAAAAATCATTTAGTCTAAGAGCTGGTGTGTGTGTGTCCTTTTGTAAATATGCCCTTTCCTTTCCCATCTGAAAAGTTCTAATTTCTTTCAATGTGCTCTGGAAGAATAGAAGTCGCTGGATGACAACCACAGTTAAGCACTGGGCATTGTAGCTCAACCACACTGCAGCAGAAGACAGGTTTAGCCATCTCTTTCTGAGAGTGGGAAACCCCACGGAATACAGTTCACTCTGCACACATGGGACTTCCAGAGTTAAAATCCACTAGATGGCAACTAGTAACAAGAAGGAGGAAGTTAAGTTTTAGGTCATGGGGATGTGTCGGTGTGCATGGAGGACAGCACAGGACACACTAACATAGTAGGTCTGTGGGAGAACTCTGGTGAGATTCCTTGGGTAGACATCATATCTGTAATGTGAAGGAGGACACTGGGAATTTCTTATGGGCTTGGTTTACTCATCATCTCTTCTCAGTGCTGCCCCACAACACTATGGAGACTATCTCAATGAAATCTCAGAAGTCCACATTCCAAATCCAGCAGCCCCACCTTTGCAGCCCTGAATTCCACACAATCTCCCTGAAGCACTTGGCACTGTTGAGCGTTTCTCTCAGAGGAACTTTCTTGCTATTCTTTTGCACTGTTTCCATAATAACACTGATAATAGATGTTTCTTTCGTCATAGTTTTTTTTTTTTTTTTTTTTAAAGATTTGTTGTTGTTGTTAAGTGCTGTCGAGTCAGTTCTGACCCACAGTGACCCTGTACAGGGTTTCCGAGGGTGTAAATCTTTACGGGAGTAGAAAGCCTCATCTTTCTCCCGCGGAGCAGCTGGTAGTTTCGAACTGCTGACCTTGCGGTTCACAGCCCGATTCGTAACCACTAAGACCCTAATTTAAGACATTGTTTGTTATGTCAGGGAACAGACTGAGTAAAGAATATCTGCAGCACCTAAAATGATTCCTCTCTTTGGATTCTGTTGTTATTGTTAACAGTGTCAATAGAATTTGCTCCAACTTATAGTGACCCTGTATAGGGTTTCCAAGAAGTGGCTGGTGAGTTTGAACCATTGACCTTGCGGTCCTGTGCTCATGGGTGCCACACAAGGACTAGGTCTTCGCTATTTGACTAAACATTGTGGACCAGATGACTTCCTATAGGATGAATTCTTCTTCAGAGGCTCTCCCTTCTGATCAGAGTCTAGCCAACTAGCCTGCAAGTGGCTCTCAGATGTGACTTTTCCGTAGCAGAATTTTAACACTGAGTCAGGATGGAACATTCTATTCTGCTAGTGCAATAAAGCAATCCCTCTTGTTGTTGTTGTTGTTAAGTGCTGTCGCGTCGGTTCTGACCCATAGTGACCCTGTACAGGGTTTCCGAGGCTGTAAATCTTTATGGGAGCAGAAAGCCTCATCTTTCTCCCACGGAGCAGCTGGTAGTTTCAAACTGCTGACCTTGTGGTTCGCAGCCCGATTCGTAACCACTATGCTACCAAAGCAATCCCTCTAGGTGTAGGCAAATTTCAATTTTTGGAACCATAGCAGCGATGCCTGACATGTGAATCCCATTTTGCCACCAGAGGGCAGCTATGTCATATCTATTGAAACACACGCAGACTATGTTTTACAAAAAAGAAGATCACGTTAATAAAAAAATGCAACATAAAAATTATGCTTTGTTATCTTTCACTGCATATCTTTAATATTTACAAGCATCTGTAGAGTATACCAGTACATATAATATTGATATCTATCCTTAGCGAATATATATATACATATACTTAGAGTAAGGAGCTCTGGTAGCGTAGTGGTTACGAATCGGGCTGCGAACCTTAAGGTCAGCGGTTCGAAACTACCAGCCGATCCGCGGGAGAAAAATGAGGCTTTCTACTCCCGTAAAGATTTACACCCTCGGAAACCCTGTACAGGGTCACTATAAGTCGGAACCGACTTGACGGCACTTAACAACAACACAACAACATACTTAGAGTGGTTTTATGGGCATGGGAAGGATATTTAGCGATAGAAATTGTTTTGTATTCTCTACTTTTCCTTTGAAACATAAGACATGCATCACAAAAGGAGATTTGAAGAAGAAATAGATGCAGAATTAATTGGGATTGTGTGCCATTTTATAAATTTTTGTTTTCATTTCTCTATTTTTGTCTGATATAGCTTTGTAACAACAATTCTGAAATACTGATTTCTTGCAGCTTCAAGTTTTTTTTTTTAAATCATCTTTGAGAAGAGCTATCTCGAATTTCTAAGTGGCACTATTTTGATTGCTAGTATCCTTTTTGCCAACTTATATTGAACAGGAAATTAAAACTAGGTGGATGTGATGGCTGCCTTGTGGTTTTAGGGAGTTCTATAAAACACATGGAAATGAAAACTTTATAATGACAACACTGGGAACATCTTATTATGGGTTTTTCTTTGGCTATTGAGAAAACCAAAGTATAAAAATTATTTTAAGGTCTAGACAAAGTGAAGGTCTTTGTGTGCCTTTACTTGGACCATTGTTGTTAAGTGCCGTCGAGTCAATTCTGACCCATAGTGACCCTGTACAGGGTTTCCGAGGCTGTAAATCTTTACGGGAGCAGAAAGCCGCCTCTTTCTCCTGTGGAAGGTGGTAGTTTTGAAATGCTGACCTTAAGATTCACAACCCAATTCATAACCACTACACTACCAGAGCTCCTTGGACCATAGCTTTTTTAAAAAAGGTGCTATTATGGTAATATCATACCTGGTATAGCCCTGTGGGTTAATGTACCAGACTGCAAAGCTGTTTGAACTGCATGGTTGGTGGTTCAAGCTCACCAGCTGCTCTTCAAAAACCCTATACAGGGTCGCTATGGGTCGGAATCGACTCCATGGCACTTAATAACAACAACATGGCAATATTTAGTAGTATACTGGTTATGAGTCAGGCTGCTAACCTCAAGGTCAGCAGTTTGAAATTACTAGCTGTTCCTTGGGAGAAAGATGAGGCTTTCAGCTCCCATAAAGATTTTTTTTTCAAGTTTTTATTGTGAATTGAATGATAGTTTACATGGCTGATCATCAGTTTTATACTCATCCTATCATATTCGTTTCATTGCAACAATTACAATCGTATTCATTTCATTGCAATGATTACAATCCCCTGCATGTGTCATTGTTCAAAATCATTTGCTTTTATTCTCTGTTTCCCTTCCCCCCCATAAAGATTTATAGCCTCAGAAATCCTATACAGGGTTGCTATGAGTTGGAAACTACTCCAGGACACATACCCACCACCACCACCACCATGGAGATATCTACAATTTTCCCAGTAAACTTGTGTTTCTAAAAATATGAAACTATAATCTCATAGTTTGCTTCAAAGTTGATAGAGTGCTTAGAGCCCAAAGGTGTTCTGGGTCATATGTATTCCCTTAGCCTCAGTTCAAAGGAAAGCTTTACATATCCAGCTCCTCAGCATTGTTCCAGAGACTTCTCAAGAGAAGGAGAGAGCAAGAGTAAAAGGCATTGCATGAATTTGGTTGAAAGAGTAAGCATAAGATTGCTCAGCTGAGTGATACTGCATGAGATCAAAGCCAAACCCTTTGACTATCCTGCTATGCCGTGCCTTTTGATTGCTGTTATGAGATGTAAAGACTCCACCTAAAATGATATGCTAGCTGATTTCATGCTTCAAATAGAGTCCCCTGGCAATGGTGTTGCTAGAAGGGCAATCAGAGAAAGCACAAAGAACAGAAAATATTGTCTCAGTGAGTTCCCCTTTTCTCTCGGTCCTTTTCCCTCACTAATGTGGTTTAGAGACCTCCAAACATTTTTGCATGGATGTTCGAGCTGCTAATAAGTTGCACAGTGCAAGATATGCTTTGAACTATCTACTTCAGTAGCTTAACCGAGATCCTTACCACATAAAATGCAGACCAGGAAAACGTCACCTGGGAGTTCGTTAGAAAAGCAAAATCTTGAGATCCTCCTCAGTCCTACTGAATCCAAATCTGCATTTTAACTAAATCTCCAGGTGACTCATGTGCATTTAAGTTTGAGGAATGTTGACTTAGATCAGGGGTGGGGAACATCTGGCCCTCTGGCTATATGTTGTTAAGTGTCATGTGTCAGTTTTGACTTGTATGGACCCTGCATAGGATTTCCAGAGGAGTAGCAGGTGAGTTTGAACTGTTGACCTTATGGTTTAAACCAAACTTGAGGTTGAGTGCTTATTTTATGGTGCCACACCAGGACTCCAAGACACTGGGACTGTACGTTGTTGTTAAGGGCTGTCCAGTAGAGTTTGTCCCTACCCATAGTGACCCTGTTTCTGAGGAGCAGCTGGTGAGCTTCAACCGCCGACCTTGCAGTTCTAATGACAGATCTGTGACATCATTTGGTCTGGCCCTGCCAAGTAACCACAGTTGCAGCCATCACATTGCTGTTGTTAAGTGCCATAGAGTTATTGTTTTCTTCCTTAAACAAGGGTTTCCTGGAATAGAGTTTGTTCTTTCCTAGTGGGAATATTTTCTTGAATATCATTCTCTTTGGTACAATCTGCCTATAATGGGAATAACTCATCTCCTGGACCTAATGACTAGAATTCATATGAAAATAAATTCAGAGTCCTACCATTTCCTCAACACTTTTTTTTTAATATAAAATATAATGTTCAATTTGCCTTTTATTAGGGAAACTTGACAAAATTCCAGTTTACCAGATCTAAAATGAAGATGTGATTATTCACATTATAAAAAGAGTCTTTGCTTTATAGAGAAATTTACCAAATGATTCCTTTAAATTGCCCTGGGGTACATTTGAAATAGAACTTGACTTAAATGTTGATTCACAGCCCTATCTTTGAGCAGGCATATAATACATAAATTGAGACATGATTGCACAGAGAGTCGTTTTGGGCACATTATTAATACATTTCTGAAAGAGCTCTTGACCACCCTTTTCATTTCTTCCTCCCATTTTGTCCTAATTTCTCTAAGTCTACAATATGGAATCACATCTTTTTATTCATCTACCAGCTCATATAACTCGATTGCTTTACATTTTCCCAAAACCGAAGGCTTCATAGAGATTGAATTAGCCGAGGAGACACCTAACAATGATTCCAAGAGAAAATGACTCTTCATCCTAATGAATAGTTGTATTAGGCTTGATTGGAGCCTGTAGAGTCCTTGCTGGTAGTAAAACCCTGACAGGGCGGCAGATGCCTTCGTCGGGAGCGGTGGACAAACAGCACAGAAATAGTTCTAGGACCCAGGAGATTTCCTGTCAGTGGGAAGCCACCCGGGAATAACTACTCCTCAGTCATGTACTTATCTGTGGTCTCATGGTCTCTGCTCATATCTCTGATCTCCTGAACCCAATGATGGCACTTTTGTTGCTATCGTGCAATTCCTATGTGTTTGGCTGTTTCCTTCAGGGGGTTTTGGAAGACAGGGGCTATGTTTTCCCCATCTTTATCCCTACAGTGCTTAGTTGTTGTTGTTGTTAAGTGCCATTGAGTTGGTTCCAACTCAGCGACCATGTACAGGGTGTCTAAAGAGCGATTGGTGGGTTGGAACCCACTAACCTTTTGGTTAGTAGTCCAGAGTTTTTCTACAGTGTCACACCAGGACTCCTTAGTATGTAAAAGTATTTCATATGAGTTTGGAAGAAAGACTTAGAAATCTCCTGAACGATTACTGATACCTTTAAAAGGAGCCAGAATCCTACATCTGAGCACAGTTCCTTCAAGGAGCTGGTGAAATGCCCATCTGCTCTCTTTTTACACCAAGGCAGCAGTAACATGGATCATTGAAGATGTCACATAATAAACTTAGTATTTGACTTAGATATTGTGGCTCTATTTGAATATTAATAGTTATGAAGTTCTCAAAGCATTAAAAAATAATAAGAATAAGAAAAAGCAAAACATTGCTTCCTTGAAAAGCTGACTGATTCCATCTCAGATGGTTGTCTCAGCAGCTAAGGCTGCTTCTTGAACTGAACTACTTTTCAGATCAGTCCATAGGGGTGATCAATTCACTTGAAACCTTGCTTATTCATCTTGGCAGGCAAGATGTTTAAAACAATAGGATTTCTTTCCCAGGCCCTGTTCAGAAAGAAGAATCAGAATCATACCTTTGTCATTTTAAGCACTGAACCAAATGGATAAGGTCCTTCTGGACAGACAAAAACCTGCTAAGGCTAGGAAGTGGGTGTCTTAGTGTACCATTGTTCATGTAGTCAGTGCTAGAATCTGATTGTTCTAGTCATTTGAATCCACTATATTTATCAAGATAAATATCCTCAAGATAAATGAAGAAAAGATTGAAGTTGTCAAAGACTTCATTTTGCTTGGGGTCAGCCATCAACACTCATGGAAGCAGCAGTCAAGAAATCAAAAGAGTATTGCATTAGGCAAATCTGCTGCACAAGACCTTTTTAAAGTGTTCAATAGCAAAGATGTTACTTTGAGGACTAAGGTGAGCCCAATCCATACCATGGTATTTTCAATAACCTCACATGCATGTAGACGTTGAACAGTGAATAAAGAAGATCGTAGAAGAATTGATGCATTTGAGTTATGGTGTTAGAGGAGAATATTAAAAGTACCATGGACTGCCAAAACAATAAACAAATCTGTATTAGAAGAAGTACAGCCAGAGCGCTCCTTAGAAGTCAGGATGGCCAGACAGTCTTTCATGCTTTGGGCATGTTATAAGGAGATACAAGTCCCTGGAAAAGGACATCATGCTTGGTAAAGTGGAGAGTCAGTGATAAAGAGGAAGACCCCCAACGAGATGGATGGGCACAGTGGCAGCAGCAATGGGCTCAAGTATAACGATTGTGAGGTTGTCTCAGAACCGGGCACGGTTTTTTTCTGTTGTGCATAAGGTCTCTATCAGTTAGTACTGATTTGGTGGTGCCTAACAACAACAACAACAACAACAACAACAACAACAACAACAACAGTCATTGTTCAAATATTTTCCTACCATGCTACCTGGAGTTATTCTTTCATTTGAAACTTTTAGTGATAAAATACATGAGTTCATAATAACTGAACTCATACTTTGGAATGAAACCTACACATCTTTTCTACATAGTTACATAAAATTACATGTAACAAAAAATGATATAAGGGATACATTCCAAGACTGTGGAATGTGGATGCCTGAAACCTCAGATAGTACCAAATCCTATAAAGGCTGCTTTAAAATTTCCTATATGTGTGGCGCTGTGGGATAATGCCTCAGACTGCAAAGTCGTTTGAACTGCAAGGTGGGTGGTGTAAGCTCACCAGCTGTTCCTTGGAAACCCTATACAGGGTCACTATGGGTCAGAATCAACTCAACGGCACTTAACAACAACAACAATATATTTATACTTGCAACATTTATATTATAAATTAGGCACAGTATGAGATTAACAATTTTTCAGTACAACAAGGGTTACTTGCTACCACAGCATTCTATCTGGTAACTACTACATGACAAATGGACAGGTAGTGTATACAGTGTGGGTATGCTGGACAAAGAAATTGTTTACATCCCATGCAGGATGGCGTGGGATGGAGTGAAATTGTCTCATACTGCTCAGAACGATGTGCAGTTTAAAATTTATGAATTGTTGATTTCTGGAGTTTTCTTTTTAAAAATTTCAGACTATGGTTGACCATAGGTAACTGAAACCACAAAAAGTGAATGGTGAAAATGGAAATTCCAAACAAGGGGAGAGGGGACTACTGCATATGTGAGCCCTGGTGGTTTACAACAGGTTATGCACTGAGCTGCCAACCGCAAGGTCATCAGCTGCTCTGCTGGAGAAAGATGAGGCATTCTGCTCCCTTAAAGATTTACAGCCTTGGGCATCCTATACAGGGTCACTATGAATCAGAACTGACTCAATAGTACACAACATTTTATAGTAGGGACCTAATTTGTTGTTGTTATGTGCCGTTGAGTCAATTCTGACCCATAGCATCCCTGAATAGGGTTTCCGAGGGGCAGCTGGTGAGCTTGAGCTGCTGACCTTACAATTCAAATGGCTTTGCAGTCTGGTGCATTAACCCACAGCGCCACACCAGAACTCCACAGAAACTCTCAATTCATCCCTCCTTAAAAAAGGTTCAGTGAATGTAGAGAGAAGGGACCCTGTTTTTGTCTCGTCTATCTAGTCTCTGACCCGTAAAGATTTACACCCTTGGAAACCCTGTACAGGGTCGCTATGGGTCGGAACCGACTCGACGGCACTTCACAACAACAACAACAATCTAGTCTCTGATGACCTATATTTCAGCTGTCCTCTGAAGCATTTCTTTCGCTCTTCTTTTTCTGTAGTAATTGTTATGGATTGAATTGCGTCTCTTCAAAAAGACACGCTGAAGTGCTAACTCATAATACCTGAGCATGTGAACTTGTTTGGAAATTGCAACTTTAAAGATGTCATCATTTAAATGAACAAGAAGGTGGGTCTTAATCCAATATGAGTGATATACTTATAAAAGAGAAGAAAAAAGAGATGCAGAAGGAAGATGGCTGTGTGATATTGAGGAGAGATGTTTGCAGAGATGCAGCTGTAAGCCAAGGAACGCCAGGGAACTTTGGCCATCACCAGAAGCTAGGAGACAGGCCTGAACTCATTCTCCCTTAGTGCATTCAGAAGGAAGTCGACTGATATTGAATTTCTAGCCTCTAGAACTGCAAGACAATACGTTTCTGTTCTTGTAATCCAAGTCGCCAGTCTATGGTACTTTGTTACAACGAGTGCTCTGGCTCTGCTGTGTTCAGAGATTTCAACTGCTCCTCTAAAAAAATCCACAATTTTTGTTTCTAATAAGACTCACAAATTATTTAACTATAGTCTTTATCCACTGCATTTCTAAGGAAGTTGTGAAACTGTTGTTGATTATGATTATCCCAAGGATGGGGTTGTAGTTGTCTGTTCCTGCAAGTTTTTCAGCCTCTACTGTAATTGCTCTCAAGGCTCTTGTGGTTTTGATGGTCTATCCTTTGGTGTGGAGTCTTGGTGTGGTGTCATAAGATAAGCACTCGACCTAAAGGTCGGTTTGAACAGCATGATTGGTGGTTCAAACTCATCAGTTGCTCCTTGGAAACCCTATACAGGGTCACTATGAGTCAGAAATGATTAGACAGCACTTAACAACAACATCCTTTAATGTGGTGCTGTGGGATAATGCACTGGACTGCAAGGTTAGTGGTTCAAAATCACCAGCCGCTCCTTGGAAACCCTATACATGGTAGCTGTGAGTCAGAACCGACTTAGCACTTAACAGCAACAATCCTTTAGTGATGGAGAGAACACTACTGACAGGAAAAGTAATTTCCTGATTATGGTTAGAACTGAATATGGGGTAGGGTGGTTCCCATGCAACACCATTCAACACCTCTCTCCAATTGCAGCAGTCAAGTGGTGATGATCTTTAAAAATTCCATATCCAGTATCCCCAAGAGTTCCCAAATCAGTGTTGGTAGCTAGAAGAATTTGGAAGGAAGGAATACAGAAGAAGATAACAGAAGATTATATAATTGGGGTAAATCTTTGAAGTTGACGGAGTTAGCATTAGCAGTGACTCAGGGCACTGGGTCAGAATAGAAAATTAGAGCTTACTCATTAATGATTTGTGAGCAGATGTGATAAATAGTACCCCCTTCCATCGCTCACTTCTTTCAAAATATCGAGAACTGAGATGTGAACCTTGCTCTGACCATTCACTTCATTCAAGCCTGTTTTTGTTTGTTTAAGAACTTACAGCACATTTACATATGCATCTCAGAAGTGAAACTACATATACACTTTATTGATTCCTTGGAGTATCAATTCTATTTTGGCTTGGGTGGTGCATGCATAGTTTGTGAGAATGTGCACTTAGCATACGGCCTGGCAGGGAAAGGGGACTGATTGAGGTAGGTGATTATGTCCTCTGCATTTTCTCACTTTAAGACTTTACAAGTTGTCTGATCCCTCGGGCATTGGTACCATGTGAGGAGTCTAGGGAATTTTTTGTTGTTGTTATTGTTGTAGGCATGACCAAAATTGTTATGAAATGTAGCTCAAACAGCTGACAAATGATAAAACTGTTGATCTCTAATCTGTTATAGGCTGTTTTATGCTCTAAGAATTCTCTTGAAGGAGGTAGGAAACAAGACTATTGATTTTTGCTCCATTTGGGATGGGTTAGGCTTTAGCGGTATTGACAGATGCTTGTCCCCAGGGAACTTGTTGGAAGGAATAAATACTCCTCTTCTCTGGGTCAGATAAGCCCTTTCTCCAGAGGGTTCTAACAAAGGCTGAACATGGATAGATTTCTCAGATTCATGTTTTAAACTACAAAGGATCACTACCAGTGAACTGAGGGTGTTGGCTGTTGTTATTTCTGTTGCATAAAAGGATTTGGAGTCTTTAGGAGTTTCCTATAACTCAAGAGTCATCATTTCCAATGATGCAAAGATCAGATCCTCTTGTCACAGGATTATTGTCATTCAGTGCCATTGAGTCGGTTTCAACTCATAGTGACCTAGAAAGGGTTTCCCAGGAGTGTCTGGTGAGTTTCAACTGCCGACCTTATGGTTCAAACTGACCTTGAGATCAAGTGCTTAGTCCTTTGTTCCCGAGTCATAGAAAAAAGCTAATGATGCACCCAGACTCCCCAACATCTAGCCAGAATTAGTACATTAACCTATAATTGTTCGGTTCAGTGATCAAATTGTCTGTAGCCAGGAAGTTGTTTGTAGTACATGTATAAATACTTCTTGCAAGTATTTATAACAGAAAAATCAAACTGCAGTATATTGAGAAGTGTACAGCCAAGTATGAGCCATGCATGACAAAATGGGAGGGAAGCAAACAAAGTTCAATGTTGGTACCTTTAATCTTCTCATGGGGTGTTATTTTTCCCTTTTTTGTGGTGTCTTTTCTTCTTTATGTTAGGTATACAATGTCCAGCACCTTCAAGGGAGAAAGATGAAGCTTTCTGCTCCCATAAAGATTTACCGCCTCAGAAACCATATGCCAGGTTGCTGTGAGTCAGAATCGACTTGATGGGATGCCTCAGCAGTGGAAGCAGCTAACCACAGGTCTGAGGTTAGAACACGGCAGCCACTGAACAGGGGAACAATGAAGCTTTCTACCGCCAGCAAGATCTGTAGCCTCAGGAACCCTGTACAGGGTCACTAGGAGTCAGAACTGACTCGGTGGCACGCAGCAGGAACAAGAAGTGCTCTCTTTCCACACTTTCTTGCCAAAAGAGCTACTTTTAGAAAACTGTGAACTTAAAGATCTAAGTATAGCTTTTTAAAAAAATTTTTTCTTAAAGAAAGCTTTTCTTGTGAATTAATTGAGTGATAGTTTACAGGGCAGATCATCAGTTTTGCACTCAACCAGTTGTATTTTGTTTCATTGCAATGATTCCAATCCCTCTATGCACCATCTGTTAACAGTGTTTGATTATTTCCTTTTATTTATTTATTTTTTGATATATACAAAACACACAGGAAATAGATATTTGTTGAAATGACCAAAGGGCACATTTTGCAAGCCTGTCTTCTACTGGGTGGTGCACAGCGTTTCTCATTCCATGGCTCTAGAGTTCTCAGTTGTTCTCTCTCTAGGCCATTGCCTTTGCTTCTGTGTCTGCTGTCATTACATCTCTGGTTAGGGTCCCATGCTCTGCTCACGCTCTTCCCTCTTGATGATCCTGGGTCCTCTGTTCCTGGAATGAGAGATTAGCTACTCTGCCCTTTTTGTTTCACATCTTCTATTTTTACAGTTGTGACAACCACAGTTAGTCATGATAACAATTTAGCACATGCAAAAGAATGAAGTTGGACCCCTTTCTCACATCATATACAAAATTTAACTCAAAATTATTAAAATATAAGAGCTAAAACTACAAAAATCTTAGAAATAATGAAAAAATGTTTATAATCACTAATAATTAAAAAAAATAAAAACTATAATAATGATAAGCCTCATCTTTCTCCTGCAGAGCAGCTGGTGGTTTTGAACTGCTGACCTTGTGGTTCGCAGCCCGATTCGTAACCACTACACTACTGTATAGGGTTTCTGAGGAGCAGCTGGTGAGTTTGAATTGCTAACTTTGTGGTTCTCAGTCCAGTGCTGATTTTAAAGCACTTTGTTGTTTGCTGTTAAGTGCTGTGGATTCAGTTCTGACTCATAGTGACCCATTTTAGGGTTTCTGAGGAGCGGCTGGTGGATTTGAACCATTGTCTTTTTGGTTAGTAGTCCAGTGCTTATCCTACACCATCATATCAGGACTCCATATGTATGTGTGTGTATGTATATGTTGTTGTTAAGTGCTGTCGAGTCAGTTCCCACACATAGTGACCTTGTATAGGGTTTCCAAGGAGCGACTAGTGAGTTTGAACCATCAACATTGCAATTCAAACTGACTTTATGGTCCAGTACTTATTCTACAGTATCACACCAGGGCTTTGTGTGTGTGTGTGTGTGTGTGTGTGTATTTATAACGTCTCTCTCTATATATAAAGGAGCTCTGGTAGTGTAGTGGTTACGAGTTGGGCTGCCATCCTCAAGGTCAGCAGTTTGAAACTACCAGTGGTTCCAAGGGAGAAAGATGAACGTTCTGCTCCCGTAAAGATTTACAGCCTCGGAAACCCTGTACAGGTAACTACAAGTCAGAGCTGACTCCACAGTACTTAACAACAACAACACATCCTTAGATCTGTCACATACTGTCTTGAGTGCTGTAGCTTTGTAGAAAGTTTTGGAATTGGGAAGTATGAATCTTTCAACTTTGTTCTCCCTTTGAAAGACTGAAAGATTGATCTGGATTGTTGTCTCTTGATTTGATTGATTATTTCTGTTCCTCTTTTTGAATTGTTTATTTATGCCTACAGCTATTTATTTATATGATTTTTGAAATTAGAAATTTCTTAATCTCTCCTGCCTTTAGGGAACTGTACAAAATGAGATTCTGGGTAAGGAGGGACATAGCATAGTATTTTGGACATTGTTCGTCATTATTGACTTTACTGTGAAAAAAAATCTAGATCAGGATGAGTTGTGAGCAGAAAAAAAAGAAACTTCCCTTACTGTCATGATTGTTGTTGTTGTTGTCAGGTGCCATCGAGTCGGAAC
>NW_006408539.1:6190559-6204727 GCF_000296735.1 Chrysochloris asiatica | reverse complement strand
AGAGGGAGCAAAAAAAGATGGAAAGGAGGTAAACTGTTGAGAAACTTCTCCAGTTAGCTAAGACAGAGGTGGTAACAAAGCTGTACTAAGGCAATGTCCTAAAAATATGAGAGGGATGCAGAGAGATTTGCCAAATATTAAAACGAGTACCTGAAACCCAATAGGTTATAGAAAGTGAAGGAGAGGGAGAGGCATGGATAAGGAGGCAGAGCAATGCAGTAGAAGTAAGAGAGTGAGTTTAGTTTTGCATATATTAGGTTTGTGATACACATAAATTTTTAGGAAATATACCATAGTTGGTAAGTGTTTAGAGATAATGGTGTACATATTTATATAATATTTATGTAAATTTACAAATATGTTTAGAATAATAGTATAAATCCCTCCAAAGGAATACATCATACGCCAACTGCAATCATTTCTGTACAAATTCTTCATATTACTTATTGTGGAAAATCTAGAAAACAATGAATAGTATGACTTTAAACATTTCAACACATAGAAACACAGATATTAGCACTGTTATTTATTCATATGAGGATATTTCATAGATCTCTTGGAGTCAGAGGCTATTAGTACTAAAAGAAACATAAGACATCCACTAGTCCAACAATTACTATTAATACATGTGCATTACACTTCTTATTCAAAACTGCCTGGTCTACTGAGCAGTGGTTCTTAAATATACGTTGCCTCAGAAGAGAGAAAACATACAGAATATTTTTAAAGGTAGTGGGAGGACAGTGGGAAGTAGAGAAAAATAACATAAATCGTTGGAAAACCTGAGTTCTGTGACCAACTTGGAACTGACTGGATGGCACCTAAAAAAACCAGCAACGTGAGCAACTCCACCTGTAAGTAGCTAAAAGTTCTTGAAAAACTCATGTAACCTCTCTGGAAAAAAATCTTTGTCACGGTGATGAAGATCCAGGCAAATTGGAGGCCACTGGTCTGATTCTGTCTTAGACTGTCTGCTCTCTAACATCCTCATGCATTTCCTTTACGCCCGTGCATGTCTCAATACAGACTCAATTTCTCTGTAACTTGACTCAGATTACTTGATCATTTGATTTCAGTTGCTTTTGATTAGGTTGGTCAGTAACATTTGAACTTTTTGGCATTATGCGGGTCTCTGCCTTTGATAGTTGCTCTTGGCTTCTTACGTATTGTCTGGACACCCTGAGGCCCCTTCTGTGGACAATTGGCACTCAGAAGCCCAGTACCATGCTTCTCCCACTCTGTGCAGTTACCCTCCTTACACTGGGTTTGTGTGCTGCTGGTTTTCAACTCACAGAAACCCCATGTGACTGAATAGAATTTCTTCATAGGGTGTTCAAGGCTGTAATCTTTATGGGAACTGATCACCAGCTGTTTCTCCCAGAGAGCTGCTGGATGGGCAGGAACTAGTACTTGATAAATATTAACTCTTATGATTGTTCTATTATTAATATTATTATGTGAACAATTCACTGTTTTCTTAATGGGGAATGAAATAAAGCAAATACTTGAAAAACAAACATTGATAAGTCAGGCTTTGTCCTTATTGAACCTTTGCTTGATCGTTCTGAGCGTTTTTGATGGGACATTGTATCATATAAATGACCCGTTTCCAACAGATAGACATTACCATTGTTAGACTATCAGGTCCGCCATTTTAGGCTGTACCTTCCGGGTTCTTCCCTCTCCTGTCCCTTCAACTCCATTTTGTCTGTTCCCGCCCCCCCCCCAAGCTACAAGGTGTGTAGTTTAAAGGGCAACATGGCTTTTGATAGGCCACAGCTGAATTACCTTAGCAATTACCACTCCCTTCCTGTTGAACCTCTGTAAGACCACTCTCTTCCCGTTGACTTCCTCTTCTCCCTCTTCTTCTTTCTGTCCTCTCTTCTTCTTCTTCTCCCCTTTTTTCTGCCTTCTGCTTTTTCTCTCTGGCAGAGGTCACCTTCCTCTTCCTAACCCTGAATAAAAGTCTCTAGATGGACCATCTGGTGTGCAGTGTGGTTGATGAGCGGCGCGGGTTGTTGCTTTCCTTTCAACCATGGCTGGTTTTTTTTGTCCGAACATAACATAAACTCAGATGGACTGGGCATTTCAGTGGGAGGTCTTCCTATCACTCAAGCCAGCACTTTGTTGTTAGGTGTTTTCCACTCAGCTCTAACTCATAGCGGCTCCATGTACATACAACACAACAAAACACTGTCATTGTTATGTCTGCGCTCATTGCTTCTGCCACTGTGCCAACCCATCTCGTTGGGGGTCTTCTTCTTGCCAGTACTGTGGGTTCCTATAAAAATCTATTCTGTCTGAATTTCCACTTCCATACATTTTGAATTGTAGCTGTTTTATTCTGTTGAAACAGCATATATACAGAATACCTCAGAGAAAAGGAATCTTTTAAGAAAAATGATGGCTCACAAACTCACCCTGAGGGAAAAACCAAAACAAAAAAGAAAAGTTCTGGTCTTTGAAACACATGTCAGAACATTTTCCCCTATGTGTCAGTTATTGTTTTAGAGAATTTCTCCACAGAACATGAACATACATATATTTGATGGGGTCAGAGATCAATTTAAGCAGCTTGAGGTTCCTTACATAATTATTGGTAAGATATTTAAAGAAGATAAACACGCATACAAGGAAAACCCTTGTCTATTCACTTGTCTCCTTTCCTCTACCAATTTTTGCTCAGTGTGCAGCTTAATTAAAAATGTTATTGTCTTAGTTATTTAGTGTTGCAAGAACAGATATCGCATAAATGGGTGGGTTCAACAAGTAGAAATGTATTCTTTCTCAGTTTAGGAAACTAGAAATTCAAATTGGTTTTTGAAAGCCTTGGGAAAGGCTTTCTTTCTCTCTCCAATAGCTCTAGCAGAAGGTCCTTATTCCCTTCCAACATCTGCAGGTGTGGCATCCCTTGAAGATCTCTTTGTGTCTTACATCAGTGTTTCCCTGGGTCTAGGAGGTTCTCAACACAGGGACCCTGGGTCTAAAGAGTGGGCTGTGCTTCTGGTTCTTCTTTTGTGATGGTAGCAGGTCTCTCCTTCTCTGTTCACCTTTTATCTCTTAGAAAATGACTGGTGTTGCAGGCCACAAGACAGGGACACTCCTCTTACATTGGATTAGGGCTTTACTATGAGTAAAGCTATTGCATTGTATCCTGATCCCCTTACATCTGATTGGCTGATCATATCATATCACATCATGGAGGATGATTACATCATTATATAACTGACAATCCTATTATTGTACAACAGCCAAACTATTGAGAATCATGGCCCAGCCAAGTAGAGACAGAGTTTTAGGGGACATAGTCAATCCATGAAAATTACATCATTTTCATTAGTTTTTTTTTTTGAACTCAAATCCTTTGAGAAAATTCTGTACAATCTAAAATAAGCCCTGGACTGCTAACTGCAAGGTTGGTGGTTCAAACTAGCCAGCTGCTCCTCGAAACCCTATACAGGGTCACTTCGAGTCAGAACTGACTCAACAGCACTTCAAAACAATAATCAACCTATAGGACCACACTGCTATTATTGGGGGGGCAAAGGGGAAAGAAACTTACCACTGTAGTTGGAGTAATTTTTTCCTTCAGAAAATAATCTAAATTGCCCTGACAAGAAAATTAGATTATAACCAGAAAATGGATCAGTCAAGTTTATTTTTCAAGCAGCACCTACACAAGAGATACATTCTTTAATTGTAGTTTTATAGCACTGACTTCTATATTTCTTTCTGTCATATTTAGTGAGGACATTTACAAGGCAAGTAAATACCTTCTGATTTTGCCTCAGGCTTCATGTCTGTCTGGCATAGATCTCAGCAAAAGTCAATATGACTATTTTGTTTAGAGTTGTGCTTTACACAATGAATGGAAGATTACTGAAAATACAACTCTAAGCAAGTCTTAGATAGGAATTAGCTATTTTAAAAGGTGGAAATGAGTTGTGTGTATATATATTCTTGGCATCACACCAACTATTCTGTATAACTATATATATCCATGTTGTTGTTGTTCAGTATCGTGGAGTCGGTTCCAACTCATAGTGACCCTGCACAGGGTTTCTGAGGCTGTAAATCTTTACGGGAGCAGAAAGCCTCATCTTTCTCCCATGGAAAGGCTGGCACTTTCGAACTGCCGATCTTGAGGTTAGCAGCCCAATTTGTAAGCACTAGGCTACCAGAGTTCCTTATATATACATCAACTATTATACATTCTATATATATATCTATATTCTATATATATCTTTATTCTATATACATATATATTCTATATAGATATATCTATAGCTAGCTAGCTAGATATTCTATAGCTATATCTATATAGATACCCTTTCAGTGTATTGTCCATTTCTGATACTTTATTATTAATCATATAGACCTCTTTTTGCAGGTTTTGAATTGTTTCCAGTGCTATATCTGTCTTGTTTGATTGCTCCTGTAGCATTTTCCTGACATCTGCCTTATTTTCCACCATCCCTTTGTGGAGCATTTAGATTTGTTTCCATATCATTTTCTGAATTCCTTCTCAGGCAGATCCAAAGCCTGCTCTTCTTCTAATGGGAAGGCTATGTCTACCTCCAGCCCCTTTGTCTCAGTTACTCTTTTCTGTTTTTGGACATGTGCTGAGATCTTTCGTTGTTCTTTTCTTGGACATTTTCAATAGTTAGATGTGTTTTCAATGATTAAATGAATGTATGTTACTGTGTTGTGAAGATTACTGACTGTCTACTGGTGGATGTGATCTGGAGATAGGCTTCCCTTATCATGTCTCTTTTTACTTAGCTGCAGGTTACCTTAGCAAGTGTTGGCTATCTGTGTGATGCCTAGCAGCTGGTATTAGCTTCTGTGTGGATGGTGGAATATTATGAGTTATGCTTGTAGCTTGGCTATATGGCCATGATTGCTGCCTCTTCTTGGGTAATGTAGGGAGAGAAAACTTCCACCCCCAGGAAAAAAGTGAGACCAAAAGGACCAAAAACCAGAAACAATATAAAAGCACACAAGAACCACCACACGAAAACAAAAATAAAACTGAAGCCAACTGTCCAGTAGCCTTTGCTGCACAGCCAGAGTGTGTTCTCAGTAGAAACTTCCAGAGGTGGGTGGGGGCATTCATTTGCTCAGACCCTTCTTCTAGTCACCACTGTGGAGATGCACAGATAGATAATGAGAAATGAATGGAAGAAAGATTGTCCACTAATTTTATCTCTGAAAGTCAGTTAGTTACCTGTGTATGCACAGCATAATTCTCAAAATAGCTGTATCCTTGTATATAGTCGTTGGTGTTGGCTCTTACCTTTCATGTTGGGGTTTTACAAAGTGCAAATAAGATTTGGCTGTATGGCCAGGCCTTCTGTCTCTTGTTAGGTAAGGCCAAAATAAAGGCTCCCACCCAGCTCAGTTTTAGGGCTGAGTTCCAGATTCAGATGTCATAAGAAACAGCTAAAGGAATTAGCTTGAGGGACTGTTTTCAGGGATTTCCTCTTTGCGCTGTGGGAAAGTTAGACCCTGTGGGTGCGGCACTTGGACCCTTTTGAGGGTGTGCATCCACCTGCCTGAAGGTGTCTGGGCTGGGCAGAGAGGGTGTGCAGGGGACAGGAGGAAAGAAAAGTGTAAAAAGCCATGACACCTCTTTTTCCAGAAGCTGCTCCGTGGTTTCAGTACTGTATTAGCTTGGCTGGGGTCCCGCCCTCTGATTTCAGCCCAGGTTGAGAGGCCTGCAGGCTGCGGAACTGTTCCCGAAAAACGCCTTCTCTGTTTGTTTCACACATTCACTGAGGAGCCTCCCCTGCGTGTCTCTGCTTCTCCTGTCCCAAACCGGAAGTCCTTTCCACTTTTCCACATCTTTTTGAAACCCCTTGTATTTGAAGTAATCGGTGTTGCCAGATGAGAATGTGACTTCTTGAATGTTGAGTGTGACAGGAACTGTGTCAGCTTCTGGTATCCAATGTGCTAATTAATGGCTGCCCCTTAGAATACCAGGACAGCTTTAGGTCAAACCATGAAATAAGTGGAATTGGTTTGCAGACTCTGTCCCTCCTTCTTTACAAAGTCTCCATTGCAAGGTTCTTGCTTCATACTAGGAGGTCCCAAGCAACCTACATAGTGACGTCAGAATACAGTTGGGCTTGGGCCAAGTATGTCCTTGGGGACCCAGCTAAGTTTCAAGCTTGTTTAGTGGAACAGAGTTTCAAAACTCATTTAATGTTGAAGGAAAACGTGACTGAAAACAAGTATCAAGTTATTTAGGAAAAGTCTCAATTCTTCTAAGTCTTCCCAACTACTCCAGTCTTCACTATTCTCTAATTTTCTTTGTAGACATTTTAATCTCTATTGCTGTTTCACACAATCCCAGAGGAGTTCATGACATAATGTGCCACAATGTAAGCACTAATAGACTTGACGCTTTTGAGTTATGGTGTTGGAGGAGAATATTGAAAGTGCCATGGATTTCCCAAAGAACCAACAGACCTGCATTGGAAGAAGCACAGCCAGAGTGCTCCTTGGAGGCCAAGATGGGCAAACTTGGTCTCTCATACTTCGGACATAGTGTCAGGAAGGACCAGTCGCTGGAGAAGGATATCATGTTTGGTAAAGTGGAGGGTCAGAGAAAAAGAGGTAAACTCCCAGTGAAATGGATTGACCAGGTGGCAGCATCAATGGGCTCAAGTGTGGCAACAATTGTGAGGTTGGTCCAGGACTGGGCAGTGATTTGTTCTGTTGTGCATAGGGTCGTTATGAGTCGGTGCCAAGTCGATGACACCTAACAACAACAACAGCAACAACAATGTAAGCATATAAAAAGAATGAGCTATCTTGGTAAAACAGAGTTAACAACTTTTAATTTATTACTAATGAACTCCTGATGTTGCACTGTAGGATCAGCCCTGGAATGCAGCGCACAAGGTTGGCAGTTCAATACCCCCAGCTGCTCCTCAGAAATCCTATGCAGGGTCGCTGTGAGTTGGAACCAACTCAAGGGCACCTGTGCAGCAAAGGCTACTGGACAGTTGGCTATGGTTTTATTTTTGGTTTTGTGTGGTGGTTCTTGTCTGCTTTTATATTGTTTCTGTTTTTGAGTCCTTTTGGTCTCACTTTTTTCCTGGGGGTGGAAGTTTTCTCTCCCTACATTACCCAAGAAGAGGCAGCAATCATGGCCATATAGCCGAGCTACAAGCATACCTCATAATATTCCAGCCAATACCGACTGCTAGGTATCACACAGCATCAGCAATGAACACTTTGAATCTCTGTGAGGTGGATTTGAGTATGCCATATTTCCCATACTTGACCATGAGAATTTTTATAGTTTCCTCAGACTGAATGGTGAGGGCAGCGAGTGTACTGATCTTTCCCAACAGTGCACTCAGTACCTGACATGTATTCATAATAATGTTGCTGAACGTAAGCTCTATGACTATACTAATTTATCATTAAAAAGAGTGAGTCACGTGAGTCAGAATACTCAATGGCACACAACAACAACAGCACGTATATTTGCCCGCACGGACAATGATTACCCTAAAGCAAAGATGAGAAGGTAAGGGGGCAGGGCAGTTGCATTACTGGAAATTGAACAGCCAGAATTAACAGAATGATGATGCCTTTTGAAAAATATAAGCATGTCATTGAATAATTTGTGTAGAAATTGTTAACTAGGGACCTCATTTGCTACGTCAACTTTCACTGAAAACACAGTAAAATATTATTTTCAAAAACAGTGAGTCAATGTGAGGTAGTTTTTGAGAAAACACTAGAAAAGTGGAGCCTGAACAGCACATACTAGTAGGTCTATGTGCAGGGGTTTTAGCTATTGGATACTTTCAGCCTTAGGGACAAGGCTATTTTTCTACTGGGACTCAATATTAATACTCTGACCAATTGATTCTGAGTGTTGATGTTTCTACTGTATGAAGTGTGTGTGTCCAACTAGCCTGGTGCATTACAATTGGAGTCATAAGCCTCTCTCAGACTTGTTATTCATGGAACCACATTTTGATTCCCATGTAGGACTATATGAAGGATTAATGAGCTAATCATGCAGTGCAAGTATTTATAGTCCATCTGATGGTAATTTCAACAGAAAATCAACATTTTACCTATCTAGTGTCTGCTTTAATTTCCTCCCAAGGTTTGGGGAACACCCTGAACACTGGTATAAAAAAATATTTGTTGTTTTTAAGTGCTATCAGGTCAGTGTTGACTCATAGCGACCCTGTGTAGGGTTTCTGAGGGGCGGTTGGTGAGTTTGAACCACCTGCTTTGTGGTTAGCAGTGCAAGGTTTATTTTACAGCGTCACACCATTGTAACGTCTTCGAAATGGAAGCTCAGATCCTACCAAGGTCTTTCACATTATATCACTGCCAAACCAATGAAAAGATCTCCCAGTCATTCAAGCCTGGCAAGTTTGTGCGTTTGAAGTAGACCAAAGTTCACCAAGTATGGGCCTGGACCCGTTGAACTGGTGGTATCACTTAGGAGCTTTTCATCCTAGAAGAGAACTCACATGTATCCATAAAATGTTCTGCTGAGAGGAAAAAAAAATAATCTCAGTAGTTCATAGTCTTCTCAGTCCAGGCTAAATATGGTCTCCATGTAGACTTGGTGACCTCGAACTAAAATAACAAGATATCTGTCTCACACATTCAATATACAGTATTGGAGTGTTGGTTTTCTAGAAATTCAAACCTCTCCTGTTTTTCTTCTCCAGGATCCTGTAGTGTTGGCCAGCAAATTTAGTAATTAAAGAAAATATGTTCATGGCTAAAATAAACCACTGGATCCTCTCTTCCAAATAATTACATTTTAACTGTATTCTTCAATAAAACCAACCAAAGGGATAATTAATGTTCGAATGTTAGGTCAGGGTTTGAGAAAAAGCCTACCAACTCATTCAATAAAAGACTTGTCCTGCCTGGGAATCTCGCAGACATTGCAATTTCAAGACTCATAAACAATGGGTATGGCAAAATGAGGGTTTTCACGCTGCAGGTTGTAAAGCGCTAGACCAGAAGGTTGGTTTGAACTGCAAGGTTGGTGGTTCAAACTCATCAGCTGCTCCTCAGGAACTCTATACAGGGTCATTATGAGTTGGAACAAACTCAATGGCACGTAACAACCACCACCACCATATTGTATGTGGAGTCCTGGTGTGGTACTATAGGGAAAGTACCAGACTGCAAAGTCAGTTGAATTACAAGGTCGATGGTTCAAACTAACCAGCTAATCCTCAGAGATCTTATACTTTATTCCAACAACAATATTATTGGAATCCTGATGTGGTGTTGTAGGGTAAGCACGGGACTGCTAATCTCAATGTTAGCACTTAACAAGAAGAATAAGCATATTGCTATTACTTGGACAGAATATGAATGTTTAAAAAATATTAACATGTTGACTTTTCAGATCAGGTTGTGTCTTAAGAGTGGTGTGCCTCATTGTTGGAATCAAGAACTGTGTAATAATTATCGTAACAGTGATAAATTAATGTAGATAGCAACTTACAAGAGGACAGATTTTTTTATATATGTGTATTATAAATTTAATTAGATATAGATTTTTACATGTGTAAATAAATTACATATATATATATATATTGTTGTTAAGTGCTGTTGAGTTGATTCCAACCCATAGCAACCCTGTATAGGGTTTTCAGGGAGAAGCTGGTGAGCTTGAACCACTGATCTTGCAGTTCAAACAACTTTGTAGTCTGATACATTAGCCCACAGAGCCACACCAGGACTCCATATGTATATATGAGTAGTGTGGTGCTGTAGGATAAGCACTAGACTGTGAACCACAAGGTTAGCAGTTCCAACCCATCAGTTGCTCCTCAGAAACCTTGTACAGGGTCGTTATGAGTTGGAACGAACTCAATGGTACTTTTGTTGTTGTTAAGTGCCGTCGAGTCGGTTCCCACTTATAGCAACCCTGTTACACAGGGTTTCTGAGGAGCAGCTGGTAGGTTTGAACCTCAATTTCCTGGTAAGCAGTCCAACGCTTATCCTATAGCAACACACATATACAGACACACAAGTATATAGTCACATTGACTCCATCTATGAAGTTGGTATCATTCTTATTTTACACGTGAACGGAATGAGGCTCATTTAGCCTGATTTGTACCCATCATGTATGTTTAAGATGTGGAAGAGTTCCCACAGTACCATCTGCAGTCAAACCTCTGGCTAGGTGCTGTTGCTGCATAAGTATGAAGTACCTCTTTTTCCTTTTTGATAAACTTTAAATTGAAATATAATACGTATAAAGAAAAGTACACGTAGGAAGACTTTTCACAAAGTGGACAGGAGCACAAGTCAGCATCCAGAGCATTTTCAGTCCCCCAGAGGTCCTTCCTTTGTTCCTTCCCAGGTATTAGACTTCACCTCCCCACCCCATGGCGCTCTGCAAAGTGTAACAACGTCTTGACTGCTGACATCATTACGTTCTCCTGTTTTGGTATTTTGTATAAGTGGAATCATAGAATGTGTACTTCTTTGTATGCATTAAAAAAAAAAAGAACTATTAGGAACTAATAAATATTTCTTTATTGGAACATACACATTATTTCAGATGGTTTTAATTGATTCCCTTAGATGCAGATGTTTTGTTCTTCCCTTAAGAGTCGACATGGCTGGTTTTGAGATGAAGATGAATACAATTCTGTCAAAGGGGAGTTTTACTTGATTTCAAGCTCTGTTTGAACAGGTCCATTAATCAGATCATAGTGGTAAAATATTGCCACTTTCAGGAATCATTGCAGGTGGTATTAAATTATAGAGTCTAGTCTTGATGTTTATGAATGACTCATAATAAATAAATAGACTTAGCATTTTTACAGAGTGACTAATAGAGTTTGACTTATTCCTTTGGGCTGATTTAATGTGTTCAATCAGTTTCTAGGAATGGGTGCCAGGGAAATGCTGCCAGAGAAAAAAGTCAGGAAGAGGCATTTCTATTAAGAGAGAATGGAGCCTTGCTCTTAATGATGAAAACCCTCAGACTTCAGAAAAACCACACGAACTTCACCAACTTGGAGAGTTTCTTCATCCTTGGGATGAGTGGCGTTAGCAACTAGATAATTTAGTTTTCAAGCGCATCCAGTTGGAGTCCTGGTGTGGTACTGTTGGATAAGCAGTGGACGGCTAGCCACAATGGATACATTTGATTTATGGTATTGGAGGAGAATATTGAAAGTGCCATGGACTGCCAAATGAACAAACAGATCTGTGTTGGAAGAAGTGCTGCCAGAATGCTCCTTAGAAGCCAGAATGGCCAGACTTCATCTTTGGACATATTATCAGTCACTGGAGAGGGATATCATGTTTGATAAAGTGGAGGGTCTGAGAAAAAGAGGAAGATCCTTCTTGAGATGGATTGGCACAGTGGCGGCTACAATGGGCTCAGGCGTAGTAAAGTGTGAGGTTGGCCTAGGACCAGGCAGTGTTTCATTCTGTTGTGCATAGGGTTGCTATGAGTCAGTATTGATTCAATGGCACCTAACAACAACAGCAAATCAATAAGCTAACCACAAGTTTAGTGGTTCAAACCCATCAGCCCCTTCTGGGAAACCCTGTACAGTGTTGCTATGAGTTGGAATAACTCAACAGCACTTAATAACAAAGTGCATCTAGTGAGCCTCCATTATGGGTTAAGAATGAAGCCTTTGAAGTGAGAATGATAATAGGAACTGCCTCACTGTACTGTTCTGAGAATTAAAGAGTTGGTACATAGTAAGTACACAGGAATGTGGTGACTTGGGATAAGTATTAGACTGCTAACTGAAAGATCAGTGGTTCTAACCCACAAGCCCCTCCTCAGAAACCCTATACAGGCTTACAATGAGTCAGAAATGACCCAAAAGCCCTTATCAACAATTTAACAGTAAGTCCATAGTTTGTGTTAGCTACTATTACCATGGGAACCCCTGGTTAAGCACTTCACTACTGGCAGGTCAAGCTGCAAGTTTGATGGCTCTAACCCACACAGAGATGGCTTAGAAGACAGGCCAGGTGATTTGCTTCAGAAAGGTTACAGTCTTGAAAACATTACGGAGAAGTTAATCTCTGCACATATGGGTTGCCTGGAGTTGGAATCTACTCAGTGTCAAGTAATGACAACAGTATTGACCAATGGTACATATAGCTTTTACCGTGTCTATGTAGAGTATCTGGCTGTTCACAGGGTTTGTTTCTTAGGGGTTCCAAAAGAGCTATCTACAAAATTTTGCAAACTCTCCCATCAGAGTTGCTTCTTATCCTTAAGAGTCAAGTTCAGAGCTCTTATCTTGCATCTCTGACTCTTCAGGACCTGGCCCTTAGCTTCCACTGCTGGAACATTACTCATCTCCAGCTGAACCGCAACACTTTTCCAAACTTACCACAAAGCTCAACCATATCTGGGTCTGCCAGTTTTACCAGGAGACAGGGTTGACGCTACATCAATTCTTCTCTTGTTTGCAAATTCCCTTTTCTAGTTTTGTTAAAATAGTTTTTATCTATTCTTTGAAATTTGACTCTTCAGAGCCCCACCCTGTCCAAGTTTGTGTGAGGTGCCTTTGCTCCATGATTTCATAGCATACTCTCCTCTGTTTCCACCCCTTCAAGCCTCACCTTACCAAGGCTTTGTTGTTGGGCGCAGTCAAGACACTCCTGACTCCATGTGATGGAGTAGAGCGGCACCCTAGGTCTTCCTAGGCTGTGATCTTTACTAAAGCAGGTCACCAGATTGATCTCATGCAGAGCTACTATTGTTGCTAAATGCTGGGTTTGCCAGAAGCAGCTAGTGAGTTTGAACTGCCAACATTTACATTAGCAGTCCAGTGCTTATCTTATAGCACTACACCAGGACTGCCAACCTTTAGGCTAGTGGTGCAGTGCTTAATTGTTGTGCCAACAGAGATTCTTACTGAAGAACTTCCTACTGTTTAAATTTCTATTTCTTCTTTTTCCTACTTGTTGTTGTTAAGTGCAGTCAAGTCAGTTTGGACTCATAGTGACCCTGTATAGATTTTCCAAGGATTGACTGTTGTGTTTGAACCACTGACCTTGTGTTTAGCAGTTCAGTGCTGATCCTACTGCGCCACACCAGGACACCATTTTGATTTAGGTTTTCTTTATAAATACACTTTATTACTGTTTGTTGAGAATATGCACAGTAGATCACATACCATTTCAGTAATGTCAATGTGCACAATTCAGTGACAATGATTACTTTCTTTGAGTCCTGCAACCATTTTACTCTCCTTTTCTGAGTTGTTCCTCCCCGATTCACATGAATTCTTTGTCTCCTAAACTTCCTGTGGAAGCTTTTAAGTTGCAGCTTTTAAATTGCTCTTGTCAATTTGAGTACAGGCAGATGGATCTTAAGAGAGCTCAGTGTTCAAGCAGACATTCTTTGCTAATTAAGCTAAACCATTGTCTGAATTTAAGAAAACTTCAAAGGATACTTGTGGTTTAAGTTTAAAGATAATCTCAGAGCAATAGTTTCAGAGGTTCATCCAGCTTCCATGGCCCTTGAAGGTCTCAATTCCATGATAATTTGAAATTTTCTTATGCGTTTCCCCCCTTTTGATTGGAACTTTCTTTTTCTTGTCTTTCTTCTTCACTAGACTGTGAACTCTGTACAGGCAAAAATCCAACCTTATTTGTTTTTCCATTTCTAGCCCATTGCTTGGCACAGAGCAGTACTCAAGAAATTATTGATGAATGGATAAATAAAAGGAGATGATAGGCCTCTGGGGCAATTGGACTGAGATTGCATAGGGCTTCCTTGATAGAAGAAGTTGGAAGGGGATTTCATATCAGAGACATTTTCTCAGTCGTTGGAAGAACTGAGCAGAGGGTAGGACATATTAGCCAGTTATTTTCAACTTGATTCCAACTTGTGATGACTCCATGAATTCAAGTAGAATCGTTTTCCATAGGGCTTCCAGGGCTGATGTTTCGGAAGTCGATTACTAGGCCTTTCTTACAAGAATCTCTGCGTGAACTCTGTCCGTGGGCTCTCTTTTCACTCTTTTAGTGAAATCTTTTGATACACTTAAGTGTTTAATTTTTAGGAGGTCAAAGTCATCTATTTTGACTTCTGTTTGGGTGTTTTTAGTTATGTTTAATAGTGTATTTATGCCATGTATCAGATCCCCTAACCTGGGTGAACTCTGACCTCC